>NW_027316389.1:7652037-7819537 GCF_026437365.1 Eucyclogobius newberryi
TTTAAAATCAATAGACTTTTTATGACACGTTTGTCTAATCAGCCGTCTATAACCTAAAGGGCCCTAATTGTGAACCGCAATATTGATCTGAAACGGCGCGTGGGGAATGTTCAGTGGCATTTCATTCTAACGAGTCGTACATTTTTCAATTACACATTTTTATAGGTAAAACAATGGCACAACGTGACATTTTTACACTTGTATTTAACCCAGCGAGTGCACAGACGTGAGCGAGACTTGAAATCAGACTTTTTCTCTTCGCTTAAGCCTTGAAGCCCGTACGATCAATCAGAATACCACTCTGAATAAGCTAATGAGGAAGGAACTCGTGGGTGAAAGTTTATGAAAGTCAGTTTAACGCAGTGTCTGGTCTTTAACTCTGATAAAAAAACACTGAAGCAACACAACTATGACATGTAGAAAATGTGTCTTAAGCCTTGTCTTCTTCAATTCTTCTTCTTTTTTTTCTTCTTATATTACATAATACCATCAGGAAGAACGCTCCTCATTCCCAACAGAAAATCCAACTGTCTCAAACTGTCTTTTATCCCAACATTACTTAAAATTAAAGTGCATGTGACATGTTTTTATGATTTATCTATTTTGACTGTATTTGGTGTATTTATACCTGTTGTACAAATTAATTATTGTTTTACACCGATCGAGCAGATATTTGTGGAGAAAAAGTAGAAAAATCTGTAGAAAATGACAGGAAGTGACATCACACCAGGGATTTCAAGTTTATGCAGAATAGACAACTCAATAGAAACGACTTTGAGTCTCTAAACATTCATTTAAAATAAAGTGTTTGCTGGGTAATTTCCTAGTGTGATGTCATCAATTACAAACAGGAAGTGAAATGATAAAACTAAAAAAATTGCTATTCGGGGCTAAAAATATATATATATATATATATATATATATATATATATATATATATATATATATATATATATATATATATATATATATATATATATATATACATTTCTTTTTTTCAAAATCTTAAATATATAAAACTTAACTGCATTTTAGTTCAATGAGTCGTTCAACCTGTCATAGGCAGGTTAAATATAATGCACTTTACCGTTCACTTTATATTAAGTTAAGTTAATTTACATTGCACCGTCGCTGTAATTGAATATTTCTTATTGTCCTTAATATTATGTGGCAAAATCAGGCGACAATAACATTTAATCTGTTCTATTCCAGGCCTTAAACGCTCCCCAGTATCACTTTATTACTGGAAAATGATGTGTCGTATCTTATTACACGATGAGGACTGGGAAAAAAACAACCTCTAATCGAGTTCAAGTTACATTTGAAACGTCCAACTAATTAGTTTGTTAAATGATCCCGATGAATATTGTGGTATTAGTCCTTGCATTAAACAAACACCCTCATTGTATCGGCTGCGTTGAGACCCGGCGTTCTTCCTCACTCGGCTGCGTCTTGCGCGACGGGATGATTGCTCCGCCGCGCGTTCCTTTAATTACATCAAACGCGCCACAATGAAAGCCTAATTGAACCCATTGAATTCCACTTTGGCGCGCGCGAAAAACTGTTATTTACGTCCCGAAAAAGCAGCGCGCGGCCTCTGATCCCGCTCGTTAAAGCCGCGCGGCGAGGGGGAACGATCGGCTACGCTAGCGCCGCCGCGTCGCCGGGGGAGTGTTTTGGTAAAGGAAAGAGTTTTAAAGTTTAAAGAGGGGCGTGGAGCATCGTCGCACTTTACACACGTTTGAATAACTTCTAAATAGTGACGATGAACGAGGTTTGGGATTGTGCAAACATGTGGAAAATGACCTTTAATGAGGTATTTTTGTTTGGCCAGCAAATTGCGCCCCTCGAGACGCATTATGGTCACGGCAAGAATACAAAATTGATTAAATTTGTGGGAGAAAAACTTGAGAACTTGAACCCAGACATTTATTTAATTTGAATTTGTTTTATAAAGAATGTTAAAATTGTCAAAGTTCTGTCTTTTTCTCGCAGACCCGAACTTGTGTCTCGTCACATTACAAAGAGTTCAAACTACTTTTTTCTATCAAAGTAATGGTACAATACAGTATTTAAAAGGTAAACCATGTTCCCCCATAACAAGGCTGTGCTCAAAACATTGATATGGCAACGCTGTGATGGACAACACGCATCAATACAGTGATTATTGTCATTATTATTATCTTTTTTATTTTTTTTTACATGTAATTGTTTCTGTTTTTGTAATTTCAAAACACATGAAAAACTAAATTAGTGAAGGGAAAACAAGACCAGAGAGAGATCATATATGAATAAAAAAGTAGACGTGAAAAAAAGCGAAAGTGAAAAAAAAAATATATATATGGCATAGGAAACCCAAATAAAAAGTCCCATGTTGTCCAAAGTTTGTCAAATTCATCAATGTTTATGTCGAGTTCAAATGTATTTTTTCCATATTATAAATGTGCAATATAATTAGTCCAGTCCTGTGATTATTTTTTTTATATTTTTGTCCGTGTTAATGTATTAATAAGCAAACAAATACCAGCTGACTACTGCATTACAACAGAATCTTATTCATAAATCAATAAAATAGAGTAGAATAGAATAACTTTATTGACTCTCAAACGCAATTCATTCAATTATTAACCTTTATTTCAAAAAACAAAACACCATAGCTTTAATTTTTTTTTCTGATTTTCGCTCTGACTTCAGGAATTTCCGAGAATTTCGAAAGAGAAAACGGACCGTCGCGATGGCAGAGCGTTGACACATTTACTCATTCACATATGTCGCAGCACAAGCACAAAGACTATAATAAAAAGCCACATTTTAATAATAAAGCACGTCCATTTGCAGACACAACGGCAGAAACAGCCACCGACCGAGCGACGCCGCGGGGAGTGCGACTTATTCAGCTCCCGGATGGCACGGGGCACAAAGGAAGTCTCTGCCCCGACACAGTGGGCCGCTG
This sequence comes from Eucyclogobius newberryi, assembly GCF_026437365.1. NCBI lineage: Eukaryota > Metazoa > Chordata > Actinopteri > Gobiiformes > Gobiidae > Eucyclogobius > Eucyclogobius newberryi. The sequence continues at coordinate 7,654,991 of NW_027316389.1, forward strand.
TCGACCGGATAATCGCACGACTACGACGAAGGCGGCGCGCGGCTTTACTGTAAAGTTACGCGCGGACGGCGGCGTTTGGGTTTGGCCAGCGATTTCGCCGCTGCGTTCGGCGATCGCGCTTGACTTTGGTTTCGTTTGTGGCAGCGACAATAGTAAGACAATGGTAATGCCCAGTACACTCTGATACAGGGAGAAACGTCTTAAATACAACACGATCGTCAAACAACTTATCCCAAAATTTGTCCTAGATATTTAAATTAGTCCTACTTTCTGTGGTGGAAGTGGCTGGAACAGTGGATCTGACAAGTCTGATTTGGTTTGATTTCTTTAGTCTTGTTTAGCATTTCATAAGCTCAGTTATAGAGTCTATATTGTGACCTATTCCATTTAATTTGTGTCAACTGAAAACATCAAAGGGGATAATACACATTCTTGGGGCAAACCTGCATTCAGACACACTGTCCACTTGAAGAAACTGCTTTAATTGTGTTCTGATATTTAAGACATTTGTAATATGAAAGGATAAGCCTGTTTCTGTATACATAGCCTATTTTTATTGTACTATTATTGTTCATTGTTTTACGTTGCACTGAATCACCAAAGCGAGTTCCGATGTTTGTGAATTCTGTCAATTGGCAATAAACCCTGTCTGATACTGATTCTGATTCACAATGACTTGACAATACCCAGCTCTTCACTAGCAAGGACCACGCCACAGCTATGGAATGTGAAAGAATGTTTACTGATAATAACGACGATGGAGCGACGATGGAGCGACGATGGAGATCGACGATGAAGCGACGATGGAACGACGATGGAGCGACGGTGGATCAACGATGGAGCGACGATGGAGCGATGATGGAGATCGACGATGGAGCGACGATGGAGATCGACGATGGAGCGACGATGGAGCGACGAACGAGCGACGAACGAGCGACGATCGAGCGTCGAGAGTTGGCTAGGTGGAGACTCAGGATGGGGGCTCTGTCTCGGGTAATCAGCCCAGCCGATTCAGAACCCGCCCCCTCCGTAGATGGTGATGTGTTAAGGTGGAGATGATAGCGACATGGGGTGGGAGGGCGGGGGTCGAGAGAGCAGAGACGACAAGAGATGCTGTGAATAGTCCTCATAAATAGCGCTTCTGGGTAATTAGAGGTGTGGTTAGAGAGTGGGGCGTGTTTACTGGAGTAGAGGTGCAGGCGTGGTCCCGCTCCTGAACCCACGTTGACAATTAACATCTCCAACCACACTAATGGATACAAGTGAAAACTATAGCTAGAAATGAATGGTGCAGGTCATTTACAAAATGATACATAGTTCATTGGCGACACTTCAATAATTCAATATGTTCCTTATTCAAGACGTTTGACCTGTGTCGTTTATCCACCTTCCGAGAACAGACCGAACGTCAGAGTGAGTTTGTCCGTTGTGTTTTTTACCCTGTTCAGTGAAAGCGGTTCAGGTCGTCTCAGCGTGAGCCTCTGCACCTTCTGCCAATATCCACAATCGTGAGAGTCCATCAGCGTCTCCACAGGCCGCCGGCTCCTCTAACACGAGCCTTAATGTACGAAGACAACCGGGACCACCTGAGAGCGCGGGGGGGGGCGGGCCAGAGACACTGCACTCCTTCAAATATGAGCGGCAATTAGCGGAACTTAATATACAATAGTGTGATTGAGAGCTGCCGTCTGTGCCCGCCGTTGAGCTGAATTACAAAAATGGCAAACATGTATTACTTTAACCTGGCCCAGAGCAGGTGCAATGCTGTAATTTGCTGCTGCAATCACATTTCACTAAATGCGTAATGGCACCTGCAGAATAATTATATATGGAGGTAATTAACATCAATTCTAAACGGCAAAAATGAATCCCCAGCCTGCAGCATCGCGCGCAAAATGTTTAGTCACTGACCCGTCCTCTGCGATGGAGATGGGCGGTGTCGTTTAAAGGTATGTTTGTGCGTGGAAACGAGGGGTTTTTCAAACTGTGGGGCGGGGACCACAGCTTCTCACAGTCAGAGGTTCAGCTGCGGCCAAGCAATTCTTTAGATTTGTCCAGGTTTTTACAGAACTATTAGACAGAAATGAATAAGGCAATACAACACTACGATCCCATTTGACTTTAGAACCATGTGTTTAGGTCTCAGAACTCCTGCTGGAGACAATGAGAATGGATGTCTCTGGAGGATACTTTTGGCGGCCAGGAAAAAGGCCATCACACAAAAAAAATGGATGACACAAACTGCATCAACAATAAAGGACTGGATGGACAACAAAGGACTTGATGGAGATCATAATGGACAAACGGAAAATGGAAAAAAATCACATACGGACTAAATGGACAAATTTGACATAAGCTGGACTAAATTGGACATGGTCTGCTTTAACCTTGTACTTTATTTTCATCTGGATGCATTAATCTAAAAACAATATCAAACAATATCCGCTTTATTTTTTTCTCTGGTGCTGCCCTGTCTGTACTTTTGATTATTTTATTCCTGCCGTTGTTATTGCATCTTTACTTATACTAAGTTTTGATTGGTCTGTTTTTTTTTTTTCTTTTTTCTCTCTCTCTCTCAATAAAAAAAATGTCTATAAAAAAAAAAAAAAAAAAAAAGATTTGACTCAAACTCCAGATTCAGTCATGGCTCATTGTCAATATGTGTTTTTCATGAAAAGTGCTACAGTCAATCTTCTGTCAGTCAAAGCACGTGGTTTGGGTGTTAACTTTGGACTTTTTGAAGAAATTGCTAACATTTTTGGTCTGGTTTATAATTATAAAATTGATACTGACTTTTAATTAGATTTGGAAAGCAAAGCTGACAGTAATAACACGGTGACTGGGATCAAACGGTTGTTTCTTGGAAAGGATTAGTCATATTTCCACAATGTGTCCCGTTTGAAAGCATATTTGCATATTAATAAACATAATTGCACTTTTAGATAGTGTTGAATGTGAGTGACAAATGTATATCACAATTCACTTGTATTAACTTCAGTCATCTGCTTCTTCAGATGCAAAAAGCAGTTGGTGAAATCCTCCCGTTTGACCAATGGGCGTTTGGGCGAGAAAAAGTGTGAAAATTTGCATGAATTCGAGCTCACGATTGGATTTGTATCACCGTACGGCCCAGTCCTATCGAGCCCGCGCCAACAGTGTTCTCCCAAGCGTTCAAATCACGTTTTATACTCTAAAATGCACGGAAAACTGTAGTAACGCTTGTGGATAGGTGTAAATGCAACAGTTACACGGTATTCAAACGAAAACCTGGCAAACTTTTCCCATATCGCGTGCAACCGCCACAATAGAACGCGTCGACGTGACATCACACTGTAGAATTGATATAGTTTAAAATGCAGCAGGAGAACCAAGCAGGAAACTGTCAGAATGCAAATGTGTGTGCCTGTTTAACGCTTAAAATCGCTGTAATTACCAGACCTATCGACATGAAACAAAAGTCTTCTCTGTCAGCGTAAATTAATCATAAATTACTTTTTCGCATGCTCTGCAGAACGTGTTATCATTATTCAAACAAAAACACACCATTGTCACTTAAAGTGCCTATGACAGGTTATATTAATATTCTAATTTTGAGTTTTTTTGGAGTATGTGTCCCTGTTGTACATATAAATTATAGTTTTACAACAATCAAGTACGTATTTGTGGAGAAAAAGTTGAAAAATCTGTAGAAAATGACATGATTTACACAAAATATACACGTTTTTGGAATATTAAATCTTAATATCAATTCAAAAAATAAAAGCTGCTCTCATACATATTTATTTGTAGAAAAAAAGAGACAATAGATGCGTTTTGCAAGATCATTTCCTAGTGGGATGTCATCAATTACAAACAGGTAGTATAATTATAAACCTAAAAAAATGAGCTATTCTGGGATTTAAAAGAAATTAAATAATTTTGAGCTAAATTTTAAATATATTTATCTTAACTGTATTTTTAGTTCAATATGTAGTCCAACCTGTCAGAGGCACTTTAATCCATCAAATTAACGTGGCTATTAAGTTCCGTATCCCAAACAAATAATGATGAGGTCCAACATTTGTAGATCATAAATTTGGATATTTCCTTCAAAAACTGTACATAATTCAAAAATTGTTCGTCAATGGTCCTCATTCTGAAACACAGTATTACAGTTCATTCATGTTCTTTAAGTGCAAGAAGTATGAAAACAGAGCTGTGAGATAGAATTACTCAATTATCACATTATACTCAAATTATAAAGCTACAAAATGTGCTTTTCTGTGTGAACATTTTTATAATAAATATATTCATCTTAACTGCATTTTAGTTCAGCGAGTTGTCAGACCTGTAGGGGGCACTTTAAGCTAGATGATTTGGTCTTGAATTGAGCCCATGTCAGTCCTGATGTGCGCTTGATTTGACCCTCGTTCTAGTCCGGTCCTGCTTTAGTCTGAATGTGCAACTGAAAAACTCCTGACTATTTACATAGTCTGTCTGGCTGGTTAAACTATATATTTTCTTTCTAATTAGCAGGGAAAAAACTGACTCAACGCCACGACCCATGTATCGAGTTGCATCAGTAGCAGTCACATAAATGAAAGCAGTGCTCACGGATCAGCGTACTCCTGCGTGGTAATATGAGACTGCTTCACGAACATTTATCATAATCACCAACTGCGCCGATGGAAAAGGCCTTGACGTGAAGAGGTTGGATAACGGCGCTATAATGGGAATAACAGCGGTTTGCAAAAAAAAACCAATAGCTTTTTGTCTCGGCAGCAGCAGGAGGAAGAGGACGCGTCGATGGCGTCACTACAATACCGTGTTATCCGGAATATAAGTTGCACCTTATTTCATTGTTTTGGTCGGGGTGCGACTTATATGTGATATTATTAGTTGTTTTCACACTGGCAACCACAAGAGGGCGCTCTAGGCTGTGCGCGACGCAGAAGAAGAAGCTGCACTTCCTCTACCTCTGGAGTTTGTGGAGTTGTTTAGAAGTGACACAGAGGAAGAAGAATTCAATGGATTTAGTGATTTGGGGTAAAACTGATGCTTTGGTAAACTTGTTAGCATGTTCTTTATGCTATAGTTATCTGAATAACTGTTCATATGTTACGTTAACATACCAGACACTTACCACAGTTCTGTCTGTGCCTCATGTAGCTGAAGGTGTTAGCGTTAGCCTACCTCATGTAGCTGAAGGTGTTAGCGTTAGCATACGTCATGTAGCTGAAGGTGTTAGCGTTAGCATACGTACACCTATTCACCATGTTCTTTAATCTCTTATTATTTTAAACTGCATTTCAAGATGAAAACTTCTGCGTCTATTTATTGCTCGACAAACTTCTCGAAAAGCAGCACATCCTCTGCCCACACTTGATTACGGCGTGTTATTTACCGCAGACGCCGAGCGCGAACCGAGAGAACAAAATAGGACATTTTCTGAATATTGGAAATGTTATGAGCCATGTGTTAAATGTGTTAACGATTCCATTTGGATCCACATTTATTACATTATTTTTTCAAGTTCATTCACACACAAAAATAGAGAATTTTAATTTAAAGTCCAAATTTGCCCTGCTCGTTACGATTAATTACACCGGTCCGCCAAGTTAAGGCGTCAGTTCTTAAACACCTGCTTCTGTCTAGAAAGAAAAACCTCATTGTAATTAAATATGTTGTTTGTGTCAATTATTTACTAAATGCTAAATGTGACTATGAGCTGTGTAGTTTGTGTGAATGTTGTCTGTCGTGTTGTGCATTTTTATTATCATTTTGTTCTCTTTTTTTCTCAAGTTATGTTTAAGTTGTGTGGGTGTCACGATATCAAATTTCACAATTATTCATGATTATTGAGACTGTGACCAAACAACAGTGAAATATTGAATTATCTTTCATTCTCGTGGTCTGACGTGTCACTGTTCCTCAAGTTTGTGACTGGCTTTACCAAACTTTATGAAAGACGAAACAGTCAGATTAAAAAGTTTTTTTACACTTGGGTCTTTTTTGGGGCATTATATTGAACAAAAAATACTTAATTTTGCCACTAAAATAGTCAATTTCTTTTATTTTTTTCCTTATTTTTTGGTTTGTATTGTGACCTGAATAATAACGGCTATCGATTAACCTAATAATCTTGACATCCCTAGCTACATCTCAAGGAGCTAAATTAATTAATTCAAATTAAGTAATTAGAATACATTTAAATAAATCAAGCAATAGAATACTATCAATAGAATCAAATAAAATGAATAAAATCAATAGAATCAAATAAAATGAATACAATTAAAATAAAATAAATACTACTCTTAAGTGTGCACAGTGGTTAATCCTCATGCTTCTTTTTTTATATAATTCAAAACTGCTCTAACTGATGTTTAAGTCTGTACTTGGTCCAAACTTGCTCAGATTTACTTACAGTTCAAATGTATAACTCTGATGTTCCATAAACTGTTGGTGTGAGACTGCAAAGGCCTAATCCTGTCTAACTTCCTCATCGTCATTGCGCTTTTCTAGCTGTTCTCTCTTTTCTTGGACATTTTCCCATCTCGAACGATTCTCTGACATTCGTTACAAAGCAGTTTCTTTCGGGTGAAATGCTGTCAGGGTTCAAGGCGGATGGCGACCTAAAGCCGCTTGTTGTTTGGGTCATTTCTTGACACAGCATCAACGGCAACACGCTACAAAAGCAAAACGGACAACATTAAAACGATAAACTTGTTTTACGGCTCTTGTCCTGAATACAAATGAGGAAACGCGTCTCCACCTCTCCGAACGGTTGGATCTGTAATCGTTTTGTCAGTGATTGCAAGTCCGGCTTGATGACTAACCAAATATTGTTGATTACGGTACAAAGGGTTGGGTTAGATCTGTGGAGAGGAAAGTCCGCGTACAGTAAGAATGCAGCTTTTCCAGTTTTTTGAGCAATAATTCACGCAAGATAGTTAAGGCAAAGCAATACCTCCAATGTCATGTCATTTATTTATACAAGAAAACATGAATATCCAATAATCTGGCCTGACGCAAAGATGTTTTGACGCAGGTTCCTATTCTGCAGCAATGAAAGCAACAACATCCGCAACAAGAGCAGGCGATCGCAGACGAGTGTAGCCTTCAGCCAAAAGTCTGTGCGCCTTAAAATGAGCGTCAGAGCAGCTTCAAACAGAGGGAGACATCGTTCCAGAACCTGAAGGTGAAGGTGTGGACGATTGACCTCCGGAACCAGGAACTTCTCCTGTGAGCGCGATCTAGACCTTTGCTACCTCAGTGTTTGTATCTCCACCTTCACTCGCAAGGTCAAGAGAGCAGAGACAACCAGAGCTGCTGGGATACACCTGTAGAAATAGGGTTTCTGGGTAATGAGAGGTGTGGCTAAAGAATGGAGGAGTGGTTGGAGGTCTTTCCTTTCTGCTGCTGTCAGACTCATCAACAAACACTGTCAGCCCCGAACATGTCATTCATCTTCATATCCATGTGCAATACTGTCATATCCATGTGCAATACTGTCATATCCATGTGCAATACTGTCATATCCATGTGCAATACTGTCATATCCATGTGCAATACTGTTTGGTGCAATATTCACTGTCCATATAACAGCTGAGTGTTACTATTGTTATTATTATTTTCTACTTTTTATTAGTGTTTTATAAGAGCTTTTCTATTAAGAGAGGTTTTTTTTTTTTTACAGTTTTTTGTAAGTTATCTGTTCTTTATTATTTATTTCTGTACCTACTTTGTGTTGCAACACTCGAATTTCCCCATTGCGGGACAAATAAAGGCTTATTTTATCTTATTTTAGGAGGAGGAGGAGTAGGTTGAGAAGTGGTCCACCTCTTATACAATGCAGTGTGAAAAAATATAATACAATTGAACGTACAAAGTGCTAAATATTTGCTTCGTACAATTAAAAACATTTTGGAAATCACGTGTTGCTTCGTCGTTTTTGTGATCAACCTTAAAGTTGTTCGGTCTGTAAATGTAAGTACTCGTGACCCTCACAGCTTCCATAGCGTTTCACGTTGGTGTTTATGGCAATAGACAGTGGCACTTCAGAACCGAGCGCAGCTGCTGAAGTGTTTTAGTGGCTCCATCTCTCACGTGCGAGCGCTCTCACGGCGTCACGGTGCAAATGGAAGAACTGTACAATACTCAGTTAGTGACATCTCCAGCCGCCTAACATGAAGCATCACGAGGACGCAATGTTTTGACACCGCACGTTTCGCGAGAAGCACTTCTGCCAGTGGACACACACAATCTTCAAATGCGCGCATCAAGAACAACCAAAAGCTTTTCTCTAGACTCTTATGAACGGTACTCACGACGCAGCAGTTTCAGCTACACTCTGCTTGGTCACATGACACGTCTGGTCAGCTGATTTGAACAGATTTGGGGGCAGTGGGACGACAAACTCTCCCAGGTGCGAGAGAGTCGACACGCCGCCTCATCCCAGTTCATAATTGGTTGGCGTGTTTACGGACCTCAATGGCCAATCGGAACGAGCGATGCGTATCTGCTCCGTTACACCTATAGTTCTGGAGGTGATGAAAACTCAAGACCTAATACGCCACAACAAAAGGTAGATCACACGTATCTAGACCAGGGGTGTGCCAAAATATCGTGATTCTAAACTTGGTGATACAGTTGACAGTTTTGATAATTAAAATGGGCGTGTTTCATTGTGAGTTTATGCAGGTCGCAAGAAAAAATGTGTTAAAATGTATTGGCTTCTTTAAAAAATAATGATATATTGTAGAATATCATGAGCGATATATTGATTATTGCATGTACCGCAAAGACATGACATTATCGTATCGTGAGCCGTGTATCGAATCGTGAGGGTCCCTGTGATTCCCAGCACTAATCTTGACAGACATAAGGGCGGTGTGACACAGAAGGCAGGAAACCGAGAGAAGGATGTCAAATGCAGAAAGTGGATGCGCTTAAAGGCGTAATGGACGATTTTTCGCCAATTTGAGAACTCAAGCGGAAGTGCGCACTTCCCCCGTGCGGACCTGCACAAGAGCATAGCGGCTAGACGTGCGTTTGTTTATTAGCGCGACGGATCGCATCTCTCGTCTCCCGTAGATTTCCGTCTCTTCTGAGCCAGCTTGAACTGTCTTTCTCTGTCTTAATTTTGTCTCGTACACTGAGGGAACTATATTATGATAGATCAATGCGCTTAAGACACAGGGGCACATGCTGCTCCCCTGGGGACGAACCAGAACGAGGCTGCAGGTGAGCAGTAGGTGCGTTCTATGATTGACACGTGGCAGGACAAATCGGGAGTCCACGCCACGAGGAAATGAGACTCAGATTTGGTCAAAACGCCTTTAATGCCGGAACGCTGGTTATCCAGGTCGGACGCCTTTGTGAGTGAAGGTGTGAGAGGGATGCAATGCGGGCTGGGTAAGACGAGAGGAGATTTTAGGGGGATTTTGACAAATTAGGAAGCCCCCCTTTTCCTTCTAATGCGGCGCTAGAGAGACACAATGTAGCAAAAGAACTGACCAGCGAGAGAGACTTCCAGGTTCAAGAGTTGTGGAAGCTCGGCGATCTTATTGTCAAACCGTGGAAGGACGAAGTAGAGGTTTAGACAACCCTTTTGCCACATTGCTAGTGTTCAAAGTGTAAAGCTTTAGAACAACACAGCTACCAGGTTGTCCTCCCAAAACGTAACATGTCAGACCGATTCTTCTGACTGGAACTCTTGAAATTGCTATCCACGCTTTTGTGTCAGCGATTACAGAGGTGTGCGAGAGGTAACAATCCAAGTACACGGGCGCCGTTCTAAACATTTTCTGTTTTTCATCGAGAAGATCGCCTCAAATTCAGCGTCTCGATTGTTTTCCGTTTCCATCTTAATCAAGTCTCGAGTACAATTTTTGGTAAATGTCAAGCTTCCCACGCAAAACCAGGACCGCATCGAGACCAAAATGTAGCGGATTATCGAGATGGAGCGCCGTGCCGACTTTTCACAGCTGCAGTTTGAGCCCGAACAGCTGCGACAGAGGAGGGGGAGGGAAGACGGAGGTGAACGCGCCGCACTTCACACAGAATTGAGAGAGACCTTCGGAGCCGAGTGCTAAGTGGCTCTGGCACGGCAGCGGCACGTGGAAAGCTCGGCCCAAGCCATGATTACGGGACACTTTTGACAGCGAGAAGAGAAAATGCTATATGTGTTTTTTTATTGGGGGGGACGCTGTGGGAGCTTTTGGTGGACTTGGTAAGACTGTGACCTTTTCAAGACCCTTTCAGCGTTGGTTATCAGAGTGATTGTTTTGAAATGAATGGATCTTTTTTTTTATCTTAATTCAGAGTCATAAGCATTGACGCGTTTAAAACCTCAACTGCCTCTCAATCCATTCTTGATAAAGCATATTTCGCAAACAGTTTCCAACCACAATGAGAATAAAGAATGTACAAGGAGTAAATGCTCAGTTTAGTCATAAAACAATAACACCAGTCAATCAAATAAAATGAGTGCAAATCAAATAAATAATAAGCGAACAAATACATAAATGAGAAAATAAATGAATTCAAACACAGAGGACCACATCATAAAGGAGGCTCTAAAGGCGAGACTTAAACTAATGTTCCTAATTAAAGGTCCACTATGCAGCTTTTTCTGGTCTCCGTAGATACATCATTGCTTTGCCTGGAGTTACACTGTGTGGCATTAAACCTGTCTATCTTGCATTCGTTCAATTACATACCTTGAAAAATAAGCGTTCTTATTTTGAGCCGATTGCTTAGTGCATAGGCCGTGGTCTTTGTAAAACTCCCACTTGGCGCAGGACTTTGCTTATCTCTGCACAAACTGAGACGCTCCTGTAAGTTCATTTCAGAGGGATGATCACATTTAAACAGAAGTTGACCTGAACACGGAGAAGGGCGGTTTATTCCATCCATTATTCTCGACGACACGTATGAAGCCGTGCGCACTCGCTCACTGCTGCCTCCTCTGACCGTTCAGACCTCCATGTGCACGTATCAATGTGCATGAACGGGGCCACGATCAAATACCTCACACAAATCTCATTCAAATGTAAGAGTCTGAAGCACGACCAAAACAATATCTGCAAAATACACTTAATGCCTGAATAGTATTACGTGTAGGCGACTAAAACACGACGCATCGCTCTGTCCCGCGTGTCTCTGTCAAATGTTTTTAGAAATCTCAATCATAAGTCACTTTAATTGGCCCTTTGATGGCGTTTGGAAGTGTGGAGAGGGCGTGGCCTGGGTCCGCGGAGGGTTTTATACATCTGGAGTTTGCATCTCGCCTCTAGTGGTCACTCAGAGGCAATCCGATACACAAGGGGCCCCTGACCTGTCACTTGGCCCGTTCACATCACCTTCTAGTCCAGATAAGTCCAATGCCTTTGAGTGGAACATCCCAGGCAAAGCGCCATCATTTTCGGGTTAATTTGCAGGAATTAATTTGCGCCGTAATGTATTTAGTAGTTTAAACAGCCCCCCCTCCTCCCCCCCCCCCCCCCCCCCCCCCCCCTCTGCCATCAAGTTAAAGAACAAGAGTCGGAGAGTCTAAACAAACTGCAAAAAAGCCCTCAGCTGTATATTTATTTTTTGTGTCTGACCTTTTACGGCTGGATTTGCAAAAGCACTCACAAGAAGCCGACGTCAATGCTCCCACGCAACATGGTAGACTCCAAATACTTTCCCTGCCCGACTGTAATCAATACAACGTTCATAAGCAATGTCGTCATTTTCCCTTCCGGTGTTAGCGTTAGTCGGCAAAACGTCACGCAGCACGGCAACCGCTCGACTCGACGGGTGGAAGAGCAAATACTTTTCAAAATCTTAAGTCACACTGAAAAGTAACACAGAAAATATAGCGAGCCAAAACAGTTTGACAATGAAATGTTGATCTTATTTCACAAAAGTACTAAAGATCCTGGAATGCAACTGGAAATGTGATATTATGGCCGATCGACGAAAGCTGAATCGTTCAATGAGAGAACAGTAAAAACGTCCATCAGCCTCGTGCAGAAAAATGATCCCGAACGCGCCTAATGACTCTAAATACTTTTTTTTATTTTCTCTTGTTTTCTGTCTTTTCTCACTCCTTTTTTATTTATTTTATGTCGGTATAGCTGTAAAACACATACTTTGAAGACCTACAGCTACAGAAGATGAACATCTACAGAAGACGTACAACTCCAGAAGACGTACAACTCCAGAAGATGAACATCTACAGAAGACGTACAACTATAGAAGACGTACAACTATAGAAGACGTACAGCTACAGCAGACGTACAACTCCAGAAGACGTACAACTCCAGAAGATGAACATCTACAGAAGACGTACAACTACAGAAGACGTACAACTCCAGAAGATGAACATCTACAGAAGACGTACAACTATAGAAGACGTACAGCTACAGCAGACGTACAACTCCAGAAGACGTACAACTCTAGAAGACGTACAACTCCAGAAGACATACAGCTACAGAAGACGTACAACTATAGAATACGTACAACTATAGAAGACGTACAGCTACAGCAGACATACAACTCCAGAAGACGTACAGGTACAGAAGACGTACAGCTACAGAAGACGTACAACTCCAGAAGACGTACAACTCCAGAAGACGTACAACTCTAGAAGACGTACAACTCCAGAAGACGTACAACTCTAGAAGATGTACAACTACAGAAGACGTACAACTACAGAAGACGTACAGCTACAGAAGACGTACAACTCCAGAAGACGTACAACTCCAGAAGACGTACAACTCTAGAAGACGTACAACTCCAGAAAACGTACAACTCTAGAAGACGTACAACTACAGAAGACGTACAACTACAGAAGACGTACAACTCTAGAAGACGTACAACTACAGAAGACATACAGCCACAGAAGACGTACAGCTACAAAATACGTACAGCTACAGAAGACGTACAACTCCAGAAGACGTACAACTACAGAAGACGTACAGCTACAGAAGACGTACAACTCCAGAAGACATACAACTACAGAAGACGTACAACCACAGAAGACGTACAACCACAGAAGACGTATAACTCCAGAAGACGTACAGCTACAGAAGACGTACAACTCCAGAAGACGTACAACTACAGAAGACATACAACTCCAGAAGACGTACAACTACAGAAGACGTACAACTCCAGAAGACGTACAACTCCAGAAGATGAACATCTACAGAAGACGTACAACTACAGAAGACGTACAACTCCAGAAGATGAACATCTACAGAAGACGTACAACTATAGAAGACGTACAGCTACAGCAGACGTACAACTCCAGAAGACGTACAACTCTAGAAGACGTACAACTCCAGAAGACATACAGCTACAGAAGACGTACAACTATAGAATACGTACAACTATAGAAGACGTACAGCTACAGCAGACATACAACTCCAGAAGACGTACAGGTACAGAAGACGTACAGCTACAGAAGACGTACAACTCCAGAAGACGTACAACTCCAGAAGACGTACAACTCTAGAAGACGTACAACTCCAGAAGACGTACAACTCTAGAAGATGTACAACTACAGAAGACGTACAACTACAGAAGACGTACAGCTACAGAAGACGTACAACTCCAGAAGACGTACAACTCCAGAAGACGTACAACTCTAGAAGACGTACAACTCCAGAAAACGTACAACTCTAGAAGACGTACAACTACAGAAGACGTACAACTACAGAAGACGTACAACTCTAGAAGACGTACAACTACAGAAGACATACAGCTACAGAAGACGTACAGCTACAAAATACGTACAGCTACAGAAGACGTACAACTCCAGAAGACGTACAACTACAGAAGACGTACAGCTACAGAAGACGTACAACTCCAGAAGACATACAACTACAGAAGACGTACAACCACAGAAGACGTACAACCACAGAAGACGTATAACTCCAGAAGACGTACAGCTACAGAAGACGTACAACTCCAGAAGACGTACAACTACAGAAGACATACAACTCCAGAAGACGTACAACTACAGAAGACGTACAGCTACAGAAGACGTACAACTCCAGAAGACATACAACTACAGAAGACGTACAACTACAGAAGACGTACAACCACAGAAGACATACAGCTACAGAAGACGTACAGCTACAGAAGACGTACAACTACAGAAGACGTACAACTACAGATGGTGGAAAATGCACCTTTGGCTGCCAACAACTATTAAAAGCAACACAACAACAGAACAATGACTCTAAATACTGTCAGATAAGACGAACGTATAAGCAACAACCGCTTGTTTCTGAGACGACATACATTAAGAAAGAAAAAGAACGCATTCAAATGAATGGGATAGATCCTTTATACCAGCCTTTTCTAAAGATTTAACTCCTGGAAGGGTCTACAGTATATATATAGGAGCGTTCACATTTGATTTTGAATGACTTTACAATGACTTTACAACCGCATTAGTCTGTCTGAAAAAAGTTACTTGAAATTCAGCGTGAAAAGATTGTAAAAGAGGAAATTATGTTTCTTGTCGGAGATGCCTTTAGCACAGCGACCTTGATGTTCCCGCAGCATATTTCATACAAATAAAATACAGCGCAACCAAACAAACAGCGGTTGAATTAATTCCGCCTGTAAACTCTTTACATTCCTGTTTACTCAGAACTGCAGAAACTTTCATCAGTACAAGCGCTCGCTGCGGAGGTGTCCACGTTTATAACTTTAGTCTGAATGTGACGACATTACAGCACCATCACTGCAGAATCATAGTAAGCAAATCTGATTACCGTATTTTCCGGAGTATAAGTCGCACCAGCCAAAATGCATAATAGAGAAGAAAAAAACATATACAAGTCGCATTGTTTGGAGAATTTTTTTGATGAAATACAAGACCAAGAACAGACATTTACTCTTAAAATGCAATTTAAAGAGTAGAGATTTTAACAGATGAGAGAACGTGGTGAATAGGTGTACGTATGCTAACGCTAACACCTTCAGCTACATGAGGCACAGACAGAACTGTGGTAAGTGTCTGGTATGTTAACGTAACATATGAACAGTTATTCAGATAACTATAGCATAAAGAACATGCTAACAAGTTTACCAAAGCATCAGTTTTACCCCAAATCACTAAATCCATTGAATTCTTCTTCCTCTGTGTCACTTCTAAACAACTCCACAAACTCCAGAGGAAGAGGAAGTGCAGATTCTTCTTCTGCGTCGCTTAGAGCCTAGAGCGTCGTCTTGCGGTTGTCAGCGTGAAAATAACTATCACATATAAGTCGCTCCGGAGTATAAGTCGCACCCCGGCCAAAACTATGAAAAACTGTGCGACTAATAGTCCGGAAAATACAGTATTTGTTTTTTTATATAAACACTAATAATCCTAATGCTTGGTATGGTCCTGTCCCAGTCCTCACATTTGTTGGGTCCTGGTTCAAGCACAGATGCAGACTTGGCTGGGTCCTGTTCTAGTGTTGGTTTAGTTCCACATTCAGTCCCGGTTTCATCTACATTAAAAGAAGCTATTTGAGCCGTGAAACAAGTTTGGGACCAATTTAATTTGGATGTGCTGACGCAGAGCAGCCACAAGGAGATGTGTTGAGCTATTTATCTGTTATAAAAGGACACATTTTATGCTAACTTTACCTTTTTATTTAGCTTTTAACCATGTACCAACACCGGTCCCTCATCAAAACATACCTGGAGTAGCATTTAGCTTCATTCATGCATTGTCCCAGTTTCATCTACATTTTGATCTGGTCTTTGTGCAAGTGTGAGTCCGTCGTCGTAGTCTAAGCCAGGTTCAGTCCCAGTTTCGATACGATTCCTTTTGGTTCTCGTCCTTGATATAATTCCCTCTTCTCCGAGTCACACATTTGCTCGTATTCCGCGGTTAAACTCGCCTCCGGGGCATTCTGTGTTGTTTCTTTTTACCGTCCACGGGATGCTCATTGAAATTCAGATTAGTTTTGCAAATAAAACATTCTATGCAAATGTGGGCGCCCGATTGCCGCTTACCTCGTCGAGCGACAGTCGCAGGAAAGTCACGGGGCAGTTCCGAAGACACGGGGCAGTTCCGTAGACACGGGGCAGTTCCGAAGAGACACGGGGCAGTTCCGAAGACACGGGGCAGTTCCAAAGACACGGGGCAGTTCCGAAGACACGGGGCAGTTCCGAAGACACGGGGCAGTTCCGAAGACACGGGGCAGTTCTGAAGACACGGGGGAGTTCCGAAGACACGGGGCAGTTCCGAAGACACGGGGCAGTTCTGAAGACACGGGGGAGTTCCGAAGACACGGGCAGTTCCAAAGACACGGGCCAGTTCCGATGACACGGAGCAGTTCCAAAGACATGAAAAGACACGGGGCAGTTCCAAAGACACGGAAAGACACGGGGCAGTTCCAAAGACAACGGGGCAGTTTCATAGCATTTTAATGATTTCATACAATAATTTGAAAAGAAAAGGCACTACTGTATACTAACAGCCAAAAAAAAGTTTACATCAAAGTCTGTAGTCCGACATTTCAATAATAATAGTTCATTTAAAAAAATGCATAATAGAGAATAAAAAAAAGTCGCACTGGAGTATAAGTATATAAGTATAAATATAAGTATAACCCCGGCCAAAACTATGAAAAAGAGTGCGACTTATTGTCCGGAAAATACGCTACTAATTTTAGTTCATAAAAAAACAATGCTGATGTCATCTTTTGGACAATATATTCCACTTCTTTCTAATGTAAACTTCTCTCAGTGAGTCTTCCTCGTATGCTGCGTTTGCGGTGTTTGGAGGCGTTAAGTGACAGCTGTGCCTGCTTTCTGATCAGATCACACACTCGTGTCCCGAGTCCAGAAAACCGTGCTTTGGCTGCTCCACAAAACCCGACTTGGATCAGCTCGAAACGACAGAAGTGTCTTTGAGCGAGCGCAGGGCACCGCTCCCGATTCTGTCTGAGCGGTTCACAAAAAGACACTCTGCGCTCACGCCATGTTCAAAACTGACAATCCGACACTGAATATGTCCCCGTCTTTTATTAGAAATGTCTCACAAATCTGTTTAGCGCGTCTGTGCCGAGCGCGATTGGGTAAAGATGATTTAGCAATAGGTTTTAAAACTTCCGATTTAACTTGAAGGCGCAATGGACGATTTTTCGTCGATTTGAGAACGCAGGCGGAAGTGCGCATGCGCACTCCCCCGTGCGGACTGATACAACACACGTGCGTTTGTTTATTAGCGCAACGGAGCGCATCGCATCGCTCGTCTCCCGTAGATTTCTGTCCACTTCTGCGTCAGCTCGAACTGTCTTTCTCCGTCTTCATTTTGCCCCGTACACTGAGGGAACTATATTATGATAGACCCATGCGCTCAAGCACGCGGAAACGTGGGGACGAGCCTGACGCGGCTGCAGGTGAGCGGTAGGTGCGTTTTATGATTGATACGTGGCAGGACTAATGATTTATCCACGCCACGAGGAAATATGATAACAAATTTGCTGTAAAAAATCGTCCATTCCACCTTTAATTTAACGGAACATAAGCTATTTGAGCCGTGAAACAAGTTTGGGACTAATTTCATTTGGAGGTGCTGACGCAGAGCAGCCACAAGGAGATGTTTTGAGCTAATTATCTACAATTAAAGGACACATTTTATTCTAACTTTACCTTTTTATTCAGTGTTTAACCATGGACCCTTGTCAAAACATACCTGGAGTAGCATTTAGGTTAATTCATGCTAGTTTGATGAATCCTGGTTAGAAAATCTTCTCCCGTCCGACCGTCAAAAACACTCTCCTCAATAACTGACGTTTTCTCGATTTATGACGTTTTCTCCATCTGTGACGTGAGTCAGACAATCTTCTCTGCTGTTTTTCAATCCATGAATCATCTCCAGACCTTTCTGCATTTCTCTTGTTTAATCACGATTGTTAGAACGTTATATTTGGGACCAGAAAGTGAGAGTCGAGCTTGAAATGCGATGATATCGTGGAGCCGTTATCTTAAACTGTGTGTAATTCCCTCTGCAGTCGGACGATGGAGCGAAAACCCCGGTAGTCTCGAGAGAAACAGCAGTGATCCAAACTGAATTTAGTTTGTTAAAAACATTTATTTATTTACTTTAAAACATGGGATTCAAAATATTAAAGGTGTGTATGTGTTTAAAAGGCTAATACCAACACAAAACATGCATAATATTGGTCCTTTAAGTCCAAATCGAACAATATTGTGGTTTACAAATGAAAAAAATGTGAAATTATGATCCATTATGCCAGACTTTAAAACTAATGATTCCGCCAAATGTATGTATCTTCTTTAAAATAAGACTTTTGTAATGGAATATGTCAATCACTGTTACGATGTTTCCACTGCAGCTTTAGCCTGGACGAGGATGACAACATTTCTAACTCTCACACATTAGCATTTCACGTGACGCTTCCAGTGGTCAGAGCGAGCACCACAGAGAAAGGCTTGGACCGCGCTGAAGTGCTTTTCACATTGGACCAACAATTAGGCATTTAGATAAACCTCAGGAAGCGACTCAAATGAACAGAAATCTAATTTTGAAATCAGTTTGCAAACACTGTCCGGACAATTTTTCTGTCTTCAAACAAGAATCTTCTAAAGCGTCCAATTTATTTGAGTGTTTGTGGAACATTTTCACTTATTTTGTCCATCAAATTAAATAAAATACTTTAGCGTAGTTGTTCACCCACAGCAAGAAGATTACGGGTTCAATTCTCAACATACCGTATTTTCCGGAGTATAAGTCGCACCAGCCAAAAAATGCATACTAGAGATGAAAAAAACATATATAAGTCGCACTGGAGTATGAAATGCAGTTGCAAGTGTGAAAATAACAAATAATATCACATATAAGTCGCTCCGAAGTATAACTATATAAGTATAAATATAAGTATAAGCTGCACCACGGCCAAAACTATGAAAAAAGGTGCGACTTATGGTACTTTTTTGGCTGGTGCGACTTATACTCCGGAGCAAAAAATACGGTAACAAGTCAAACCTCTATTTGCAGTGACACAGATTGCTGTTTTGTCCGTTCTCGACCCGGGCCTTTCTTCTGAGCGAGCGGCGCCGGGCGAGCTAATACGTGCATAGTCGCATACGTTATTGAGCGGAGCGGGTCGTCCGAGCTCGTGGTCTACCTGAGTGTTTGGAAGCCGTCCGGGCCGGGACTCGGGGCCCCCGGGCGTCTTGCTCTCCACTCCGCGGCTGGTTTGATAGTGCTTTCCACTCATTTATTAATGCTCTCGCGCTACGCTCATCTCCCACACGGCAGCACCTTCTTCCACTGGGGTTTACTTTTTTATTAGTCGTAGTACCTCAGAGTGCACTTCAGAAATGCAGACGGCGTAACCCCTGAAGTAAAGTGGTTTATCTGACTTCTGTGCATATTTTATTACATTAACACCGGTCTAAATTATAGGGGGGAAAAAAGGATAAAAAAAAATAAAAATAGGATGCAGTTCAATAATAGTCCCGACCGAAACTACTTAACAAGGATTATGCAACAAGACTGAACTAATCATGAGTCGGTACAATGGTTTTAAATGTACTTATTTAATTTGAATGTGTTATTTAACGAATTTAAGCGTGTAACAAGAGTCCACAGGTGTTGCCATGTTGCCAAGTTACAGATCAGTAAAACCACCTTTAATTATATAAATGTAAGAGCGATAAGGACACACACAGCAATACAACCATATTATAACGTTGTTCGCGCATCAAAAACTTACCTGGAGTTGTAATTAGCTTCGATCAGGCTTGTGTCATTAATCCAGGTTGATGTGCTTGTCTTCTCTGCTCCTTTTCCTGACAAAAAACAACAAGAAAACAGCTTCACTTACAAATGTCTCAGAATTATGATGTCAGAAGTAGAAATCAAGAGGATAGATCATCGTTTTGAACATTTCTGCTGTGATCAAAATGTGTTCTTTACGACTGCACGCTTGTATTAGCGTGTTGGGGCAAACTGGTCTTGTTTTTCCCTAATGCTAACACCAATCCTGATGAAGGAACGCCTTACTGATATACGAGACACCAACGGAAAGCTATAAGAGTATGTTCAAACATTCGTGACAATATGAATAATGCAGCGTACGAGTCCTTTCATGACCATCCACGTGGCGGCCCCTCCAGCAGAGAGGTTACGTTGTGCGCCTTTAAATGCTAACGGTAGGCCAGCGCTCGCGACTCAAAACGACACTGTCTGGGAGGGTTTTTTCGCTGCGATTCTGGCTCAAGGTCTGGAGGATTCCCCAAATTTCCCTGCAGGGGACGGTTAAGTCCTGAGTCTTTTGTATGCGGGCTGCAGCGGGGCATATCCATGAGTGAATGCTAAGTCCCCGCTCGGTGCTACTGGCGGCCGCTGCTGCTGCTGCCGCCGCCCTCATTGGAATGCACGGCGGCGCTGGGCTTTGTTTATAGTGCGCTCCACCCCTCGGGCTGTTGTTACTTTGCTGACGGCAAAAGAGGAGCAGATTACACAGAGCGCACGCATCACAGTTTTGATCTATACGGCGACCAAAGATCCTTAACCTTACAGGAAGACGCCAGCTAACGGTGCTGAGTCTGGGGTTTGTCATTCTAATATTCATACTTTTGATTTGAAATGTGTATTACATGGTGACATTTAGATGGTAATGTAGAAAAAGAAAATACACTACATACATTTACTCTCGTATCACCTGCTAGCCCTGGTGCGCTGTGACCTTTCCTTTTGACTAGGTTTATGCAAGGGATAAATGTTTTGCAAACTTCCATTATAATGTGAATTGTTGGGCTTTTGAAAGTGCAAAAAAAGGATATTTATGCAGTAATAACTTGGCAAGTCGACGTCACTCGTACTGAGAACACATTTGTTTGATTTGAGTATATATTGTAACCCACGTATATCAATGAGTTGTCATGGCAATCAAGGCATGGAGGCAATTATATCACTGGAAAAAGGCCAAAAAGGCTTGAATTAATTTAACGGAGCCCTGTGTAATATTGAAATCATATACTGTATAATTATCTCCATCTGGGTATATTAATTACATTTTCTTTCTGTATTTATTCACTGCATAAGTGTACTTCATTCCTATTGTATTTTTTGTTCCGGACCAGAGTAGTATTTTTCCCACTCAACCACAAGGCACCGCACACCACCAAGTCATGTGGTGTGCTGCGGCCAATGGGATCGATTTACTCCAAACCGGGAGGTGCGGTCCAGCCAGTGGGCGTGTCCTCCAGGTGTCCTACCCTCTGTATGATAATGAGGGATCCACCCATACCACACTTCCTCCAGAAGTCGGAGCTTTTACTTCTTGGTGCTGTAGAGTATTTGTCCCTGGATCATTAATTCAAACCTGGGATGAAACAGCTGATACTCTGGGTAACTAGGCAACAACCGGTCGAAAAAATATACAATATGAACAAAAACTGAATGGTGTGGGGCAGATATTTATGACTGACTTTAATTGAACTCCTGTAGTCATTTTCATCTTTGCGTTCTTTCTCTTGTTGTTTTCTGTTTCATAAAAGTAATAAAACAGTAAAAAAAATAGATATAAAATAGTATGTTTTAAATAATCAAGTACCGCTGACGTCTGTATTTTGGTATGGTTCATTCCTTTCCATTTCTTCTGGTCTCGGAGCTGGGAGAGGAACATTGTTGCGTGTGTTTGTGAAAGTTGACTGTTTGGAAACCTCTCCGGGGCCGGTATTGATTGTGCTCCTTGACGAAACAAGCGCCTTGCCCTCCAATCACCAGTGTCACAGAAAGGGCTTTGTCATTCCGCGCACCCCGTTAACTCCCGGCAGGTCGGCTTTGTTTCAATCAGGGCCCGTCCTGCACGTCAAGAAGTCACGTCGCACATCCTCTCTCCTGGATAAAAATCTCAATTAAAAGCACGGCGTTGTGGGGGTATCGCTCGTTGCATCAAAAGACCATAAAAAATAATCCTTCAGGGCTTCAAAGTGAAAATGATTGCTATGGCGCCAGTGCTAAACAATTCAAAACTAAATCATATATCTTTTGAATGATGAAAAGCATAGACATGTACAAAGGAGACGCAGTGTTTGATGTCAACGCTATCGACCACTCAAGTAAAGTTAGTCCAGGAAGTTTTAACGATAGATTTCTGTAGCCAGTTCCCTGTAAGCATTAGCCCGCAACAATCCACAATTATGTATACCGTATTTTCCGGGCTATAAGTCACACCTTTTTTCATAGTTTGGCCGGGGTGCGACTTATACTCCAGAGCAACTTATATGTGATATTATTTGTTATTTTCACACTGACAACCACAAGAGGGCGACGCAGAAGAAGAATCTGCACTTCCTCTACCTCTGGAGTTTGTGGAGTTGTTTAGAAGTGACACAGAGGAAGAAGAATTCAATGGATTTAGTGATTTGGGGTCAAACTGATGCTTTGGTAAACTTGTTAGCATGTTCTTTATGCTATAGTTATCTGAATAACTGTTCATATGTTACGTTAACATACCAGACACTTACCCCAGTTCTGTCTGTGCCTCATGTAGCTGAAGGTGTTAGCGTTAGCATACGCACACCTATTCACCATGTTCTCTAATATCTTTTAAATTGCATTTCAAGATGAAATGTCTGTTCTTGGTCTTGGATTCCATCAAATACATTTCCTCCAAAAATGCGACTTATACTTATTTTTATATAAAAATATGTCTACATGTCAAAGCAAGTGAGTGAGCGCTTTGGTGTTTTATTATGGATAACAATTAGCATTTAAAGTATCTGAGCTAACAGCGAACTATCTTTAAGTTAAGATTTCTGTCGTGGTGATTTCTCATTGAGTGTCTGCGTGATGTCACGCGGGACAGAGAGGGAGAGACGCAGACACTCCAGATTTACTAGTTTAACATTGGTCTGATAGCGCCAACTGCAACGACAATATGTGAAAACCAAGCTACGCAAAAGTAAAACCGATAAGTCACTTTTGATTGATATGTAAGAGATCCTCATTAGAGACACTACAGTGAAATCACGTCTGGCTCGTCAGGCTCCCGGTGCCGTTGACAACGCACCGTAGTTCGCCTCGGTAATTGTTTTTTTTCTTCGCTTACCACACATCCGGTATGCCATTTTCGTCCGTCTGGTCACGTGCCGTCGCCGTACGCTTATCGTTTCCCATATTCCTGTTGATTACTTTATATTGATTGGCCTTTTTCTCCCTCCGCACTTAATCATCTATTGTATATTACACGTCTGCAGGTAAACAAACGGCAGTCGCCTTCACCTGCGCTCGGCTGACGTCCTTATTTACACCTCGCTGTCTCCGAGACGAGCACAAATATAGCTTTGTAATTGTACGTCAGTGTCAACTCTGAAGGGGTAAAGCAACCTGCCATGCCAATTATACCCACGTCTCCTCCCTCCTCCAGCCGTTCAAGGTTATCCCACTAATTACATACTGAGAGGCGATGAGGTGGAGAGGGTGAGGAGCTGGATGGATGGATGGATGGAGGGAGAGAGAGGTGGGAGAGGGAAACCTGGATGGAAAATGAGAGAGGAGAGGGAGAAAAAAAGTAGAGATGGGAATTGAGAACGTGATGGAGAAAGTGGGACAGAGAGAGAGTTGGATGAAAGGTGAGAATGAGAAGAGAGTGTGGGGAAGAGAGGGTGAAAGAGGGATGGAGGTGTGATGGAGAGAAAACTATGCTAGTTGGATGGAGAGAGGGAGGGAGAGGGAAACCTGGACAGAAAATGAGAGCGAGGCAGAGAACAATGAGAGCGTGAGAGGCAGATAGAGAGAAAGAGAGAGAGAGAAAGAGAGAGATAGAGAGTGGTATGGAGAGAGAGTTGGATAAAAGGTGAGGCAGAAGAAGAAGAGAGAGTGTGGGGAAGAGAAGGTGAAAGAGGGGGAGAACACATTAGAGATGGTCATTGAGAAAGTGATGGGGAAAATGAGAGAGAGGTGTGATGGAGGTGTGGTGAGAGAGAGAAGGGTGGAGAAAGAAATAAGATGCTAGTTGGATGGAGAGAAGGACATGGAAAACTAGAACGGAAATGAGAGAGAGGCAGAGAACCAGAGTGAGATAGAGAGAAGAGAGAGTGGGAGGACAAAGTAGAGATGGTAATTGAGAATGTGATGGGGAGAGTGAGAGGCAGAGAGAGAGAGAGGGAGAGAGAGAGTGGTATGGAGAGAGTTTGATAAAGGTGAGGCAGAACGAAGAAAAGAGAGTGTGGTGAAGAAAAGGTGAAGGAGTGATGGAGGTGTGATGGAGAGAGAGAGTGTGAGGTAGAGAAGGTGAAAGAGTGATGGAGGTGTGATGGAGAGAGAGAGTGTGAGGTAGAGAAGGTGAAAGAGTGATGGAGGTGAGATGGAGAGAGAGTGTGAGGTAGAGAAGGTGAACGAGTGATGGAGGTGTGATGGAGAGAGAGAGTGTGAGGTAGAGAAGGTGAACGAGTGATGGAGGTGTGATGAAGAGAGAGAAGGTGAACGAGTGATGGAGGTGTGATGAGAGAGAGAGGGGGAGGTAGAGAAGGTGAATGAGTGATGGAGGTGTGATGGAGAGAGAGAGTGTGAGGTAGAGAAGGTGAAAGAGTGATGGAGGTGTGATGGAGAGAGAGTGGGAGGTAGAGAAGGTGAAAGAGTGATGGAGGTGTGATGGAGAGAGAGAAGGTGAACGAGTGATGGAGGTGTGATGGAGAGAGAGAGGGGGAGGTAGAGAAGGTGAATGAGTGATGGAGGTGTGATGGAGAGAGAGTGTGAGGTAGAGAAGGTGAAAGAGTGATGGAGGTGTGATGGAGAGAGAGAGTATGAGGTAGAGAAGGTGAACGAGTGATGGAGGTGTGATGGAGAGAGAGAGTGTGAGGTAGAGAAGGTGAAAGAGTGATGGAGGTGTGATGGAGAGAGAGAAGGTGAACGAGTGATGGAGGTGTGATGGAGAGAGAGTGTGAGGTAGAGAAGGTGAACGAGTGATGGAGGTGTGATGGAGAGAGAGAGGGGGAGGTAGAGAAGTTGAACGAGTGATGGAGGTGTGATGGAGAGAGAGAGGGGGAGGTAGAGAAGGTGAACGAGTGATGGAGGTGTGATGGAGAGAGAGAGGGGGAGGTAGAGAAGGTGAAAGAGTGATGGAGGTGTGATGGAGAGAGAGTGTGTGAGGTAGAGAAGGTGAACGAGTGATGGAGGTGTGATGGAGAGCGAGAAGGTGAAAGAGTGATGGAGGTGTGATGGAGAGAGAGAGTGGGAGGTAGAGAAGGTGAAAGAGTGATGGAGGTGTGATGGAGAGAGAGAAGGTGAAAGAGTGATGGAGGTGTGATGGAGAGAGAGAGTGGGAGGTAGAGAAGGTGAAAGAGTGATGGAGGTGTGATGGAGAGAGAGAAGGTGAAAGAGTGATGGAGGTGTGATGGAGAGAGAGAGAGGGGGAGGTAGAGAAGGTGAAAGAGTGATGGAGGTGTGATGGAGAGAGAGAGAGTGTGAGGTAGAGAAGGTGAAAGAGTGATGGAGGTGTGATGGAGAGAGAGAGTGTGAGGTAGAGAAGGTGAAAGAGTGATGGAGGTGTGATGGAGAGAGAGAAGGTGAACGAGTGATGGAGGTGTGATGGAGAGAGAGTGTGAGGTAGAGAAGGTGAACGAGTGATGGAGGTGTGATGGAGAGAGAGAGGGGGAGGTAGAGAAGTTGAACGAGTGATGGAGGTGTGATGGAGAGAGAGAGGGGGAGGTAGAGAAGGTGAACGAGTGATGGAGGTGTGATGGAGAGAGAGAGGGGGAGGTAGAGAAGGTGAAAGAGTGATGGAGGTGTGATGGAGAGAGAGTGTGTGAGGTAGAGAAGGTGAACGAGTGATGGAGGTGTGATGGAGAGCGAGAAGGTGAAAGAGTGATGGAGGTGTGATGGAGAGAGAGAGTGGGAGGTAGAGAAGGTGAAAGAGTGATGGAGGTGTGATGGAGAGAGAGAAGGTGAAAGAGTGATGGAGGTGTGATGGAGAGAGAGAGTGGGAGGTAGAGAAGGTGAAAGAGTGATGGAGGTGTGATGGAGAGAGAGAAGGTGAAAGAGTGATGGAGGTGTGATGGAGAGAGAGAGAGGGGGAGGTAGAGAAGGTGAAAGAGTGATGGAGGTGTGATGGAGAGAGAGAGAGTGTGAGGTAGAGAAGGTGAAAGAGTGATGGAGGTGTGATGGAGAGAGAGAGTGTGAGGTAGAGAAGGTGAAAGAGTGATGGAGGTGTGATGGAGAGAGAGAAGGTGAAAGAGTGATGGAGGTGTGATGGAGAGAGAGAGTGGGAGGTAGAGAAGGTGAAAGAGTGATGGAGAGAGAGAAGGTGAAAGAGTGATGGAGGTGTGATGGAGAGAGAGTGTGAGGTAGAGAAGGTGAAAGAGTGATGGAGGTGTGATGGAGAGAGAGAGTGTGAGGTAGAGAAGGTGAACGAGTGATGGAGGTGTGATGGAGAGAGAGAGTGGGAGGTAGAGAAGGTGAACGAGTGATGGAGGTGTGATGGAGAGAGAGAGGGAACAGAGAGAAACAGAGAGAGAGAAAAAGAGAAACTGATGTTGGAGTTTTCTCGAAGCCGCATGAAGGTTACGATCGCCTCCACCGCTCGACCGCTCAACACAAGAACATCATCAGAGCTCATTTCACCTTCAGGTGCAAAACTGGTTGTATTTTTAATTTTATTTTTTACAGTTTTATCGCGTTCTTGTCGACGGCAAAAATCTGAGGCAATAAGAAGACATTTGAGCCGGAACGATAGAGCTAGCACCTCCGTTAGCCGCCCCCCTCGACGGCCCCTCGCGGAAACTCACTGCGACGGGAGGAGCGGCCGAGGGAGGCGTTAGCGTGGAGGAGGCGACCCGCGGTGACAAGAGGAAGATCCGGGGGGCCGCGCCCGTTTGATCTCTCGCCGTGTGGAGTTGAGTGGCTCAGTGTTCCGAGACGGACAGTGGCTCTAGTCCGTCTCGGAATCATTCATGTGCTTGAGAGTACCTTCCGTAGTCTGCTCAGGAGGGGGCGATGACCGCTTTGCCCGGTTCTAAAGTCGGGGATTCC
Source organism: Eucyclogobius newberryi (assembly GCF_026437365.1). Taxonomy (NCBI): domain Eukaryota; kingdom Metazoa; phylum Chordata; class Actinopteri; order Gobiiformes; family Gobiidae; genus Eucyclogobius; species Eucyclogobius newberryi. The sequence continues at coordinate 7,681,974 of NW_027316389.1, forward strand.
AGAGTTCCTCAGGATTCGACGAGATACACGAGTGGTTCCAGCCCACTACTCCGAAGATTCACTAGTCCGGACTCGTGAACCTTCGGACTCGTGAACCTTCGGACTCGTGAACCTTCGGACTCGTGAACCTTCGGACTAGAGAACCTTCGGACTCGTGAACCTTCGGACTCGTGAACCTTCGGACTCGTGAACCTTCGGACTAGTGAACCTTCGGACTCGTGAACCTTCGGACTCGTGAACCTTCGGACTAGAGGACCTTCGGACTCGTGAACCTTCGGATTAGTGAACCTTCGGACTAGTGAACCTTCGGACTCGTGAACCTTCGGACTCGTGAACCTTCGGACTCGTGAACCTTCGGACTCGTGAACCTTCGGACTAGAGGACCTTCGGACTCGTGAACCTTCGGATTAGTGAACCTTCGGACTAGTGAACCTTCGGACTCGTGAACCTTCGGACTCGTGAACCTTCGGACTCGTGAACCTTCGGACTCGTGAACCTTCGGACTAGTGAACCTTCGGACTAGAGAACCTTCGGACTCGTGAACCTTCGGACTAGAGAACCTTCGGACTAGTGAACCTTCGGACTCGTGAACCTTCGGACTCGTGAACCTTCGGACTCGTAAACCTTCGGACTAGTGAACCTTCGGACTCGTGAACCTTCGGACTCGTGAACCTTCGGACTCGTAAACCTTCGGACTAGTGAACCTTCGGACTCGTGAACCTTCGGACTCGTGAACCTTCGGACTAGTGAACCTTCGGACTAGTGAACCTTCGGACTAGTGAACCTTCGGACTCGTGAACCTTCGGACTCGTGAACCTTCGGACTAGAGAACCTTCGGACTCGTGAACCTTCGGACTAGTGTGCAGCCACCACACGAGTACATGGATCTCGATACGATAATAATAATATTGCAATACAAGATCAGAGAACCTTTATTAGTCCCACAGTGGGGGAAATGCCAATGATGCAACAGAGATTATAAACAGAAGTAGAATAATAAAAAAACCTTCCATAAAAATATACTTAAATCTGTATAAATATATTTAAATATAGTATAAAATGTAAATAAAATGAATTTACACACTCTTATTTACAGTGTGTGGCTGTTATATGGACAATATATATCACTGTGTGTTAAGAACCAAATATATGTTTATACATTATTTGTTAAATCATGACTACCATGAACTATATGAAATACACCTATTTATATATAACAGTCAACAGAATGTACCTATTGTGGGACAAATAAAGATGATCTTATCTTAATATGTCTTTATATGTCTAAAATGATTGCGTGAAATATACCAAAAAATTATAAGAATACATTATAAGAGTAAAAAGATGTTTCAGTTATTTTCAATTAAACCTTGTTATACTAGATTTAAATATATTTATACAGATTTAAGTATATTTTTAAGGAAGTTTTTATTATTCCACTTCTGTTCCTAATCTGGAATTTCCCTATTGTGAGACAAATAAAGGATGTCTTATCTTATCTTAATATATATATTGCTATAGCAGCCCACAATCTTTACTAGGTCAACACTTCAAGTATTTTTTTTTTTTTTTTTTTTTTTTTTTAATGGAGAGTTTTAACATTTTAGGAATGAATCCAGGTTCAACTCCAGATGTATTTAATGACCAATGACCAATGATTTTACAATGATCTATCTCTAAGAAAACAATGTCGGAGAGTCAGATCATAGAGTTTCTGTCATGGCCACATGTATCAGCCAGAACAAAATATATACCTTTTATTATTTTACTCATAAGCCATCGAGTTTGTTCTGACTCAAACCGACCGAGCGTTTCCACGGTGATTGATGATTATGTCATCGTGGAAATCGTACAGACAGAACATTGAATTTCTCTCTCCAAAAACATAATACTAATTGCTTTCAATATCGATTTTGGTGAAAATATACACTGCTGACTTTTAATCAGCGCCAACAATTTAAAAATAAAAGTGTTATTTCTCCCTCCAAAATCCAAACCGCACGATTTTACCTGTGCGCCTCTCGATCAAGCGCCTCTTGACTAAACGTGACAATATCTTGATTAAAATGTGATTAATTGTCCAGCCCAACTTCACGTCTTTGGAAAGTTTGGTTTTTCGTTTTTGTTTTTATATTTCCCCCCCAAAAAAATGATGTATAAAGAAATAAAAAGAACAAGAAAGAACGACATTTTAAATAAATCATAAAAACACACAAGTAAACATCAACAATAGACAAATTCAAACGTAATCGTGGCATATTTTTGTGTGTCATTTTTCAATTATTTTTATTTACACTTATTTTACTAGACTTAAATATATTCATACAGATATTTTTGAAGTGCCCATTAAATAAGAGTATGTCGTTTTTCATTTTAATTAATTTATTTTCTATTTCATACATTTAAATCCAGTACATTCATTTGATACTAGATTCAAATATATTTATATAGATTTAAGTAGCTTTTTAAGGACGTTTTTACTATTCCACTTCTGTTTCAAATCTGTATCTGAAATAAATGTGTTCAATAATCTCTTTTTTTGCACCTGAAACACCCCAACACTGTTATTTCACCTCCTAATCTTTTTTTTTTTGCTCTTCTGGCATTACAAGTCCAAACTGTCCAGAAAGATTTGATATCCTCCTCTTCATCCCCTAAAATATAAGAGATACGTTTTTGTTTTTTACCCAAAAGGATTCAAATGCTGATTGACTTTTCTTGTCTTGTTCGGTTAAGAGTGTCTTGCTTTGCCCGTCCCTCTTTTTAAACATTGTTCTTTCAACTTATTCAGGTAAAATCATCTAAAAAAATGTGCATCCACTCTCGTAATATCTTTGTTTTATTCTAAAGAGCACATTCTTAACCATTTCCTGTGACCTCAGATCGTTCATTTCTCCTCTTCTCTTTTTAATTTCCTGTTGCATTTGAAGACTGCCTTTCTTGGCATGATTTACCTCCAGCATAATTTAATTTTTTCGCCTTTTCTCCCTTTGTTTCTTTGTCCCGTTGCTATGGCTCTGCGCGTGGTCTTTGCAGAGTCTAAACCGGGCTCGAACCGGGACCCGAATCGCCGATATCCAATTGTACAGTTGTGTGGAACGTATAGAGGCGCCGCATCTTTGTGCTCTTGTCGTTAAACTTTGATTGCGATTGTGGCCTAAAATAGATTGCGCATTGTCCTGTGTGACTTTGGTCCCCGGCTCCTTCTCCTTCTCCTTCTCCACACACTCACACTCTCCCTCTATCCCTGGCTCCCGAATTAGCAGGTCCGCGGCCCTTTAATTAAGGACCAAAGCCGACAGGGGCAGAACCGTGAGAAAAGAGAAGCATCTTTTCAATTATTTACCCGTGCGAAAGGCAGAAGGAAGCACACCTCAGACTGTACAAACATGTCACCGCGTCGTGTGAAGTTTAACGCCGCTTTGACGCCGCCTCCGATGCGACTCGACTCTAGAATGCGAACGAAAGTATACGCAGACGATGTGGGGATGGCAAGAGATGGCCGATATTCTGTTTGGGCGAGACATGAAGAGTTATTTGAAGATGCCACACTCGTACATATGTTGTGGCGATGCTCAGAGGTGGAATCTTTTTGGAATGTGGTCATTGACAAACTGTCCAGTATGTTCAAGATACAGATTACTGTCCACTGTTTTGTGTTTTTGGAATGAGAACCCAAGCCTTCTGTAAAAAAAGGACAATGTTGTATTACTTGGTTTTATATTAGTCACACGTATTATTTTAATGAACTGGAAAGAGCGTGAGAAAAACTTGCGATATAAAAAATTGGTTAAAAGATTTTCTGGACCTACTTTCTAGTCTTCTTCTGGACAATGACCCCGAGATAATAACAACTGGCCCATGGACTACAGTTAAACTCCACTTGGAACAGAGTGAACAAAACAATATTTATTCATTACATACTGTAAAATATATGTATATATATGTGGGTATATTTGGCCATACGTGTATAACTGAAAATGTATGTGCAAATGTATGTTAACATCCAGGAACTCTGAACTGTACCCCTATCCTTCCTCACCCATTTTACCCCTACCCCTTTTTTTTAAATTTTTTTTTTAGTAGTTATTATTAGGCCCGAGCGCCACAAGCTGGCGAGAGGCCTATTAATCTCGTAAGGCCGTGCGAAGCACGGCTGCGAAAGTGCGCACGTAGTGCGCACGAAATCGAGCGCGAAGCGCTCGCCCACTTCCAAACACTCACTAACGCACTCCTCCACTCATGCACGCCCCGTGCATACTAATTAGTTGTAGGAAAATGGAACATTACCGTTGTAAACGGGCGAAGCCCGTGCAAAAGTTCGCACTAAACGAGCACTTTACATTGGGATGACGACCGCTTCGCGGTCGTCATCCCCATATAAAGCACTCATTTGCGCTAAGTAGCTCACGAATACGTTCCCCATCTCTTGCATGTTCCGTGCATATAAGCATGTAATGCAAAAATTGAACATTATTACTGTATAGAGGGCCAAAAACACAAAGTGGGCGGAGCCCACTCAAAATTATCGAAAGTACCCGTCAGTGACCAGGGACCCACACCATGAGGTAGGAAAGCGCGAGCGCTTTCCGAAAATGTATAGTTTATGATATTTGAAAAATGGGAAACATTGTTTTCGCATCGGAATATTATTCTTTCTTTCTTTCTTTCTTTCTTTCTTCTTCTTCTCGGGACCAACCCCCCTATTTTTCACCCAGTGAACATTGACGAAAAGTCACAAAAATTTGCACACCTCTAAAAATCGTGCCTCTCTACATTCTGGCTATTTCCCTTTTCTAAAATAAAAAAAATTGGCGCGTCAGCGCCACCAAATGTACCAAAAATGCATTGAGAGATGGGAAATGACCCAAAAAAAATCTGATCGTAGAATCATGAAATTTGGCGCAGAGGTAGATGGTGACAAGAGAAGTAAAAAATATTATTACGGCAACGCCGTCCCCCGAACCAAATGTCGGCCATATTACTTCAAAAATGGCTAAACATGACTTCGGAGTTTTTCCAAACGTCGTACTTTTACGAACTCCTCCCAGGGCGTTGGCCCTAAAAAGCTGAAATTTGGTGAAAATGCTACTGAGGAGTGGGACATCAAAAGTTATCCAAATTACATTGATACCTCTCACGGTCTCTGTGCGGCGAAGCCGCAAACTGTAACTAAAATTTCAGAAATCTCCCATATTTAAAATTTCTGCCGTTTGCGCAGATAAAGTCCGAATTGCGTCAAATTAGAATCAGTTGTTAAACTCTTTGCCCTAAACCTACTTGAAGTGAAATAAATTCATTTGGCGCCACAGCGCCCCCTACAGATTTTATATGGAGGTTAAATGTTTAGTTTTGCGAAATTATATGAAATTTGACACACAACTCAATTTTAGCATCCCCATCAAAAAAGTCAATGAGACCCATGTCATAATTGTTATGGCGTTGCCGTAACGATGACCGAAACCTCCCATGTTATTCCAATGGGGCCAGAACATGTTTACACTTTAGACTTTCACAAACTCCTCCCAGGGCGTCAGCCCTATTAACCTGAAATTTGGTGAGACTCATCTTCAGGACCATCAAAAGTTATCCACATTTTCATTCAAAGAGTCACGGTGTCTGTGCGGCAAAGCCGCACATTTTGCCAAGAATTCAAAATAAAATTGCTTTTTGATGGTAAAACAAAGGGGAGAACATGTGACAGCGTCACAGATTCAGCAGTAGGCGTGATAAAAGGACAATTGGGGCGCGTTAGCGCCCCCTCCTCTTGCGGCGTGGCGGCGGTGTGGCGGCGGCGTGGCGAGGGCCGATCATTGCCGCTTGCGGCTATATTTATTATTATTATTATTATTATTTTTGTAATTTATTTCAATTATTTTATTTTTTTATTTTTTTGTATTAGTCTCTCTAAAAAGCAAAAATCTAAATAAAAATGAATAAATCAAAAAGTGTTATTTTAAGAGGCTTTGACAATCGACTCAAGGGACTTTTCTGACGCAACAGTATCTGAGTTTATAGTAATTTATACATTATTAATTTGGTGTAAATGGCCAAAATCAGCTCTAGATCCATTGGTCAACAAAGCTCATGGACCGTCGGCCGCCCTGGACCCTAAAAGGTTCAGTTTAGACCCTAAAAGTTTCAGTTTGGACCCAAATAGATTCAGTTTGGACCCTAATAGATTCAGTTTGGACCCTAAAAGATTCAGTTTGGACCCTAATAGATTCAGTTTGGACCCTAATAGATTCAGTTTGGACCCTAATAGATTCAGTTTGGACCCTAATAGATTCAGTTTGGACCCTAATAGATTCAGTTTGGACCCTAAAAGATTCAGTTTGGACCCTAATAGATTCAGTTTGGACCCTAAAATGTTCAGCTTGGACCCTAAAATGTTCAGTTTGACCCTTAAATGTTCAGTTTTGCCCCTAAAATGTTCAGTTTGACCCTAAAATGTCCAGTTTGACCCTAAAATGTTCAGTTTGGACACATATAAGTGTCTATTTTTTACAGATGTTTGTGCACAATATGTTCTGCTTTTTTCCCCATTCAGACCGAGGCAATTTGTTTAGTTTTTCAACATTTCAAGGATTGCCGCACACAGTCGACTCAACCTGAGGACTTTCTTTCTGCTCGCTCGCCTTCTCTCCTTGCTCTTGTTTCCATGGCAACGTGACAAGGAATTGAAGGACAAGCCGCTGGTTTTGCAAGTTTCCAACCACGCGGATGAAAAAAAGCTTCAGGAAGTGGACCCTGAAATAAAATACAGCACAGAATTAAGTCTAATGCGCGTGCTGAGACGGGGAAAGTGCATGTTATTACCAGGAGAGAGCTTTGTACCAGGAAGCAGAGGGAGGAGCCTATTGCACATGTGTTTTAGAGGGCAGGGAAGGTACGCAGACACGGGGAGAACGTTCAAACTCTGCACAGAAAGGCCCTGTACTAGTCAGGACAATGCGCACACTCCGAAGAGACGTTTTACGATTCAGACGGAGCAAGAACAGATCTAAAATGACAGAGGTATATGCAGTAGTGTAGTGTTTTTAATGAAATAATTCATCAGGATGTCTCAAGTGGCATCGCTCTGGCTTTGTCTAGGTCAGATTTAGTCAAAAAATGACTTATTCACAGGCGTTTTGCAATATTAAAGGGGACGGATCATGCACAAACTACTTTCATGAGCTTTTACCCGTGTTACAAGTGTGTTGCCTCACCATTAGTTCAACCTTTTTTCATAGCTTTGACCGGGGTGTGTCTTATACTTATATTTATACTTATATAGTTATACTCTGGAGCAACTTATATGTGATATTGTTTGTTATTTTCACACTTGCAACTGCATTTCATACTCCAGTGCGACTTATACGTGTTTTTTTTCTTCTCTATTATACATTTTTAGCTGGTGCGACTTATAGTCCGGAAAATATGGTATTTGAATTGATTGCTGCATGCTGTGGTGTCCGGCAACTGAGGCTCCAGTTCAACCTACCCCTTATCCCCGCCCACATCCCCTGCACTCTGTGTGAGACCAAACCGCAGAGAATTGCTAGATTAACTAAATATTCTTTATTTGCAGGCCACTGAAGAACCAAGTCTGCAAAATTGTTATTCCAAATACCGTATTGTTCGGACTATAAGTGATTTTTTTGACTGGCGCAAACAACTGGTGCTTACACTCCGGTGCGACTTATAGTCTAGAAAATACGGTAAATATTCTCTATTTGCAGGGCCATGAAGAACCAAGTCCGTTAGACATTATTGTATGTTCTGCAAAAAATATCATTCCAATTAAATCAAAGTATTGTTGGCAGAAGCAACACTGATCAACAGAAGTGTGCATCATGTTCCCACGCCACAGTTTGAGAAACCTCGCTCTCCGGATGGCTCAGCGCAGTCTCTGATCCGTGTGTGTCTGCCACGTCATCAGCTTGTGATAATAACTCTCACATCTCCGTGGCACCAAACAGCTCGAGCTTTTGTTCCTTCAGGAGCAGGAAGTGGAGCAGAAACCGGTTTAAAATGATGACAAATCCATCTTTCTGTGGTTTTCAATTCGACGCAAAGTATCATACGGTTATAATCACAAGTAAGCGCGCATATTTCATCTAAAAAGTGAGTCAAAGTAAAAAGAAATACATTGAAATTGAAGAGACATGACAACTCGGGGCCCATGATTGCCTTGGCTGACATTTGCAGAAACAGTATTAACTTTAAACAAGATCAAAAACCTGGATCTTTCGAAAAAACGTTGCACGATTTTGAGAAAAAACAGTGCGATATCAATATTGTTGCGATCATTTGCGCTCAACTTGAAAATAGGACTTTGGTTTAAACAAATATCATTTTTTGAGTTGTGTATTTAGATTTTAGCATAGAGAAAAAAGTAGGCTATTACGAAAATGATCAGTCTTTATGTGAATTGTGCACGACGGATCGGAGGATCGCTGGCCCCGTTGCGGTGCTTTTTAGACGCCGATGTGCAGATGATTCACTAGTCTGAAGGTTCACTAGTCCGAAGGTTCACTAGTCCGAAGGTTCACTAGTCTGAACGTTCACTAGTCTGAAGGTTCACTAGTCCGAAGGTTCACAAGTCCGAAGGTTCACAAGTCTGAACGTTCACTAGTCTGAAGGTTCACAAGTCCGAAGGTTCACTAGTCTGAAGGTTCACTAGTCTGAAGGTTCACAAGTCCGAAGGTTCACAAGTCTGAAGGTTCACAAGTCTGAAGGTTCACTAGTCTGAAGGTTCACAAGTCCGAAGGTTCACTAGTCTGAAGGTTCACTAGTCTGAAGGTTCACTAGTCTGAAGGTTCACAAGTCCGAAGGTTCACAAGTCTGAAGGTTCACAAGTCTGAAGGTTCACTAGTCTGAAGGTTCACAAGTCCGAAGGTTCACTAGTCTGAAGGTTCACTAGTCTGAAGGTTCACTAGTCCGAAGGTTCACTAGTCCGAAGGTTCACAAGTCCGAAGGTTCACTAGTCCGAAGGTTCACTAGTCCGAAGGTTCACTAGTCCGAAGGTTCACTAGTCTGAAGGTTCTCTAGTCTGAAGGTTCACTAGTCCGAAGGTTCACTAGTCCGAAGGTTCACAAGTCCGAAGGTTCACTAGTCTGAAGGTTCACTAGTCTGAAGGTTCACTAGTCCGAAGGTTCACTAGTCCGAAGGTTCACTAGTCCGAAGGTTCACAAGTCCGAAGGTTCACTAGTCCGAAGGTTCACTAGTCCGAAGGTTCACTAGTCTGAAGGTTCACTAATCCGAAGGTTAGGGGTTAGGGTTCACACTTGTGAACCTTCGCACTTGTGGGGTGGAACCGAGTTAACAGCCGTCGCGTCCCTCACGATTCCGTTCTAGATGGTGCGTTTCTGCGACGGAAGCAGCGAGCTAAAATAACTTCGACAAAGCGTCTTTTACAGTATTTTCCTTAGTGAAACATCCTCTCTTCTAAAGCCGTTGTAAGCGTAGAAGGGAAGTTGTAGTCGTAGGGAACATCGAAACATGTACTCTTGTCACGCCCGTGATCCTGTCGTCTTCGGCCGAGCTCCGAGCGCCAACGTCACGCTCGATACATTCGTTTTCAGGCCGGACTCGTTTTCGCCATTACCGCTTCATTGCTGTCGGACGTCCGCGATAGTCACAGCGCGTTGCATTGAAATGACTTTTAATGCGGATTCAATTATTGCTGCCGACGATTAAAGCCATTTTCTAATTTGGAAAGAAATGTCACGGCGAAACGAGGAAAGCGACGGAGATGAAACGCTCGAAACGCCACGGGAACATTTCACGTCTGTGGCCTGTAGTCGAGGGGTGATATTTGAAGAGACGGCCTGCTACGCTTTGGCTGAGGATTGCTGGTTCTATCCCCGCCACCGCCTTTGCAAATGACCCTTGTTTACGTGGGCAAGACACTCATCGACATCTTTTCTCAGTTCTCGTTTGTACCGTTGTGTCCGCTTTCTCCCCTCGATATTGGACGAGTGCGTTGGCCTTTGGATTCGTCACCGGCGACTTTACGCTTTAAACCCCGACCACGAGAGAAGCGAGCGCAGCTAAAATCCAGCTTCCGAGATTTGGCCAGTCGGCGATGACGTCTGACACTGGTTTTGTTATGCTCAGAAAAATGTCCCGTCTCACATTGTATTGTGGGCGTCAGAATAAGGACGAGATGATCAGGTCCATTGATCGTGATTGTTCAAGCGACATCATAAGGGCTAAAAACACAATATATTCGATGATTAAAGAAGCAAAATTGTGTCTTTTTAATGCAATCTAGTCCAAAAAATACATCTAAACATAAATGTATTTATTTTTTAGACAGATTGTGTTGTGAAATTCTCTTTTGTCGTTCTGAAAATGAAACAAAATTAAAGAAAACGAATTGTGTCATTGTGGTTTGGTCACGATCTCAGTAATTGAAAACAATCGTCATCAACGATCGTAACGCTCAAATATGATATCGTTACGTCTCTCTTTCAGGGATCAGATGATCAGGTCCATTGATAATCGTGATTGTTCAAGCGACATTATGAATGATCGTGAGAGCTAAAAACCCAATGCATTTGACGATTTAAGAAGCAAAATTGCATATTTTTTATTAAATCTAGTCAAAAAAAATACTTTTAAACCAGATTTTATCGTGAAATTCTTTATTGTTGTTCAAAAAGTCAGAGGAAATGAAAGAAAACTTAACTATTTCATTGTTTGGTCACGATGTAATTGGAAACAAAACGATCGAAACACTCAAATATGATATCGTGACATCTCTCTTTCAGAATGATGACAATTTTTCTCTATTGTCGTAATAATTAACAAGTCAAAACAGAACATATTGCGCTCAAAAAGAAGCTGAACTCGTGAATCGGCCTCAACGCAGCTTTAACAGGTGAACAAACGTGTCTTCGTGTGCAGTTACATTAGACCGAGCGTTCTGCCACCGAAGCCGTCGCTTAAAGTCGCCCAGTGGCAAAAGATCAATAAGACCTCATCAAACCGCTGCGTTTATATCTGCACGCCGCTTCACCTTGACATTCGCAGGCTTAAAGTTCATCGGCCGGGTTCAGAACCGCGACCCGGGGATGCGTCGGCGTCAGGAGAAAAACGCTGATCCATCCGGCGCTCGTTGGCCGCCGTAATTCACGATGGCTCCCCGCCGCGCCGTGAAATCGATTCGAAGGCGGGATGAAAAAAAAAAAAACGGAGATCAGCGGCGCCCCGTACGTCACGCCGCTGACGCGCACTGACAGCCGGCACCAAAGGCTACGCTGGATTTAGTGCGGCAATTTGATGCTCCTTCAGAGATAATGTTGGTTAAAAAGATGAGCTTGAGCGGCGGCGGCGGCGGCGGCGGCGGCGGCGGCGGCGAGTTTCCCCACGACGAAAGCGGATCTATTGTGTGCCAAGACGCTCTGACGGACGAGAACGGAGAGAAAACGTCAATACGGGAGGTTAAACCTGAAATCTGATTGGTATTTATTTTTATCTTCACAACGAGATGAGATATAACATCCTTGATTGGGCCGTAGAGTCTATATGACAAGTGAGACGACACGTTCAGTTATGATTTGACAAACAACAAGACATAGTTTTGGCCGGGTGCGACTTATATGTGATATTATTTGTTATTTTCACACTGGCAACCACAAGAGGGCGCTCTAGGCTCTAAGCGACGCAGAAGAAGAATCTGCACTTCCTCTTCCTCTGGAGTTTGTGGAGTTGTTTAGAAGTGACACAGAGGAAGAAGAATTCAGTGGATTTAGTGATTTGGGGTAAAACTGATGCTTTGGTAAACTTGTTAGCATGTTCTTTATGCTATAGTTATCTGAATAACTGTTCATATGTTACGTTAACATACCAAACTACTAAAGTACTGTACTAAAGTAACACCTAAAAATCGCACTTGAACTTATACTTTTGTTACTTTCCACCACTGCTGATAAGTACTGTGCAAATAATAATTGAATTGAAAACAAATATGTTCTTAACAGAGACAAAACCAAGACTAACTCTTATGTTAAAGTGCCATTTACTTTGTTGAAATATGGATTATTAGACTTTTAACACAGAAAGCGTCACTGTCAGACCAGGAAGTGGACTCGTTATAAAGGTCTGTTTGAGATTAACAAGCGTTTTATTTTGGGAAATCATAATGTGTTTTCATGACCTGATTTCACGGGGCTCAGTTTTGTTCCAGATTTGAACAGACAGTAATTGAAAAATCTGTGCAACGCTGAATGTAATAAGGCCACGTTTATTCTGAGGGAACACAATTATATGTTTATGAGGCGTTAAAACGTCCGTCACCGCAATAAAAATGCAAAAGAGTTTGTTTTTGTTTTTTGTATTCGACTGGATGATTTAATATTTATTTGTGTGTATTTTCTATTTTATTGTGTTCTTTTACCAGTTCAATTAATTGACCTGGAATTACATGATCAATTTTAAATGGATTTTTCTTTTTAAATGTATGAATGTGTCTGATATTTAAGCTTATTTTACATTAAAAAAACAGCTTATCTGGACATTTCATCTTCACATTTGAGCGATAATCAGGTATCTTTGTACTAAAACGAGCAATAGTTTATTCAATCTGAGTAGAGGTGTAAAAACTAAACATAAATAAATGAATATAAGAAAAATACATCCTTGTTTTCATTAGAATCTTTAAGGTTTCATCAGTTTTTCCTTCTGTGGCTCTGTCTTTAACCTCGGAATCAGAAAAAGGTTTATTACCATTGTTTTATTACCATTCTTTTTGGTAAAAAGGTGCAACATGAAACAACATATATAACGGCAAAATATATTTAAAAAATATAAGAAGGCATGCTTAAAAAAATGGGTGAACTAAAAAAAAGATAAAAATAAACGGATACTAAATACACAACATAACACAACTGACTGACTCTGACGAAATGAGAAAAAGAGTAACAAATGGTGCAGTTAGACTCTAACTGCACCATTTGTTACTCTTTAGAGGGTTCAAACTACATTTATTGACACAGCAGGAGATCGTCTTTAAAGATGCAGCTGTACGGATTTAACTGTGCCTCACTCACTGTGCCTTATACGTGGTTTTATTAGGCCCGAGCGCCACAAGCTGGCGAGAGGCCTATTAATCTCGTAAGGCCGTGCAAAGCACGGCTGCAAAGCGCTCGCCCACTTCCAAACACTCACTAACGCACTCCTTCACTCACGCACGCCCCGTGCATACTAATTAGTAGTAGGAAAATGGAACATTACCGTTGTAAACGGGCGAAGCCCTTGCAAAAGTGCGCACTAAACGAGCACTTTACATTGGGATGACGACCGCTTCCATATAAAGCACTCATTTGGCCTAAGTAGCTCACGAATACGTTCCCCATCTCTTGCATGTTCCGTGCATATAAGCATGTAATGCAAAAATTGAACATTATTACTGTATAGAGGGCCAAAAACACAAAGTGGGCGGAGCCCACTCAAAATTAACGAAAGTACCCGTCAGTGACCAGGGACCCACACCATGAGGTAGGAAAGCGCGAGCGCTTTCCGAAAATGTATAGTTTATGATATTTGAAAAATGGGAAACATTGTTTTCGCATCAGAATATTATTCTTTCTTCTTTCTTCTTCTTCTTCTCGGGACCAACCCCCCTATTTTTCACCCAGTGAACATTGACGAAAAGTCACAAAAATTTGCACACCTCTAAAAATCGTGCCTCTCTACATTCTGGCTATTTCTCTTTTCTAAAATAAAAAAATTGGCGCGTCAGCGCCCCCAAATGTACCAAAAATGCATTGAGAGATAGGAAATGACCCAAAAAAAATCTGATCGTAGAATCATGAAATTTGGCGCAGAGGTAGATGGTGACAAGAGAAGTAAAAAATATTATTACGGCAACGCCGTCCGCCCAACCAAATGTCGGCCATATTGGTTCAAAAATGGCTAAGCATGACTCGGGAGTTTTTCCAAATGTCGTACTTTTACGAACTCCTCCCAGGGCGTTGGCTCTAAAAAGCTGAAATTTGGTGAAAATGGTACTGAGGAGTGGGACATAAAAAGTTATTCAAATTACATTGATACCTGTCACGGTCTCTGAGCGGCGAAGCCGCAAACTTTAGCTAGAATTTCAGAAATCTCCCAAATTTAACATTTCTGCCGTTTGCGCAGATAAAGTCTGAATTGCGTTAAATTAGAATCAGTTGTTAAACTCTTTGCCCTAAACCTACTTGAAGTGAAATAATTAATTTGACGCCACAGCGCCCCCTACAGATTTTATATGGAGGTTAAATGTTTAGTTTTGCGAAATTATATGAAATTTGGCACACAACTCGATTTTAGCATCCCCATCAAAACAGTCAATGAGACCCATGTCATAATTGTTATGGCTTTGCCGTAGCGATGACCAAAACCTCCCACGTTATTCCAATGGGGAAATCGCCAGAAAATGTTTACACTTTATACTTTCACAAACTCCTCCCAGGGCGTTAGCCCTATTAACCTGAAATTTGGTGAGACTCATCTTCAGGGGTGGATCAAAAGTTATCCACATTTTTATTCAAAAAGTCACGGTCTCTGTGCGGCAAAGCCGCACATTTTGCCAAGAATTCAAAATAAAATTGCTTTTGATGGTAAAACAAAGGGGAGAAGATGTGACAGCGTCACAGATTCAGCAGTAGGCGTAATAAAAGGACCATTGGGGCGCGTTAGCGCCCCCTCCTCTTGCGGCGTGGCGGCGGCGGCGTGGCGAGGGCCGATCATTGCCGCTTGCGGCTTTAATTTTATTTTATTATCATTTCATTAAGTGTGCATTTATTTCTGATTCTGATTTGAAGTTATTGATTTCATTTAATTAGTTAAAAAAAACTTCTTGGCTTTCTGTTTTTATGTTTCTGCCAAGTGAAATTTTTTAACACATTTTATTTTCTTTATTTTCCTTTTCTACAAGACTTCAAGTTTTCCTCATACTACATACATACACTTTTTATACATCTGCCATTCACAACTTGCATCAGCTGGTATTATGGATTAGAAAAATACCGTATTTTCCGGACTATAAGTCACTATTATACTTATATACTTATACTTATACTCTGGAGCGACTTATATGTGATATTATTTGTTATTTTCACACTTGCAACTGCATTTCATACTCTAGTGTGACTTATATATGTTTTTTCTTCTCTATTATGCATTTTTTGGGTGGTGCGACTTATACTCCAGTGTTACTTATAGTCCGGAAAATACAGTAGCTGTAAAAAAAAAAAAAAAGCACAAGATTTATCGTAATATAATCTCAAAATTAATAAAAAGCAAATGAACCAACAAAAATAACTACCAACATACATACAACAATAAAATCATACGGTTTATTCAACTGCACTCACTTAAATTGAACTGTTTTGTAATTTTTTTTAAACGTATTGAATCGACTAAAGACGGCCTGAAGGGGGCGCTGCATTTCTTGCGCATTTATTTACCTTTTAGCAGTTTTCCATTTCGATCCAGGTGTTGTTTTGTGCAGATTTCACAGAATTCGCCTCAGGTCCTGTCGGCTGCGCTACAATACTCACGTTTTTACATGCGTCTGCAAAGTCTCCATTTGTTTTTTATATAGTTCTGAGAGACATTTTGACCATTTACGCAGAGAAAACGCACCAGAAACAGGACCCGGGGCATTCACACATTTACATACTTGACTCGCATGATAAAGATAACGTCTGATAAAACAACCCGCGCTGCACAAAAGCCTGTATTTAATGTAAAAAAAAACACTTACTCCTCATGTCATTTCCATAATATCCCTTTGAGGTAAACGTGTTCCGACTTCACCTCCACGAAACCACAGGATCAAGGCGAGGCAGGAAAAAATGCATTAAAATCACAAAGAAATGACAGAAATCACGAAACTGTTTAAGAAATAAAAGAGAAGAGTGCAGAGAAAAATCCTTTCAGTCATATGTCCTGACTCTGGGCACCAGCAGGAGGCCGGTCCATGTTTAGTCCTGACTCTGGGCACCAGCAGGAGGCCGGTCCATGTTTAGTCCTGACTCTGGCACCAGCAGGAGGCCGGTCCATGTTTAGTCCTGACTCTGGCACCAGCAGGAGGCCGGTCCATGTTTAGTCCTGACTCTGGCACCAGCAGGAGGCTGGTCCATGTTTAGTCCTGACTCTGGCTCCAGCAGGAGGCCGGTCCATGTTTAGTCCTGACTCTAGCACCAGCAGGAGGCTGGTCCATGTTTAGTCCTGACTCTGGCTCCAGCAGGAGGCCGGTCCATGTTTAGTCCTGACTCTAGCACCAGCAAGAGGCTGGTCCATGTTTAGTCCTGACTCTGGCACCAGCAGGAGGCCGGTCCATGTTTAGTCCTGACTCTGGCACCAGCAGGAGGCCGGTCCATGTTTAGTCTTGACTCTGGCACCAGCAGGAGGCCGGTCCATGTTTAGTCCTGACTCTGGCACCAGCAGGAGGCCGGTCCATGTTTAGTCCTGACTCTGGCACCAGCAGGAGGCCGGTCCATGTTTAGTCCTGACTCTGGCACCAGCAGGAGGCCGGTCCATGTTTAGTCCTGACTCTGGCACCAGCAGGAGGCTGGTCCATGTTTAGTCCTGACTCTGGCACCAGCAGGAGGCCGGCCCCTGATCATCCATCGTTCCGGTTCGGTTTCGACAGCCGTACGTCGTATTAAAGGAGATCTGAGTGAATTTCTCGCGTCAGAAGCGGCACAAATGCTTCAGACGGTAAAAAGCATGAACGTGACTGATGATTGCGACTAAAAGGACCGCGAGAAATATCAGGCGTTATTCAAAGTTTACGCGCTACAACGTGGAGTCTCTCTCAAAAAGGAGACAGCTTTGAAACGATGATAGGGCAGTGAAAATAATTCCAAGTAAAAGGTTTTATTAGAAGTCGTCTTTTCTTCTACAGTTTAACTTGACTTATACATTGAATTACGTCTATTTCATTGTTGCAGGAGCAGTTTGTTTTACAGTTTTTCACGTGGATGATTATTACTGCGATTTGATTGTTTATCTGAGCTGCAGAGACTGAATGTTTCCCTTGAGGATTAAAAGGATTCTGTTCTTTCATTTAGTTTTACATATGCAAATGGTTCTGCAATTCCATTTGTCTCAAACTCTTGATTTTTTATGACTATGATTTCTTAAAATGTTTTTGACTGTGCCACGGAATTAGCATTAAACTCTTAAAGTCTGCTTGTCTTTTGCTCAGAAAATGGCTTGAAAAATGGACATTCTCACTGTGAGCGGGTTTTAGGAGCTGCTGTGAGCGATGGGGGGGGGGTCCATACTAACTACATAATGGTATATAAATACTGCAGTATCTATCCTCAAGGAAAATACAAATACTTCAAATATCTCTAAAATACTATTGTTAAATGAATCAAAACTGTGTGTTAGTTTATTATTATTATTCAGATCAGTTCAGGCTGGAGTTCAGTCCTGGTTTAGTCCTGGTTCAGTCCTGGTTCAGTCCCGGATCGGTCCTGGTTCAGACCTGGTTCAGTCCTGGTTCAGTCCTGGTTCAGTCCTGGTTCGGTCCTGGTTCGGTCCTGGATCGGTCCTGGTTCAGTCCCGGTTCAGTCCCGGTTTAGTCCCGGTTCAGTCCCGGTTCAGTTTTGGTTTAGTCCTGGTTCAGTCCCGGATCGTCCTGGTTCAGTCCTGGTTCAGTCCTGGTTCAGTCCTGGTTCAGACCTGGTTCAGTCCTGGTTCAGTCCTGGTTCGGTCCTGGATCGGTCCTGGTTCAGTCCTGGTTCAGTTTTGGTTTAGTCCTGGTTTAGTCCTGGTTTAGTCCTGGTTTAGTCCTGGTTCAGTCCTGGTTCAGTCCTGGTTTAGTCCCGGTTTAGTCCCGGTTCAGTCCTGGTTCAGTTTTGGTTTAGTCCCGGTTTAGTCCCGGTTCAGTCCTGGTTCGGTTTTGGTTTAGTCCTGGTTTAGTGCTGGTTCAGTCCCGGTTCGGTCCTGGTTTAGGTTCCAGTGCAACTTATATATGTTTTTCTTCATCTCTATTATGCATTTTTTGGCTGGTGCGACTTATACTCCGGGAAATACGGTAATAATGTTGCTGCGTTTTTTTATAAAAAAGGTATTTTCGTACAAGTTCTAGAGTCTCAAAGCACAAATTACCATTGTTTTCTAGCTATCGACCGTAGGTCTTTCCTTCCTGCTGCTGTCAGACTTTATAACAAAAACTGTTAGTACTGAACACTCGCAATACTGACCTAACCTAATACTGATGTGCAATTCTGTCATATGTGCAATTGCTGTTGGAATTCATGTGCAAATACTGTGAAATTCATCTGCAATCCATGTGCCGTCGTGACACATATTCATGTGCAATTACTGTCGGGATCACATGCAATGGTATTTATGTATTTATGTATTTACATTTACATTTATTTGTCTATGGGAGTTTTTGTTTATTTATAGGAGATCTTCTACTGAAAGTGTTTTTCAGACTTCCTATAAGTGATCTGTTCTTCTGTATCTACCTCTGGATCTACCTGCGTTGCACCAATGAAATTTCCCCATGTGGGACAATAAAGGAATATCTTATCTTATCAATCACGACTCACGAAAAGTCGACGTACATAATTTTGTCGCTGAAGTCTGGCAGCCCAACACGAAACTTACGTCCGTCAAAACTAGCCCGGCTCGTATCTGGCTCTTCCAAGAAACCGTACACCTTGGCGTCTCCGTTGGGCTCATGAAAGAACAGCCGTGTCGAGACCCCCGCGGCGGAGCGTGCGCCGTTAGAACTGACGTCGTTCAGCGATTGCTTTGGCACGTGCATAAAAGGCCCCGCGAAGCCTTTGAATCTCCGGATGAAGCGGCGAGAGGGGCCGGTATGACAACATTTACAGCTCTTTGAAGGCGCTTTAACTGCACGCGGCGTGGTCTTAATGAGCCCGTATCGGACAAGAACGAGGTCACGCCTTCTTTACGGACGTCTGCAATCTGAGGTCATCCAGGGAGGCTTTTTCACGTGACCATTGGACAACCTGAATTCAGTCAGGATAACTTATGTATGGACCGGCCTCCTGCTGGTGCCAGAGTCAGGACTAAACATGGACCGGCCTCCTGCTGGTGCCAGAGTCAGGACTAAACATGGACCGGCCTCCTGCTGGTGCCAGAGTCAGGACTAAACATGGACCGGCCTCCTGCTGGTGCCAGAGTCAGGACTAAACATGGACCGGCCTCCTGCTGGTGCCAGAGTCAGGACTAAACATGGACCGACCTCCTGCTGGTTCCAGAGTCAGGACTAAACATGGACCGGCCTCCTGCTGGTGCCAGAGTCAGGACTAAACATGGACCGGCCTCCTGCTGGTGCCAGAGTCAGGACTAAACATGGACCGGCCTCCTGCTGGTGCCCAGAGTCAGGACTAAACATGGACCGGCCTCCTGCTGGTGCCAGAGTCAGGACTAAACATGGACCGGCCTCCTGCTGGTGCCAGAGTCAGGACTAAACATGGACCGGCCTCCTGCTGGTGCCCAGAGTCAGGACTAAACATGGACCGGCCTCCTGCTGGTGCCAGAGTCAGGACTAAACATGGACCGGCCTCCTGCTGGTGCCAGAGTCAGGACTGAACATGGGCCGGCCTCCTGCTGGTGCCAGAGTCAGGACATATGACCGAAATTGGTTTCTTTGCACTTTTCTCTTTTATGTCTTACTCTTATTTCGTGATTTTAATGCATTTCTCCTGTTGTGTCACTTTGATTTGCCTCGTGTCTGAATTGCCACAAAAAACAGTTGTTTACACCTAAATAACTATCGTTTTATACCATTTCAAGGAGAGAATGACCGGTCTTGTTTAATAAAGTAATTTTAATTACCGCTCAAGCGAACGACGGGAACATTGTTGTGAAGCACTAATTGATGTTGTGCGACTGTAGCAATTTAGCTCCGTCATCACGAAATCAAAGTTGTTCTCAAAACCAGCACCGGGTCTCTCCAAAAAAAGCTGCTCAATCGTCTTCCACTGCATCTCGGTCACGGGCGACACGCGTCTTTGTAGCGGGACGTGCGCAGCCGAGGGTTAGCCGAAGTAAATTCATTACACGTTTTAAGATTTAAGTACGTTTTAATAGTCAAAAAGGGCGGCGTGCACTTCGAAGCCGGCGGCGTCGCACTCGGTTAATGCGTCGCGAAGCCGTCCTCATTTTCCTCCTCCTGCATCGGGCTTTCATCAGCGGACTATAAAGACTAAATGAACGAGGGCGCTCTCAAGAAACCGCACGTATTAATGGAGCCGCGAGGAAGATCGAGGAGCAGAAAAGAAGCTCCTCGAATGAAGACCCCTCGCTTTCCCGCCGTCGCCCGTAATTACATTTTATATCAGGAGTGTGGCTGAAAGTACGAGCTTCACTACTCGAAATCAAATATCTACATATATTTACATGATGGGACACGTGTAATATGTGTCATTTCGTCCTTACGTTTGATTAAACCGCAGACGATGTTAGATGTCGATCTATTGAGCTGCAGTGTCTGGTCTGAAGCATATTTGACATAAACGTGTATTATTATTGTATGTATTATTGTGGATTTGACATGGTTAAACTGCGATGTTTAATGGATGATAAATAAAGAGTCGGTCAGAAACAAAGATGTGTTGACGAGCATCTACGCTTAGCTTCGAAGTTCAAATATACATAGTGAAACTCATTTTTTTCTTTTTTTGTGATCAAGTTTTTATTGAATTGTGTAATTATTACAAGGAGGCAAAACAATAACAAAAAAATGGCATTTTTTCCTAACTTCCCCTCATTTTCATGTACATTTTTTTCATCAATTAAGGCCAATTTTAGAGGAAAAAAAAACTAAAAAATAAAAATTGAAATAACATATACCGTATTTTCCGGACTATAAGTCGCACCTTTTTTCATAGTTTTGGCCGGGGTGCGACTTATACTTATACTTGTACTCCAGAGCGACTTATATGTGATATTGTTTGTTATTTTCACACTTGCAACTGCATTTCATACTCCAGTGCGACTTATTATGTTTTTTTCTTCTCTATTATGCATTTTTTGGCTGGTGCGACTTATAGTCCGGAAAATACGGTATCACCAGGAAAACTCATTGCTGGAGTCATAATGCTCAGAAGATAAGTGTACATGAAAGTAATACCAATAGTAAAATCAATAGCAACAATAACCACAGCAATAATAATAGTGGCAACAAACAAACAAAATTCCCCCTGCTGTCCAGGGAATACAAATATACATTTATACGCGTGTACATACCCAGCATGCATACTGTTTATGTAGATGCATTTGTACAATAGCTAGTTAGACTGAGCTAATTTCCTCCGTCATTGACACCCACAGAAACAGCAATATGTACATCATATTTTGTAGTTTCATATAGTTATTAAAGTTAAAACATTTTTTCTTTAATAAAAGAGAATAGTGACTGACATTTGAGTGGTGCAAAAACAGAGACATTTTATTCATGAATTAATGCCATTTTATGTCTTTTCAGCGCGTGTTTTTAGCTCACAGGGAAAAGAATAATGCGTGAGTTCAGTCTGAGAGCAAAACGGACGACACAGAAGTTAGTTTGCTGTATTGTACAACTAAAATTATATATGGGGATGAAATGATTCAAATAAGAAAATGTCATACATTTAAATATTACTGTAAACTAGATTGTGTAAAAAAAAAAAAAAACATATAACAAGAAAATGCCTTGTTATGTACAATCAAAACTTAAATTCTGTCCAATCAGTGAAAATTGTGTAAAGTATAATATTGTAAATGTTGTGTAAAGTGCTGCTTTAGAGGCTGATCTTTTGAGACGGGACAATATCGTGTTCAACAATCATAAAATGCCCGATAGGAAACTCAAATTTACCGTAATGGAAATAAACTGGATATTCATAAATGCATTTAAACCTGGTCATATTCTCCTGGCTGTTTTGCACGGACTTCCGATTCAAATCCACGGCGGACGAAGTCAAAACTACCGGTGTTTATTGTGCGTCGTTAACTTTCAAGTCTTAAAATCAATTACATCATCCATTACATCACGTGGCAATTGCAGCTGCGGAGTTTCAACGCTAACGCTAAATGTTTCTCCTAAACGGTTCGACAGGTTTTTGAGCGGTTTGGCGTGTTCCGAGTCCTCCGCGCGCATCAACGTAGCGCGCGATAAAGCGAAGGGCTCCTGAGAGTTCAGCTCCGGCTCGTTCTGGTCGAAACGCGCCGCGGCCGCCCCCCGGTACGTGATTAGTCCGCCCGTTTGAAGCCGCCGATGATGTAACCGCCTCCCCCCGTGATGTCACTCGCGTTAACCATGGCCTTTCATCTTTTCGGCAGCGACTTGACGCCCTCGCCGTTGCCGCGCCCTCGTCTGTTCGTCGGCATCCTCAAGAGCGATGGGTAGATTTCTTTTGGGCGCTATTCGAAGGCGAGGTGTTGGTTTGGACGTAGCTGCTTGGCGAGCGTGGTTAGCGCTTGTCGCCGTCTGTCGATTTGACTTCAGACGCGCCGTAAAAGGAGACGAAAAAAGCTGCTAAACACTGACAAAACAGAGACGGTCAATGATAAACCTCGATGATACTTTCACACGTATTATTCTAAATTGAGCAGAGTTACATCCTGACGTGGGGATCTAGTCCAGGTTTAGTCTTCGGGTTGAGTCTTTGTTCAGTCACACTTTTGAAGCAGTAAATAAGTTAATATGTCGTTAAAGCGAGGTCTAAAATCATGATTTAACAGGTATGAATTAGCAATTAAAGCCACGTGAACGATGGAGCACAACCTGACTGACTAAACCAGTTGATCGGGGACGGGGTCAGAGGTCATATCCCTGCCCTTATCGATGCGGTACCGATCTCGCGTCCACGGGCGAGACACTTTACCCGATCTCGGAGCAGAATTGCGGCGGCGTTGCTGTCGGATTGCCGTGAAGAAACAAAAAAAGCAACAACGAGAGACTTAAGCGTTCAAAAAGCACTTTGTGAGACTGATATGGCATTAAACCAACGCCAACCAACGCTTTGGTGCCACTTTATGATAACGACACTTTAATTAGGCTTAATCAAGACTAAACAAAGACTTACTTAACCCTAACTCGTAACCACGTAATGAAGTAGTTACAAAGCTTGAAACATTGTCAATAACTTCTTTGTACACGCTATCAAAAGTGTAGTTATTAACAGCTCAGAACTGAATCAAATCCCATCTTGCCCTTGATCCCGAATACCGTATTTTTTGGACTATAAGTCGCACCGGAGTATAAGTCTCACCAGCCAAAAAATGCATAATAGAGAAGAAAAAAACATCTATAAGTCGCACTGGAGTATGAAGTGCAGTTGCAAGTGTGAAAATAACAAATAATATCACATATAAGTCGCTCCGGAGTATAAGTATATAAGTATAAATAGAAGTATAAGTCGCACCCCGGCCAAAACTATGAAAAAAGTCCGGAAAATACGGTGCTACAAAAAAAGTAATGGATTTGTCTAAACACAGCCGACAACCTCGGGCGACACGTGCGGCGCTCGGATCCTGCGCGCCGCCGTTAGATCACGTCCACGGTCGGCGCGGAGACGTCACTCACGCGGCTCTGAGCGGGCGCCGCACCGAGCCCACGTCAGGTCCAATTCGTGCGGCCGTCCGTCTGCGGCCGCACGATCAAAGGGCGGCTCCGTCGGCCTCGGTGCCCGCGAGGCTCAAAGGCTTTCGACGCTCCAGCCGAAGAGAAAGGGAACTACCACGACTCGGATCATATTTACAGAATCAGACGGAACTTTATGTGACATTTGGACGAGAAAACATGATGTCATTCTGCACAACATTAATGACCATCGACCAAAGAAATGACCTTTAAAATGAGATTTGTGTACTTTAACAGCATCAAACGCAACTGTTGTACATTTTATATATATAAGTACTTGACATTAAATGTAAAGTACTTATATATATATATAATGTCTGCGTCTGTTTTGTGAAGCAATTCAATTATTTAAATGTCTTTACTTTATTACGTGGCAGGTATAGGATAAAATAACGCCCCGGTGAAGGCCAAAGAGCCATAAATCTATCTTAATCCGTCACATTGTGCTTTTTAAATAATCTAGATTCTTTGTGTGCTGATTATTTTTATTTATTTCAGTCATTTATTTCGATTTTACGTTTGATTAAAGGACATGTTTTGTTTTGGCATGACCGCGACACGT
Organism: Eucyclogobius newberryi; assembly: GCF_026437365.1. Lineage (NCBI taxonomy): Eukaryota > Metazoa > Chordata > Actinopteri > Gobiiformes > Gobiidae > Eucyclogobius > Eucyclogobius newberryi. The sequence continues at coordinate 7,706,132 of NW_027316389.1, forward strand.
CCAAATTCTCAGATTCTGCTAAAGTGTTGCTGTTGCTGTGGAACATTAAAAAAACTGGGAAAAATCATATTCATAAAACATGTAGCAATTTCAATAAACGTAGGAGTGAAATAAACAATGCAATAATACAACAACAAATATACAATTTGAAATTGGGTAAATCCAAATTTCCAATATTTTGTGACATATAAAAGTCTGAAAAATGTATAGACGTAAGATAAAAAAAATAAAAAACAGTCATAAATTTTAATATTACTGCAAACTATGTGGAATCAAAATTAAAATTCTGTCAAATCAGTCAAAAATGTGTAACGTACATATTGTAAATTTGTAAATTGTGTGTAAAGTGCTGCTTTAAATTCTGATCTTGAAGTCAATTTGTGAAAAAATGTCCCATATAAAGCAACGGTATGAACGCATGTTGTTCCCACACAACACACACTCTAGAAGTAACTCTTTACACAGATAATACGCACACAATACACGCAAACACAATGAAGCAAATGAACAATGAAAAATGCAACTATTGCCCCGTGAATCCTGTCGCTAAATCAACGCACACTAGACAGAAATGGCCTTCAACTGACCCGACATAAATATGCAAAAGCCCCACAACAAAAAAAAAACATCCTTTAAAGTGTTCACGGGCTAAGAGCATATGCTTGTTTACAGCCGCGACCCGGGGGAACGCAGCGCAATCAACACACGTGCTAAAGGGCTAGCGCCGCGCACGAGGCGGCCATTTTAACATTTAAGGACGCGGGAAGTGAACTTAAAGTGTAATCCCTGTTGTTACGACATCCACTGCTTTTGGAGCGCTCCCTCAGCAGCTTTTTGTCGCCAAATATAGAAAGAGAAATGGACAGCGAGGGAAAAAAAGCCGCCTCACGGTTTCTGCTCCGGTTCCGTTAAAAATAAAGTCTGGCGCTATTTTCTGCCGGAGCTGTGATGTCACCGGGGCTCGTCGTTTGCCCGTGACGTTGGCGCGGCGCTCTGGTCCCGTCTATTCTGAGCGGTGGTAATTATTTACACAAAGGAGGAAAGAAGCCTGACAAACATATCCGCCGTCTAAAAATAATGCCGGCTCTTTGCCTGGTGAATTATGCATGTTTTCGTGTTGAGAATGACTGAGTGTCAAGTAATTTAAAGGACACGTATTATGCAATATTTTGTCTTATTTTTAGCTTTTGTTTTTGTTGTTACATCGTTCCCTCATCGAAAACATACCTCGAGTTGTATTTAGCTTCATTTGCGCTTATTTTAGCCTCCTCTACCCCATTGTCTTCTCTTCTACCCCCTGTTGCATCCCCATCATTTTCTTTCTACTTCTTCTGTCTCGTTCATTTTATCTGTATATTAATGTGTATTGTACGTGTTGTCCCCCCCTGTCTGTAAATACCCCCCCTTTTATATATATGTTCAGCGTCTTTGGGTCACTGAAAAGCGCTATATAAATAAAAGTTATTATTATCTAAATATATCTATTTACGAGGTTCTCTCTCTCTTTGAGCCTCAGAAAACACTTAGTTTCTAAATTTCCCTGAATTGAGACGTCATATTTTTAAGACGATAAATCAACACCAGACACGAGGCAAGCTAGGTTGTGTTTATTTATCCATGGTAATTCACTCTGCAGCCAGTAGATGGAGTGCTTCCTGACTCATAAAAAGTCACATGTGCTTTTCAGTACATACATTATTTGACGTTGTAAAAGTAAAAGGTAGTAAAGGGCACGTTTTAAAGGCCAATAAGGACACAAATCATGTAAAATATGTCCTTTAAAGTGTCACTTTATGCAGCTTGTCTGGTGAGGGTCTGGAATGTTCCACCATATGACAATAAAGCTTGTTTTACTGCTGATGAAGGAGCTTGAAAAACATACATTCTTACTGTGAGCGGGGCTTGCCTCTCCACAGATCAGACCTCTAATTTAGCCTAACGGAGTCGACCGCTTGTGCTCATGGAAGTCTAAAGTGTCTAAATGTTTCTTTAGCGTTTTGTAAGTTCTTCCATTGTTTACTTCTGTGTTTTTTTTTTAATGTTTCACGGTAAACGCTGCGCTCATTGCACTGTTTTTCCAAAGTAATTCAAAATACAAATGACAAATAAACTAAACTTAACCTCAAACTAAACCTTAAAACTACAGTGGAGGATTTTTGCAGATATTCCAAACCCACTGACCGTTTGTCGCTCCCGTCGGCTCCTCCCACCAAACGCTGCGACGCCGGCTTCAAACGTCTCTTCCCGTACTTCAACTTTTAAAAGCAAACAAAAAAAAACACGTCGGTAAGTAATCTGTACGTTTAGTTACGCCGCAGACGACTTGTGTGCGTCTTCCAAGCATCGGCGTAGATCACAGACAAACTTAGAATGGCGGTAACTCTTTTCCAAATGACGACTGGACTCTTTTCACTGCTGTTCCGAGGAGATAAGCGTCCCCGGTTGTTTGGCGCCGCGTAAAGGCCGCTACGGGTCGAGCGGCGCCACAGCAGCAGAACGAACGCCAGAGTCTCGAGGACGCTCGGCGGAGAAAGGACGAGCTTTTGAAAACAGAGGGAGCGAAACAACCGGCGGTTCAAGAGCGCTCGCGGCGGGATGAGCAGCACATTCGTTGGGTTTTGAACGACTTGAGAGAAAGAAACTTGCTGTAATTGCACATGAATATGAAGAAACTGACGTAAAAAACATTTAGAAGTTGGACATTTCCTGAACGGCGGCAAAAGCGAAGCGCAACGTGATGTGATTTCGATGGAGAATTTTGGATTAGCCAGACAATATCATGCATAAAAAATAAAATGGACAGGGGTTTGGCAAATGAAAACCAGTCGGAGACATGCGTTTGTGACCCTGCAATACTTTTTCAATCCATCTAGAGCTATTATGTCACAAAGTGTAAATTTTTTGAAGCTCAAACACAGACTTGAATGAGGCTTTTCCATCCTTTGTAAGAGTAAAACAGACAAAGTAGTGGATTATTTCTTTTGTCCTGAAGACTTACGACCTTCAGCGTTTTGATCTGATGTCAGTTAAAGTGTGAAAATGTGTTATGGTCGATTACGTTTGTCTCCATGACACTAAAGAGCAACAATCTCACAAGAATTTGGCATTAGGTCACACATTTAAACTTGCATAGTTTCTACAACCGTTTATTTTTAATGCTAAATAATATATATGGTGTATTTTATCATGTAACTTTTCTGCACACGTTTGTCTCCATCGAGATGTTGTCCATGGGTTTCAGAGTGATGAAAATCAAGCGCCGTTGCCATAGCAATTAACAGTTCAAAACGAAATATTAAAGCAGTATAAATATTTTGAAAAACAAGGTGCCTAATCTGCATAGGAGCGCACAGTCACCCGATGCTGAGATGCTAATAACAATGCTAGCGCGTCCACGGTGTCAGACACGGGCGGGGCTCACAGGGGCGGGGCTCACAGGTGCGGGGCTCACAGGGGCGGGGCTCACAGGTGCGGGGCTCACAGGGGCGGGGCTCACAGGTGCGGGGCTCACAGGGGCGGGGCTCACAGGTGCGGGGCTCACAGGGGCGGGGCTCACAGGTGCGGGGCTCACAGGGGCGGGGCTCACAGCCGGTCAGTCGTGACTTAGTGACCGAGTTCATGATTCAGCAGCGACCGCAAGTCCAACCGCAAAATCCAGATGTAGCGGCCACAGTTTGAATCCAAAAAGTACAATTTAGGCACAGCTTTGGACCCAGAAGCCCTGTTTTAAAAATATATGCACTAAAATGACCAAATAAGGCCAGGGATGTGTATAAATTATATCTATATATATATATATATATATATATATATATATATATATATAGATATAGATATATATAGATATATATAGATATATATAGATATAGATAGATAGATAGATAGATAGATAGATAGATTTTAGACCCATTTACAAAAAAATAATAGTTTTGGCGTTTAGTTACTCATTAAATTTCAATGGGCAAAAGTCCTCGAATTATCACAGGAAGCTGAAACCCCTGATTGCTTTGCCTGGAATGTATGTCATTAAACGTACCGTATCTATCGCCATGGAGACAAGCAGGAGATGTCACCAGGCCACGTTACCGGTCAAATCTGCACAAAGAGAATGTATGGTTTTCAAGGTATTTTAATATTTTAATTATGTAAGTTTAATGCCGCTCTGTGGAACATTCCAGGCAAATGTCACAATCAGAAGAGTTTATTGTTGTATTGATGCACAAATGCATGTAGTGTAAGAATACAAAAGTGAGCGTATTTAAGCACTGTAAATGTCCTCGCAGTTTTGCGCTGGCGGCGACGCTGAACGAGGGCAGTAATTACCCTTAATGACCTTCCCAAAAGCTGAGCAGCTGAGGTCAGAGGTCAGAGCACAGCTAATAGAGATAAATCAGTGGCATTATGTTTACACACTCCTTTTGGCTCTTCGTGTATAAATACTTTCAACGCTGACATTAAGAGTTGAATTTTGTAGAAGCGGCTGAACCGTAAACGTGACTCGACATCTTTTTCATTCAACTCGACCCACTTATTGTTTTAATATAATTCTAAAGGATTATGAGCTGGAATGACGCTGGGCTTTGGGGAAAACGCACTCAAAAAGTGTAAAAAACGTACAGATTAAAAAGCTCTACTCAAAGTACAAGTTGCAATTTTAGATCACGCCTTTATGAAAACTGTATTAATCAAACTGTAGAACTGAATTTTAATCTGCAAAATATTTCATGCTAGAATTGAAATACAAGCACAGGTTTAATAAATCGACCCCAAAAATCCACCCAATTGCAGTAACTTGAGTATTTGTAGCGAGTTACCTTCCACCTCTGCCCATGAACAGCCAATAAAAGAGTTCAAAACGTGCAGATATCGTACAGCGATATTGTCAGAAAGATCAGAAGCCATGAAGAATACCAAACGATCAGTGGCGGGCCGTGGGTCTGGGGCTTGGGCCTTCAGTGAGGTCATACACAGTTCCACCTGAATCCACCTCTTATTACATCATATTACCATCATTATGACACTACACATTCAGACAGAAACGCAGTTCAACCAGGCGTTGCCTCACCTTGTCCTGTCGGTGTCCGCTCGTTCTCTGCGCCGTTCTCCGTGCAATCTCCACGCCGGTGTTCGCGCCGTTCTCTGCGCCAATGTCCGCTCAATGTCCAAACTTTGAAAGTAGGGAACGAACCCGCCTGTAACAGGCTTTGCAGCGTTGGTGTCAGACGACTTCTTCTTACAATGTCTAACTTTTCTTGAAAAGTTCATCTTGAGAAAGGCGTTATAATTATATCCTCGACCAAATCAATATCTTTTCCTCCTTCCGCCATTGTGGGTAAAAAAAACAGCTTAGTAGTACAGGATTAATGTGTCTGTCACATCCAGTTTCCTCTTCTGAGGTTCTGCTTAGCCCCGCCCATAGGACCTGCCTCTCAATATTGCTGATCCAATCAAAAGACATGCATGTGATGCACCTGCTGCTCCTGTGTAACAGCAGCAGACGTACAAGAGCCAACTCTGAAGCTGATTGGTTGACACATCATTTTCATTTCCATTCACTTTAAGCCATAAGCACCCTCACTGTTGAGTCTCAAGGCCTCGGCAGATTTTAGACCCTGGCAACACATGATGGCTGAATATGATTGGATCAAAGATCTAACATAAAGACCAGCCTCCAAATCTGAACCTGGGGCAGAAGCAGTGCAACAAGAGGAAAGCCATGACATGTATAACTCTTACTCTGGGGAATAATGTAATAAATATATATTTAGTACATTATTATATATATATTTTTTAATTATATTCTGATTATGTTTAGGCTAGTAGAGAAGGCCTTGCTGGCCCTCATGGCCCACCACTGCAAACGATTGGACTTACAAACAAGCCTCTGCTAAACATTAATAGGGCTTATTCTCCTCGACGTTCGGCGCGCATGAATGAGCAGTTTCCAATGAACGCGGCCTGCCCTCCTAATGGTCTAAATATTCATTTGCGCAGGTTTACCCAAAATGCTCCTGTTCCAGTCTGGCGTGCGTTAGCCGCCTGAAGCTAGCGCTGATGTGTGGCTGCTGTCAAAGCCGTTATTTGTTCTAATTTCCTGCGTAAAACGTTCGCTCTTCAGCCCTTTGTTCTCCTGTTTCTCATTAGTTCTGCTCATTTTGAATCATTTACAAGTTGTTTCACTTCAGGGGAACTTATGATTGTTGAAGTCTTTTTTTTCCGTTGTTGAATTCGCGCATGTATTTTGATCACATTTGCTGAGGTAGTTTACTTTCCGAGCATTAGATAATATATGTATCGTATTTTCGGGACTATAAGTCGCACCTTTTTACATAGTTTGGCCGGGAGGGACTTATATGTGATATTATTTGTTATTTTCACACTGGCAACCACAAGAGGGCGCTCTAGGCTCTTTTTGGACAGTGTGGGACCGTGTGCAGTCTTGGCTGGCCAAACTAGGGTTTTTCCATCCTTTTTTTCCTCGTCACAATCATACCTGGAGTTGCATTTCGCATCATTCACGCTTGTTTCATAAACCCTTTTTACGACGTCATCTTACTCTGAGCTTCAGAAGTCGCGTCGCACTTCTCCAGCGCTATTTTTTAAGTCGATAAACCGCATTGTTCCACTACGTCCTGCACATTTCTGAACTGAAAGCGTGCTCACGACAAACGCACGTCTCCGTTAACAGCGGTCACGTTGCCTAATGGCTTCCTCGTTGTTCTATAATTCCTCGATGGATGGGTAAATTGTGTTTTTCAAATATAGACTTTTCTGATAGAACATGTAAAATACGAGTGCCGAGGCAACAAAAAGGATGTTACCAATGAAAGCCGCAATAATTAATAACATGTTCGGGAGATTTGACTGGAAGGCTGCACTCTGTTACATATATTTTCCCCCAAAAGTGGTGGAAAGAGCAGAACGTTAATTAAACCACAGAATGCAAGATGTTCTTATTCAGGGAGAATTAGCATTTTGACTGAGAGCTGTGCCTCCATTCAGGGTAATCTGACGCATGCATCTGAAGGAGGAAAGAGGCTGCGCTCACCGAAACACTGTTTACATTCCTCAAATTGGAGCTGAATAGAAGGTGAAGATTAGCGCGACAGAGGCCTTTTGTGCGCCGCCTGCGAGATTGATATAATTTGGGGACGGAGAGACTTGTGCGGCGCGGAGCTCGGCTGAACTGACGGCGTATGCGTACCTTTTGATTTAAGAAAACCTCTTACCGCAGCTCTAAATTTGGATGTGCATATCAAAGTTCTGCTTGATAAATGTTCAAATGTACTGCCTTCTCACTGTTGCTGTGGGTTTTTGGCGGCTAACAGGGGACATCACTGACTTCACACTGGAGCTATCAAACACACAGGAAGAGATGGTTATTAGCATCAACATGAATATTAAAACCTCCCAAAACTGATTTAATACTGATCATTTGGGCCCTTTACGAATGTTTCCCTGGAGCTTATGTTAGCAACTGGAACCAAGATGGCGGCAGGTGGCGACAAGTATGTCAAATATGTTGCTCGTTCTTAATTTATCGTGTGCAACAGTATTTTATGTCAGAAGTGAAGCATATCGTTTACATTTTTATGATTAAAAGTACTGTGGGTGCAAAGGGAGCAAAACCGCAACTGAACTCGTCCGTCGCAGCCAATGTTTTATAATCTGTAAAAAAAATACATTTGATTTGAACATGTCTACATCATATCTTGGGACACGTATGTAAAAAAAATATGAAATGAGAAGTACAAAGTTCTAAACCCAAACATCGACATTCAACAGCCATAACAACGACGCTAACGTTAGCTAAGCAGGGACGAGCCTGGTTAGCACTTGGATGGACGACCGCGGTGATGCCGAGTCCCACAGGGGGGCGCCGGTGCACACTGTCATCCTGTCCTTGGGCAAGACACCTCACCTTGCCTCCAGTGTCTTAAGTGTGCGGTGTATGAAAGTGTGTGTGTGTTTGTGAGAGTGAACGTGGGACGATTGATTCAACACCCGTCGCTCGGTGTAATCCCTCATTCGTCCAGCAGGGTCCCATCGTAGAGAAAGGTCCAGTTGTATCGTCTGGACAAAACAAAACGTTTCGACTCTCATCCAAGAGTTTCTAAAAACAGTCTCCAGATGATACGGCTGAATCTTTGTCCAACATTCTTCGCCGTCTTTCTTTGCCTTTATGTAAATGTATGTATCTTTAACATGACATACTTGCTCTATAGACCAATATTAAACGTATTCGTTGGCAATCTCATCAATTATGCATGCAACAGAGATGATTTTTATGAGTCATTAATATTACATGGTCATGAGATCGCATTTGTTATAATTAGACCCTGCTTTTCTGCAGCCATCACTGCAATTAGCGTTATTGTGTTAATTAACTTTTCAGCTTCCAGAAAAAAAACAGCACCAAAACAACATAAATTTCCAATATAGTTTTGAATGATGTCGTTCTGATGTTTGATAATAACGCAGGCGAGTGAGTGGAGGATATGAGATTTTTGCTTTGGGGAAATATGATGTTGCCGTGGGAGACCACAGGAAATGGCACGGAGCATTATGGGATATGCGATGTTTGTCTGTTCCTTGTTAGGCGGCTCATATTGGATTTAATATGCACAATGTCTGAGCCAGGTGCCAATTGAGGATACGAATTGCATAACCATTTTTTCCTGAATGTAAATTGTTTTTTGACACCGACTTGACTTTAAACGTAATTATGTTTAGCAGCAGTCGGGCTGAAGGCTAGAAAAACACTTTAGGCTGGAACATATGCAGCTAATGTTTGAGATCACTGGATAAATAAAGAGAAACAATACGGTAGCGGTGCAGGCTGTTGTGGGGCTAACCACTCTGCCACTGTTAATGGTAAACCTCAATTTTGATCTAAAACGACTCCATTTCCTGTTAAAAATCACAGACATTCACCGCAACAACAGCAGATTTCCATGTACTTGTTTTTACAGCTGAAAATGTCGTTTTGAACTCTACAGGTTTTAGGTTTTTTGAATTTCATAAACAATCACAATTAAATACAGAGCTTTGGGCGGAGATAGGGGGTAGGTGAAAACGAGCTTGTGCTGGAGGTTGAGCGTTGCCAGGTGTAGTCGGCCTCTCCTTCCTTCACACTGAGCTTGGCTTCCGGAACCTTCATTCCGCGCCAGTGTGGGCGTGTTTAATAAGCTGCCTCCTGTTGGAGTTCACCCCAGAGGAGCTCGGGAATAGAGCCACTGCTCCGCCACATTGAGAGGAGCTGTGGTGGATTTGGGAAGGTGTTCCGGGCATGTCCCACCTGGAGAAGGCCCTGGGGGAATGGACCATGTCTCTCGGCTGGCCTGGAAGAGCTGGAGCCCGGCCCCAGATGAAGCGGAAGACAATATTTGTACCAAGAGATTAACAACCTTCCAGAGATGATTATGGATTGATTGAAGTTTTATTGATTGAAGTTTTATTACCAAATGATCAAAGTTCAAAATGTTCCTTATGTGTTTCTATTGGACAAACAGCCTCACTCCAACATCACCCAAATCCTTGAAGATTAGTGCATTAATGTATTCATCTGTTCTTGTCCAGGAAGGTAACACTGGCCCCGCCGTCCAGACTGTTTGTTCTGACCAGGCTTATAGATAGGATTTGAAAACACCCCGTCCAAATCATTTTGTCTGGTGGTACGGGGGCCGACCAGGCGAAAAAACGAGTAGCTTCGGCATTCTCCGGACCACAGCACGGCAGCCAATCACAATCAAGCACACAAATTTCGTCGACCAATCAGCGCACAGCATGCACATTTTCACTTGTAAACAGTAAATTGTAATGGCGGACTATTGTCAAATGATTCCCGGCCAGATTTAATGATAATATTCCCTTTTTTTATAAGATTTATTAATAAAATGGCCCCGCCCGTCCCTGCACTCGAAAATGCCCGTTTAAAATACCCCGTCCAAAATACGGGAAGACGGGTCTCTATCTAAAAGCCTGGCTCTGACTCATACTGTATCCTAAATGAAACAGAGCCTGAGCTGCTTTAACTCAAGAGTAAATAATGAGACTCGTCACATCTCAACTTGTCTGACATGTTTTCTTCAGTCTTCTTGTACCTTGTTAGCGGTCAGACTTCTCGCTACATCGCGGGGTTATGGCTGTGATCAGAAATGAATTGCCTTTTGCAAATCTTTCAAACGTTAGAATTCAGTTTTGGCCTGAAACGTGCCCACCAGGTCTGGGTAAATAATTGAAGGTGCATTTAAGAAGAACTGAACTCAAATAAAACATGCATTAGACATCCGCCCCTCGTAGCATTAAAGTCCAAAACTGACCTGAAGGGTTTCTATTCATGTTTGATGTCTTACACTTAACCTTCTTCAAAAATACTATGATTAATTTAAATACAGCGGGCCTATAGGTACAAAATAAAAACTTCTGAATGCAGTTTAGTAATTGTGGTTGTTCATCCTGTTTTATTTACACACCCAGTTACATTTATACATTTGCACAATTACGTTTGGTTTAGTCTGAGAAAACTTTATGTTGACAATACGACTGATTTGAACATTTGTGTTTCCTGCACCTCTTTCTAAAATATATACATTTTTAAAGTATGTACCAGGTCTGTTCAACTTTATGTCTGGATCTGGGTCAATATTAAAAATTATAATTATTTAACTTGTTTACTGGTTTAGTCCTTGTTTCATTCGGCAATAGTCCTGGTTTAGTCCTTTAGTAACTCTGGCATAGCACTGGTTCTAGTCCTAGTGCCTTAAAGCGCCCCCTACAGGTCGGACGACTCATTGAACTAAAATGTAGTTAAGAGAAATATGTTTTGAATTTTGATCAATTATAGACATTTTATCCCAGAATATCAATTTTTTTACGCTTATGATTTCACTTTCTGTTTGTAATTGATGACATCACACTAGAAAATTACCCAGCAAACACTGGGCCAGAATAATCTATGTTCCAATAAAAATGTATTTGACAACAAAAAAAATCCTAAAAGTTGTTTCTTTGTGTAAATTCTGCACAAACTTTGACTGGAATGAGTGTCCCTGATGTAATGTCACTTCCTGTCATTTTCTACAGATTTTTCAATGTTTTCTCCACAAATACCTGCCCGATCACTGTAAAACTTTACTTTACATGTACAACAGGTATAAATACACCAAATAAAGTCAATATTTGAAAATCTTTTAAAAAAACTGTTACGGTACCAGTACATTTTCAGTTCAAATCCAACAACCGTTACTTCCTACACGCCCCTCACAACCTTGTCTTCTTCAGACTATTCGCCACACAACTTTCTACCGACTAGCGCCCCCTCCAGGTCACTGCAAACAATATCTCTCCCTCTGGCAGTCGGAAAAACGCATTCCGCCCCAAAGTGACTCAAACTCAAAGACTACACTGGACATGGTTTTCCCTCTGAGGCCAATTATAAGTATGAGAAATCACAGCTACGAACTCTCCATCCGTGAAACCGTAAATCAGAGACGTTTAATTCATGCACAATGTGGGAAGACAATGCTTAGTTCTTCCGAAACCAAAGTGAAACTTGCTGTGCTAAATGACAGGTCTTTATGTAACAAATCATTTCTAATCAATCATTTTATTTCTTCTCCATGTCCATCCATTCTCTTCATTGTCTTATATAAGCCTCCCCAGCACTGATTTTACTGCGATGCTTTCAGTCGTATGCACAGACTTTGATGGTTTGGTCATTACAGGTGATTTTAATGTGCATGTTGATCATATTTGTGACAGAAACGCTAAAGAGCTTGATGCTGTCCTTGAAACCTTCAGTCTTACTCAGCATGTGAGAGGCCCCACCCACAGCAGAATGGCTCCACCCACAGCAGAATGGCCCCACCCACAGCATAGGGCACGCTAGATCTTAATATTTCAAGGCAAGGCAAGGCAAGTTTATTTGTAGAGCACATTTCATACACAAGGCAATTCAAAGTGCTTCACAGCAGGAAAAATGCATTCAAATCACAAAGAAATTACAGAAACAGAAATACAATAAAATTAACTAAATTAAAAATTATCAATCCAACTGATTTTCTAAACTAATAAAATCACAAACAAAAGAGAAGAGTGCAGAGAAAAAATCCTTTCAGTCATATGCGCAGCTAAACAAAACTGTTTTTAGCTTAGATTTGAACATTGTCAGAGTGGTTGGTGCTGCTCTGTCTGATCACTTCTGTGTCTTCTTTGACCTGCTTGTCACTCCTAAACCACACATAAATGACAGCACAGGTGCACTTTTCATGGATATAATAAACTTTGAAAACGTCTCATGTTCAAATGTCAATGATTTGTTGAGCTCTGTTACATCAAGTGTTTTGAATGTTCTAGACACCATTGGCCCTATGAAGGTTAAAGAGGTATTATTATTATTTTTATAAGCAGAAGGCGCCATGGAGAATCTATGATTCAGTCAGGGCACAGAAAAGGGAGTGCCTCCGAGCGGAGCCGAAATGGCGCAAAAAAAGCTCCAGGTTCTTTATGAAATATACACAGGAAAAAAACAACCAATTATTATGAATAAGAGAAAGGTATTTCTCAGAACTAATTGGAAATAGTAATAACAATTCCCACATTCTGTTTGCGACAGTAAACAGACCCTCCCTACCATTGGAACTAATTTCCACGTCCAAGTGCAATGAGTTTGACACCATTTTCAAGGACAAGGTCCAGAACATTAAGAACACCATCAATCCCACGGTGCAGATACTAATTCAACAGTCAAACATGTGGAGCTGACTCAGTTTGTACCTGTGGCTGAAGAAACTGTCCAAGAGACCATCACCAGCCTCTTCTACTTGCTGCCTTTACCTGTTACCCACCAGACTTTTAAAATCCATGCTGAATATTTTGTTAATTCCACTTACTACAATAGTCAGCATGTCACGTAAATCTGGAACATTCCCAACGGCCTTGAAAACTGTGGTTATTAAGCTGCGGTTAAAGAGCCGCCTGGATCCCACAACACTAAAAAACAATAATTTGTTTTAATTTCAAATTTGCCTTTCCTGGGAAAAGTCCTTGAAAAAATAATTGATCAACAGCTTATTCAATTCCTCCTAATTAGTCACTCCTTTGATGTCTTCCAGTTCGGTTTTAGATTGCATCACAGCTCTGAGACGGCTCTCATTAAGGTGACAAATGACATCTGTCTGAGCACTGATGCTGGGAACGCCTCTGTTTTAGTCTTTAGTCGATCCTTTTACAGAGGTTAGAGGACTGGGTGGGCACCACTGGTACGGCTTTAAATTGGTGGAAGTCGGTGGATTCACTCTGTCACTGCATCCAACAGATCAGTGTGTGGATGCAAAACAACTTTCTCCAACTGAACTCAGACAAGACTGAAATCATCGTCTTTGTCACAGAAACAAAAAAAAAGTGTTAGTGTCACCTCCAGAGTCTCGCTCTAAAACCTACAAACCAAGTTAGAAATCTGGGGGTAATAATGGACTCGAATTTCAACAGCCACATCAAATCAATAACATCAGCAGCTTTTAACCATCTGAAAAACATTGCCAAAATCAAAAATATAGTGTCTAAACCAGATTTGGAGAGACTTATCCATGCGTTTGTCTCCAGTAGATTAGATTGTAACGGCCTGCTCACTGGCCTCTCCAAACGAGTTGTAAAACAGCTGCAGTACATCCAGAACGCTGCTGCTCGGGTCCTGACCAGAACCAGGAAGTATGATCACATTAGTCCTGTTCTCAGGTCTCTGCACTGGCTCCCTGTGGCTCAGAGAATAGACTTTAAAGCAGCTCTGCTTGTGTACAAGTCTCTCCATGGCCTAGCACCAAAGTACATCTTGGATATGTTAGTGCCATAAGAACCATCTCAGACTCTGAGGACCTCAGGGAGCGGCCTCCTGCTGGTGCCAGAGTCAGGACAAAACATGGACCGGCCTCCTGCTGGTGCCCAGAGTCAGCTCTAAACATGGACCGGCCTCCTGCTGGTGCCAGAGTCAGGACTAAACATGGACCGGCCTCCTGCTGGTGCCCAGAGTCAGGACTAAACATAGGCCGGCCTCCTGTTGGTGCCCAGAGTCGGGACTAAACATGGACCGGCCTCCTGCTGGTGCCCAGAGTCAGGACTAAACATGGACCGGCCTCCTGCTGGTGCCCAGAGTCAGGACTAAACATAGGCCGGCCTCCTGTTGGTGCCCAGAGTCGGGACTAAACATGGACCGGCCTCCTGCTGGTGCCCAGAGTCAGGACTAAACATGGACCGGCCTCCTGCTGGTGCTAGAGTCAGGACTAAACATGGACCGGCCTCCTGCTGGTGCCAGAGTCAGGACTAAACATGGACCGGCCTCCTGCTGGTGCCAGAGTCAGGACTAAACATGGACCGGCCTCCTGCTGGTGCCAGAGTCAGGACTAAACATGGAACGGCCTCCTGCTGGTGCCAGAGTCAGGACTAAACATGGACCGGCCTCCTGCTGGTGCCAGAGTCAGGACTAAACATGGACCGGCCTCCTGCTGGTGCCAGAGTCAGGACTAAACATGGACCAGCCTCCTGCTGGTGCCAGAGTCAGGACTAAACATGGGCCGGCCTCCTGCTGGTGCCAGAGTCAGGACTAAACATGGACCAGCCTCCTGCTGGTGCCAGAGTCAGGACTAAACATGGGCCGGCCTCCTGCTGGTGCCAGAGTCAGGACTAAACATGGACCGGCCTCCTGCTGGTGCCAGAGTCAGGACTAAACATGGACCGGCCTCCTGCTGGTGCCAAAGTCAGGACTAAACATGGACCGGCCTCCTGCTGGTGCCCAGAGTCAGGACTAAACATGGACCGGCCTCCTGCTGGTGCCCAGAGTCAGGACTAAACATGGACCGGCCTCCTGCTGGTGCCAGAGTCAGGACTAAACATGGACCGGCCTCCTGCTGGTGCCCAGAGTCAGGACTAAACATGGACCGGCCTCCTGCTGGTGCCAGAGTCAGGACTAAACATGGACCGGCCTCCTGCTGGTGCCCAGAGTCAGGACTAAACATGGACCGGCCTCCTGCTGGTGCCCAGAGTCAGGAGTAAACATTCCTGTTCTATGGGCCTGGAATATTCTTCCGGCTGTGTTTGAATCTAAGCTTGAGACTGTTTTGTTTATGACATGAAATACTTTTACCTGTTTTTTCTATATCTTAAATACCATGTTAATGTGTTTTTATTTTTTCATTTATTCATTGTGACTTACACTATATTGTGTTTTCTATGTGTTTTTAACGTTGTAAAACACTTTGAATTGCACTTTGTATGAATTGTGCTCTATAAATAAAACTTGATTGATCGAACAATCCCACGTGATGACGATTATCACGTTCTAAAAATACTCTGATCATCTCTGCGGTCGTCTGTTGCCGCTGTATCGTGCCAGCTTTTTTCGCTCACCATCTGTGCATGCTAACAGATCTGCAAATGCCAATTAGCTCTAAATGTCTGTGGTGCAGCGTGTTCAAGAGAAACGTTCACAAAACCCAGGCTATTAAAAAGTAACCTCGGGGAAGTGCTGCTCTGTGGCGTTTTCAGGGCAGAGCGAGAGCACCAAAACAAGGCATCTTAAAATGTCTTTTCTAAACATAAGCACTTACTCATTTAAGGAGGGAAGCCAAATGTTTTAATGATTACTTCATGTTTAATACTGGGGTATAACCGTGGTGACTGGAGATGCACAATGAGCTCTGTCGCACTGTTAAAGGACACAGCAGGACTTCAGATCCCAATTCTTCACACATAAGATTTATTTTAATTCTGACTCCAAACGATTGTCCGTAGTGAATATAATCCAGCCTGTTGGATATATTGGCCCGGCACTAGTGTTTACAAAAGCCAAATGTGTTTTAGATCCATCAAGATAATTATTACCGTATTTTCCGGACTATAAGTCGCACCAGCCAAAAAATGCATAATAGAGAAGAAAAAAACATATATAAGTCGCACTGGAGTATGAAATGCAGTTGCAAGTGTGAAAATAACGAATACTATCACATATAAGTCGCTCCGGAGTACAAGTATATAAGTATAAATATGAGTATAAGTCGCACCCCGGCCAAAACTATGAAAAAAGGTGCGACTTATAGTCCGGAAAATACGGTATTCAATCTCTCCGTGTGGCATAATCTACTCATTCTCATTGATAAAACTAGAAGAAAAACCAAAGCAGGGCTAAATTTGAGCCGGTTGTTGCTGAACCCGTTCTAGTTTCGAAATTTTCAGCCGCAACCGTTCCCTAAAATGTCATTCAAATCTAATCCGGTTATCATAAGGCATCAACAAACCGCCTCAGACCCGCCGCTCTCTGCACTTCTTCACATTACCGTAAATCTGCGATATTTGCACAAATATTACTTCACAGTTCAAACAGATTGTAAAATGACTCTCAGCTGGACTGGGGTTTTGTAACGATGCAGAAGCCATGGAAACGTCTCAAATTTCAAACGTTTAGCGAACGTTTAGCACATATTTAATATTGTTGTATGAGTGTACTTAATAATAATAACTTTTATTTATATAGCGCTTTTCAGTGACCCAAAGACGCTGAACATAATAAAAAAGGGGGGGTATTTACAGACAGGGGGGGACAACACGTACAATACACATTAATATACAGTTAAAATGAACAAGACAGAAGAAGTAGAGAGAAAAAGATGGGGATGTAACAGGGGGTAGAAGAGTAGGCAATGGGGTAGAGGAGGCTAGGGGTAGGGGAGGTCATAGGCTTGGGTGAAGAGGTATGTTTTTAGGCGGGATTTGAATGTTGTGAGTGAGGGAGAGTGGCGGACAGGTTGGGGGAGGGAGTTCCAGAGTCGGGGTGCTGTTCGGGAGAATGCTCTGTCGCCAAAAGTTTTGAGTCGGGATGTTGGTGCAGTCAGGGTGAGAGAGGAGGAGGATCGGAGAGCTCGGGTGGGGCGGTGGGGGATGAGGAGGTCAGACAGGTAGGGGGGGGCAAGGTGGTGAAGAGCTTTGAAGGTGAGGAGGAGTATTTTAAAGTTTATGCGCTGCTTGATGGGGAGCCAGTGGAGAGAGCGGAGAACGGGAGTGATGTGATCACGGGACCGGGTGTGGGTGAGGAGGCGGGCAGCGGAGTTTTGGACCATTTGGAGTCTGTGGAGGGAATGGGAGGAGATGCCAGTGAGGAGGGAGTTGCAGTAGTCAAGGCGGGAGGAGATGAAGGCATGGATGAGGGATTCAGCAGCGGGGAGGGTGAGGCAGTGTCGGATTTTGGCGATGCGGCGGAGGTGGAAGTATGAGGTCTTGACAATGTGGCTGACATGGGGAGTGAAGGAGAGGGTGGGGTCCATGATGACACCGAGATTGCGTACCAGGGTAGAGGGGGTGATGGTCGAGGTGTCGATGCTGAGTGAAAAGGGACCAGTTTTATTGAGAGTGGATTTGGTGCCAATGAGGAGGAGCTCTGTTTTGTCACTGTTCAGTTTGAGGAAGTTGTGAGTGAGCCATGATTTTATTGTAGAGATGCAGGTTTCGATGTGGGTGAGGGGAGGGTTTTGGGTGGATTTGGTGGTGAGGTATATCTGGGTGTCGTCAGCGTAGCAGTGAAAGTCCATGTTGAGTTGGCGGAGGATGTGACCAAGGGGGAAGATGTAGCAGATGAAGAGGAGGGGGCCGAGGACTGAGCCCTGGGGGACCCCTGCGTTACTGGGGAGAGGGTGGATGAGTGACCGGAGAGGGAAATTAACTCTTGCCTGTTGGTGAGGGAGGATGTGAGCCAGTCAAGTGCAGAGCCCTAACCACCCAGTTGGCGCAGCCTTTGTAGGAGGATGGAATGGTTTATAGTGTCAAAGGCTGCGCTTAGGTCTAGTAGTAACAGGATGTTGAGGGCCCCGGAGTCTGCAGAGGTGAGGAGATCGGATACTTGGTTACTTGGTTGTGTATTGTACATTAAACAAAGGCCTGTTGTTGTACGTCGTTTTGTCATGTTTTGGATGCATTTTAGACGCATAATTTTGCCTTTGTGTGTCGTGTTTTTACTGTAGTTTTAACCAAAATGACTCAAAGGGGTGCACGGTGGCAAAGGCTCCCAAGAAGGAGATCATGGGTTCGATTCCCGGACCAGACCAACATCACATGATCTCTCTGGGTGGAGTCTGCATGTTCTCCCCGTGTTATCGTGGGTTCTCTCCGGCTTCCTCCCACCGTCCAAAGACATGTATGTGTTAGGCAAAATTGGTGACTCTAAATTGGCCCTAGTGATTGAATGTGAGAGTGAACTGTCTGTAATGTCTGTCTCTGTGTTGGCCCTGCGACAAGTTGGCCACTGTCCAGGGTGAACCCCGCCTAAGGCCCGAAGTCACTGGGATAGGCTCCAGTCACCCGCGACCCCGAAAGGGAACAAGCGGTAGAAAATGGATGGATGGATGGACTCAAATGTGTAGATAATGGTGAAATGATGGCCTGAGGGAGGGAGACGAGACCCGGGGTAATGCGCCTTCAAACTAGTCTTGTATCAGTCTTTTAGCTGTATTTTCTAAGTGTTTTTAAGTGATTTAATAAAGTTTTAGCCCTTAAGTTTCTACTTGCTAAGCTGAAAGTTCGTTTGTAGGTTTTCCTCGCAGAGAAAGAGGGTCCAAGGACAAAGGAGATGCTGGGACAATTATCCATTTTCTAATTTCCTGTGAACATTGTTTAATTGCTTCTCTATCTCGGCGCCAAATACGGTTGTGATTTTGGGCGTTACAAAAATAGATTGAATTGAAATTGAAAAGAGAAAAAAGAAAAGAAAAATGTGATCAGACAGAAAATTTAATTCTGTATTTGTTCCCATTGTTTCTGGTTATTACACACACAGGTTTATGCCATTTTAAAGCTTATAACCATGTTTTCTGTACACGTGTGTGTGTTTATATTTCTAACTTTCTGTATAGTCATGGCTTTATTGTATTTTTATTCCCTGTTTTTAGGCTGACCTTAACAGTGGTCATGGGATGAAAAAATATGGCTAATTCTGGCATATTTACAGCCATTTTTTGTTAATATACACTGTCCCTGAAATGAAAAAATAATGCACAACACTGGTTTATTTCTATAAAATAATATATGATTATTTAACAGCCTTTTGGTGGTTTTTAGATTCTAGATTTTGATTATATTACCAGAAGGGAGACAAATGTCCCGGTTTATTGCATCGTGTTTTGCCATGAAATGTCCAAAAAGGTAAATTCACAAATGTTGAACGTGATTTCGATTAGAAACTGGACTTTAGTGCTGGATTATATTACAACTGCATATGAACTATATTCATTTTAGGGATGTTGTGATGTCATCTGAAACCCAGCAATCATAAATGTGTGTTATATTACATACATTTGTGTCACTTTTTGTCTGTTCCTGTAACTGTCAACTCAAAAGTTAAGCACTGAACAAAAAACACACATCTTTTTCAATTGGAGATATCTTTTATAGTAATCTAGCTATCCAATTGTTGTCAGTAAATACAACATTGGAATCTCCCACATTCCTTCATACGCAACCTTCAACATCAGCGTCATTGGGACAGGAAACCGCAGTGACTCAGGAGCGCTCCAGGTCATACTACATACCGTATTTTCTGGACTATAAGTCGCACCCTTTTTTCATAGTTTTGGCCGGGGAGCGACTTATACTTATATTTATACTTATATACTTATACTCCGGAGCGACTTATATGTGATATTATTTGTTATTTTCACACTTGCAACCGCATTTCATACTCCAGTGCGACTTATAGATGTTTTTTTCTTCTCTATTACGCATTTATTTTTCTATTACGCCCATAACACACGCCCATGACACACGCCCATAACACACGCTCATGACACACGCCCATGACACACGCCCATAACACAAGCCCATAACACACGCCCATAACACACGCCCATGACACACGCCCATAACACAAGCCCATAACACACGCCCATGACACACGCCCATAACACAAGCCCATAACACAAGCCCATAACACACGCCCATAACACACGCCCATGACACACGCCCATAACACACGCCCATAACACACGCCCATAACACAAGCCCATGACACACGCCCATAACACACGCCCATGACACACGCCCATAACACAAGCCCATAACACAAGCCCATAACACAAGCCCATAACACACGCCCATAACACAAGCCCATAACACACGCCCATAACACACGCCCATGACACACGCCCATAACACAAGCCCATAACACACGCCCATAACACACGCCCATAACACACGCCCATAACACAAGCCCATAACACACGCCCATAACACACGCCCATAACACACGCCCATAACACACGCCCATAACACACGCCCATAACACACGCCCATAACACAAGCCCATAACACACGCCCATAACACACGCCCATAACACACGCCCATAACACACGCCCATAACACACGCCCATAACACACGCCCATAACACACGCCCATAACACAAGCCCATAACACACGCCCATAACACACGCCCATAACACACGCCCATAACACACGCCCATAACACAAGCCCATAACACACGCCCATAACACACGCCCATAACACAAGCCCATAACACACGCCCATAACACAAGCCCATAACACACGCCCATAACACACGCCCATAACAGACGCCCATAACACACGCCCATAACACACGCCCATAACACACGCCCATAACACACGCCCATAACACAAGCCCATAACACACGCCCATAACACACGCCCATAACATACGCCCATAACACACGCCCATAACACATGCCCATAACACACGCCCATAACACACGCCCATAACATACGCCCATAACACACGCCCATAACACACGCCCATTACACACGCCCATAACACACGCTCATAACACATGCCCATAACACACGCCCATAACACACGCCCATAACAGACGCCCATAACACACGCCCATGACACACGCCCATAACACACGCCCATAACACACGCCCATAACACACGCCCATGACACACGCCCATAATGATTTGCATTTGCTGTGCATCAGGCATTTACCTTTGAAACCGATTAAAACGATGTATTTCACAGTGCACTTTAACAGGAGCATTAGTAGTATTTTATTTATTTTTTATTGCTAATTACATAATATTACCTCAAACCTTCTTGATTTTTTAATTGCGTCCGTTCACATTCGATTGATCTTTCTGTGACTATCCGAATAAAACAGCCTCTCTTGTACCCCCCTCCCCCCCAAAGCGAGCGGACAAGCGGCAAATGTAAGAGCCACGATTCTGAAGGAGGCCGGACTCTCTGACCTGTCCATCATCCTGACAGACAACGCTTATCTGAGGCGAGGTAAAAAAAAAGGACTGGGCCCCGTCCCAGGGCCAGTGATCCGTACGGGATAGTGCTTCAGGAGTTCATCAGCGCCACATCACAGATAAGACAGAGAGGGGGGGGGGAAGAGGCAGAGGGAGGGAGAGAAGTAGAGAGGGGGAGAGAGAGGGAGAGAGGAAGAAGGGGAGAGAGAGGTAGAGAGGGAGGGGGGAGGGGAGAGAGAGGTAGAGGGAGATGGGGGGAGAGGTAGAGAGGGGGAGAGAGGGGGAGAGAGAGGTAGAGAGGGGGAGAGGGAGAGGGGCCAGAGAGGAAGTGGGAGGGGGAGAGAGGGGAAGGGGAGAAGGAGAGAGGTAGAGGGAGATGGGGGGAGAGGTAGAGGGGGGGAGAGAGGAAGAGAGGGAGGGGAGAGATAGGTAGAGGGAGAGAGGGGGAGAGAGGGGGAGAGAGGGGGGGAGGGAGAGAGGGGGAGAGAGAGGAAGAGAGGAAGTGGGAGGGGGAGAGAGGGGAAGGGGAGAAGGAGAGAGGTAGAGGGAGAGAGGGAGAGAGAGGAAGAGAGGGGGGGAGAGAGAGGGAGAGAGAGGTAGAGGGAGAGAGGGAGAGAGAGGAAGAGAGGGGGGGAGAGAGGAAGTGGGAGGGGGAGAGATAGAGGGGAGATAGAGGAGGTCCATGTTTTATCATATGATCAGATCTACATTCAATATTATAACAAGATTTAATTGTAAGTTTAGCACTATGTCTACAATACAATAATTCAATAGAGGAATGAAAACAAAATCGCATTAATATTCAAATGTTCTGATGTTTTGTAAAAGTAAAGAAGCGTCACTTTAAGTTGAACCCCATTTTTGAGTTTATGACGTGACAGCTGTTCACTCCTCGCTCCGTGGATCTGCTGAATTACGCCTTTTGTCGGGTCGTTCACTCTTTTCCTTCCGCTTTCTTAAAACCAGTTTTTTTAAATATTTCCTGACTGGAATGAGTGTCTCTGGTGTGATGTCACTTCCTGTCAATTTCTACAGATTTTTTGACGTTTTCTCCACAAATACCTGATCGATTAGTGTAAAACTATAAAGTATTATGTATAAATACACCAAATAAAGTCAAAAGTAGAAAAGTATTTTAAGATTAAACGACACAGAGTATAATCTGTGACGCAATTGACACTGAGATTAGTCGCAGTTTATTCCCAAATGTGTGATTTTCAAGCTAATTTGTTTACAGAAAGTTTTTGCCGATTATAATTTTTATTTTTTTTATCTGAATCTGCAAAAACATTGAAACACAGTCTTTTATAATACTAAGAATGCATGTTTTTCAAGGACTAGCAATAAAAACATCTCAAATAAATGGTAAAAAGTTGAAAGGCATTGAGGAGCCTTCTGAGCAAAACAATAGCGTCTCCATGGCAACAACCAGGAAGTCAATGCACCTCTGTGAAGCAAAAGTCATGTTTTGTTACTTCCAGAGTGATTCAGGGCGACTGTGGCGGTCAAACTGCGGGACGTCTTATGAAATCCACAATTTGCATTATCCATGTATTTCCCGTCTCCTGCTCCGCCACTGCATTTGTCTCAGTTAAGAAGTAAACTCTGGCTTTTGGAAGCTTTTTCTTGTACGTGCATTTGGTTATTCCCGAGTACTGTAGTTTCCCCGAGCGAACACTTTCTGCACCGTCTGCTGCTGTAGGATTCCCTCTGACGTCACTCCCTAAAGCCTTTGTCACTGAAATGTGTTTTGTAAAGTACTCTAAGTGCTATTTCCTGTTCCTGTTCGTCCTGGTTCAGTCCTGGTTTGGTCCTGGTTTAGTCCTGGTTTAGTCCTGGTTCAGTCCTGGTTCAGTCCTGGTTTAGTCCTGGTTCAGTCCTGGTTTAGTCCTGGTTTAGTCCTGGTTTAGTCCTGGTTTAGTCCTGGTTCAGTCCTGGTTCAGTCCTGGTTTAGTCCTGGTTCAGTCCTGGTTTAGTCCTGGTTTAGTCCTGGTTTAGTCCTGGTTTAGTCCTGGTTTAGTCCTTCTTCAGTCCTGGTTTAGTCCTGGTTTAGTCCTGGTTTAGTCCTGGTTTAGTCCTGGTTCAGTCCTGGTTTAGCCCTGGTTCAGTCCTTCTTCAGTCCTGGTTTAGTCCTGGTTTAGTCCTGGTTTAGTCCTGGTTTAGTCCTTGTTCAGTCCTTCTTCAGTCCTAAAAATGGGAAACATTGTTTTCGCATCGGAATATTCTTTCTTTCTTTCTTCTTCTCGGGACCAACCCCCCTATTTTTCACCCAGTGAACATTGACGAAAAGTCACAAAAATTTGCACACCTCTAAAAATCGTGCCTCTCTACATTCTGGCTATTTCCCTTTTCTAAAATAAAAAAAAATTGGCGCGTCAGAGCGCCCCCAAATGTACCAAAAATGCATTGAGAGATAGGAAATGACCCAAAAAAAATCTGATCGTAGAATCATGAAATTTGGCGCAGAGGTAGATGGTGACAAGAGAAGTAAAAAATATTATTACGGCAACGCCGTCCACCCTACCAAATGTCGGCCATATTGGTTCAAAAATGGCTAAGCATGACTCAGGAGTTTTTCCAAATGTCGTACTTTTATGAACTCCTCCCAGGGCGTTGGCTCTATTAACCTGAAATTTGGTGAGACTCATCTTCAGGGGTGGACCATCAAAAGGTATCCACATTTTAATTCAAGGAGTCACGGTGTCTGTGCGGCAAAGCCGCACATTTTGCCAAGAATTCAAAATAAAATTGCTTTTTGATGGTAAAACAAAGGGGAGAAGATGTGACAGCGTCACAGATTCAGCAGTAGGCGTAATAAAAGGACAAATAGGGGCGCGCCCTCCTCTTGCGGCGTGGCGGCGGCGGCGTGGCGAGGGCCGATCATTGCCGCTTGCGGCTATATTTATTATTATTTCTTAAATTATTATTCTTTATTTCAATAGTGTGTTATTTACGTTCACATAAATTGTCATCACAATCGAACATCTCAATGAAAGCTAATGTTACGCTAACTTTAACTCTCAAATCAGTTTTATTCACGCGCTAACTGCAGCGACTTGTGCGCTTTGGAGTGGATGCGTGTTCTTCCCGTTCGACGTGTTTGTTCCGCACATGTCAGCTCTTTACTCGCTCTTCTGTGGCCGCATAACGTCTCTGTAACATCTGCCCGCTCGGAGGATTGCTGATGCGACTGCCGCGGCGATGCCGGGCAGAAGCAGCTGTTAGCGTTAGCGTTAGCGCCCACGTGCCCTGAGGCGGTGCCATTTCCTCCTGACGAGCTCGACACATCCTGCTGTTTACGCACTTCAAATATATAATAAAGGATACAGTGTGTTTGTTTGGGCGTTTGTTCGTAAACCCTTGTGCGGTTCAGATTTTCATTTCCTTTACTTCTCACTTGAAGAGTATTTAAATGTCAGAAAAGTGCATCATGGGACATGTGATAATGAGGTCAATGATGAATTCTGCTCGGTTTCTCCTCGATTTCTTGACTTTATTATTAGGACACGCCGAAGTGAGAAACAGAACTGAAATGATATTATTTAAAAGGAAGCGGTGCCGGCATAAGTCTCTGTGTTCAGGGTTTGTGGCTAAATCTACACATATTTTAGTTTCACATTCGTCACGTCAATCGTAAAATTCTGACTCGGTTTCTTCATTTTCAGTGAGTCAAAGTGTCATCGATAAATGTCCTGGTTTAGTCCTGATTTAGTCCCGGTTTAGTCCTAGTTTAGTCTTGGTTTAGTCCTTGTTTAGTCCCGGTCTAGTCCTGGTTTAGTCCTTGATTTATCCTGGTTTAGTCCCGGTTTAGTCCTAGTTTAGTCTTGGTTTTATCCTGGTTTAGTCCTGGTCTAGTCCTAGTTTAGACCTGGTTTTATCCTGGTTTAGTCCCGGTTTAGTCCTAGTTTAGACCTGGTTTTATCCTGGTTTAGTCCTGGTCTAGTCCTGGTTCAGTCTAGGATCTCTGCTTCACTGTGATTCTTCTGGAGGGTTCCACTTTTTCCCACAGATTTGTCTGTAGTTTTTTCTTTGCTGAGCTGGAGGACGAGGGATGTTCTGGGACTATCATCCATTTGCACAATTCCTGTGAACGTTGGTTTTACTGCATCTCTTTTTTACTCTTTAAATTGGAACTGGTAAAAGGAACAGTTTTGTTCGTCCCTGCAAATTGTATTATTGAAAATGTTTTTTAAAAATATATTTTTTGTTAGAAAATGGTTATTAGATAAAGTACAATATGAAAAGTCAAGTAGTCCAAGTATGTAATAGAAAAATATAATGAAAAAGTCCAGCTCCCCATTAGTTTGTATGAGTTCTTTCGAATAGATTTCCAGCCCAACATGGCGGCTGGAACCGCATTATACAAGTTACCATGATTAGCTTCAACTTTGGAAGAAGAAATTCAACAGTTATTTATTATGGCCGTGGCTGGAGAGCCGCGGCGCGGTCAAATGGCCGCGCAGTTTTAGGGCCCGTGGCATTTCCCTTATAGCCCGTTATAGCCTCATGGCTAACCCTAACCTTAACCTTAACCCTAAACTTAACCCTAACCCTAACCTTAACCCTAACACTAACCTTAACCTTAACCTTAACCTTAACCTTAACCCTAACCCTAACATTAACCTTAACCCTAACCCTAACACTAACCTTAACCTTAACCTTAACCCTAACCCTAACATTAACCTTAACCCTAACACTAACCTTAACCTTAACCTTAACCCTAACCCTAACCCTAAACCTAACCTTAACCTTAACCCTAACCCTAACCCGGCGTGGTCTAAAACGGCGCTAAACTGCGCACGGCCGTCACAAAATTAACATGGCTTTTTCGGCCGGGCGCCGCGGCACTGCAGACACTCCCCTTTATTATAGTTATATGTCAATAATGAAAAGTCTTGTTTATGTTCCAGGACTTAATAGGAATAAAGACATTTTTATCCTGACAAAGCACAATTGAATAAAACAATCCCCAAATCCAGCCCTATCTGGAGGGTTTGCCAGGTTCAGGGCCTGACTGTGGGTGTGCTCTGGACGGTTTGCCAGGTTCAGATCCCGACTGTGGGTGTGCTCTGGACGGTTTGCCAGGTTCAGGTCCTGACTGTGGGTGTGCTCTGGAGGGTTTGCCAGGCTCAGATCCCGACTGTGGGTGTGCTCTGGAGGGTTTGCCAGGTTCAGGTCCTGACTATGGGTGTGCTCTGGAGGGTTTGCCAGGCTCGTGTCCCGATTGTGGGTGTGCTCTGGAGGGTTTGCCAGGTTCAGGTCCCGACTGTGGGTGTGCTCTGCTTGAGGGTTTGCCAGGCTCGTGTCCCGGCTGTGGGTGTGCTCTGGAGGGTTCGCCAGGTTCAGGTCCCGGCTGTGCTCTGGAGGGTTTGCATAGCTCAGGTCCCGACAGTGGGTGTGCTCCGGAGGGTTTGCCAGGTTCAGGTCCCGACTGTGGGTGTGCTCTGCTTGAGGTTTGCCAGGCTCGTGTCCCGGCTGTGGGTGTGCTCTGGAGGGTTCGCCAGGTTCAGGTCCCGGCTGTGCTCTGGAGGGTTTGCATGGCTCAGGTCCCGACAGTGGGTGTGCTCTGGAGGGTTTGCCAGGTTCAGGTCCCGACTGTGGGTGTGCTCTGGAAGGTTTGCATGGCTCAGATCCCGACTGTGGGTGTGCTCTGAAGGGTTGGCCAGGTCGGATTCCCGGTTTGTTGATTGCTCTGGTGTTGGTGGAGCAGTCTAATGAGTGCTTTGCTCCGGTGCGCGCGGCATCCATATTCAAGAGGCAGCTCAGGGCCAGCAGGTCGACACGAGGAGAGCGCCGAGCTGTCCAGAGTCTCATCACAAGAAAAAACCCCGCGCATAAATATGGATGTGCATTAATGGAGAAGTGATCATTCCCTTCAGCTCCGGCAGGCTTTTAACTAACCCAAGGACACTGAATTTCAAATGCTATATGTCAATAAATTGGAATATACCAAAAGAAGCAATATATCCTGCTGTATATGTGGTGAAAGAACAGCTCAAATTAGATGTATCTTCTTCCTGCGTTTTTTTCCCGATGAGGCCATGTCTAGTTTGAGAAGTTTTGTTTGGTTCGGGTAGAGTTCAAAAATGGGTTCAAGAGTACGTTCATGCCAACATTGGGATTATACTGGGACTAAATTGAATTGATGCTGATCCTGGACTAGACCGGAACTAAACCAGGAGTAAAACAGGATCAAAGCAGGTCTACATCTGGACAAAGCTGGACTCAAACCAGGACCCAACAAGGACCCAACAATGACTCAACAAGGACACAACCAGGACCCGACCAGGACCCGACCAAAACCCGAGAAGGACCCGACCAGGACTCGACCAGGACCCGAAAAAGACCCGACAAGGACCCAACAAGGACCCAACAAGGAGGACCCAACAAGGACCAACAAGGACCCAACCAGGACCCAACAAGGACCTAACCAGAACCCAACAAGGACCAGACAAGGACCCAACCAGGACCCAACAAGGACGAGACAAGGACCCAACAAGGACCAACAAGGAGGACCCAACAAGGACCTAACCAGGATCCAACAAGGACCAGACAAGGACCCAACAAGGACCAGACAAGGACCCAACCAGGATGTAGACATGCGATTTCATTATCCTTCTCCATTGTATTAAATAAGAAAGGTGCTATTTCAAACTATTTCAACCCAACCTTGTTTTGTGGTCCAAATAAACAAATAAAAATCACAATTATAACATTATTCCCTCTTCGTTCACGCCTGTTTCATTAATCCTGTTTATGAGGCCATTTTCTCAGAGCCTCACAAAAACACTCGACATCAACGGTAGAACTCCTGCACCGTTTTTAAATAAATAAATCCTATCACGACTCTTTTGAGAGCGTTCTTTACATCGACACGCTTATATCAGCACGTCGGGGTAAGCTAATGTCGAAGTTTAGTCTATACAGACTGCGAGAGGCGAAGATCGTTCTGAAGTTCTTTATTTGATGAACATGGAAAAACAGTCAAAACAGTAGCGCGTTGTTCGTCTTGCAGCTGAGATTCGACTCTTCACAAGATTTAGCTGTGTTTTATATCGCTGTTGCTTGGGTCTGATAAAAATGGCCTGACCTTCGCTATGACGTCCGCTTTAAGATTGTTTAGACTAGTCCACAGATAATCGGAACAGAATAGTTAAAATACACAGAATAGTTCATTGTGACCCATATGCAGCAATATCGTCTTGACTCATGATAAATAGGACACAGACATGACAATAATTGATCAATATCCACAATTCCCCCTTTTGATCACATCCACATGTGATCACACTAAAGAGGCGCCAGACGCAACCTCACAAAATAACAGAACGTAAACCCTCCAAAAACATATTCAATATTTAAAAATCTAATTAAATCATTATATAATCAAGCAAATCCTTAAAAGTCGGTGTAATCCCTCATTCGTCCAGGCGTGTTCCATAGTAGAAAAAGCTTCAGTTGTAGTCATCTGGACTCAGTTTGAAAAAGTAGACGTTTCGACTCTCATCCAAGAGTCATTGTCAATAACAGAATTTAGGTCGAGAACTCCGATATTAATACTGTTCTGTGGTAAGACCCGCCCATTGGGAGGAGCCTTCCTGAAGTAGAAAGAGTTGTTGGTTTCAACAGAAACTCCCCCCTTGTATCTACCGAGCTAGCCTATTCAGAATCTTAATGGGCTGTTAAAACCTCTTTGTCTTAGTGAGACCCTGGCTCAACCACCCTGAGTACCTGATTAGCATTTGAATTCCCTGGTCCTTTACCTTTCCAGGGGTTCACTAACCCATTATAGATAACAGGAAGATTAAACCTAAGCCCTCCATTTCTGTTTAAAGAAGGTCTTTCTTTTTTAACAAAAATAGCTTCCTTGACTCCTCTTTCAAACCATCTTTTCTCCCTGCTTAAAACCTTCACCTCACCGTCTTCAAACGAGTGATTAGAGGCTTCAAGATGGAGATGCACGGCACTCTGTGGACCTGAACTAGTATTTCTTCTGTGCTGATAAAGCCTCTTGTGTAGAGGCTGTTTCGTCTCACCTATGTACCGTTCTTTACAGCTTTCTTCACTGCATTGGATCGAATAAACTACATTGCTCTGTTTTTGAGTCGGCAATTTGTCCTTTGGGTGAACCAGTTTTTGTCTTAAAGTGTTGCCTGGTTTAAAATAAACAGGGACTTCGTGTTGTCTAAAAATTCTCTGCAGTTTTTCCGACAGGCCAGACACATAAGGGATAGAAACACCCTTCCTTCTCTGTTCAGTTTCCCTTTTGTCCTGCTTCTTGGTTCTCTTCACTCTGTTGAGAGCCCAAGCGGGGTAACCACAGGCTGAGAGGGCATTACGGACATGTTTTTCCTCTTTCTTCTTGCCCTCTGAGCTGGTGGGCACACCTTGAGCTCTGTGTTGTAAGGTTCTGATCACACCCAGCTTGTGCTGTAGTGGGTGGTTGGAACCAAAGAGCAGATACTGGTCCGTGTGTGTAGGTTTCCTATATACTTCTATTTGGAGTTTCCCGTCCTCTCCTCTGATCGTGGAACAATCAAGAAAGGCCAAGCGATTCTCCTTAGCGTCTTCTCTTGTAAACCTGATATGTGGGTCCACAGCATTGATGTGATCAGAGAAGGTTTCCAGCTCTTGTTTCTTGATTGTTACAAAAGTATCATCAACATAGCGGAGCCACAGTTTTGGGGCTATGCCTGAGAATGAGGCCAGTGCCTTCTTCTCAAAGTGCTCCATGTACAGGTTGGCCACTATGGGAGAGACGGGCGAGCCCATGGCACAGCCATGAATCTGTCTGTAAAATTGTCCCCGGAATTGAAAGTAAGTGGTGTTCAGACAGATGTCCAACAGTTTACATATGTGTTCAGGTGTCAGTTTGGTCCTTTCCTGTAGGGTGGTGTCTTCCTGCAGTCTGATCCTCACTGCTGCTACTGCATCAGAGGTCGGGATGCAGGTGAACAGGGACACCACATCATATGAAACCATGAGGTCATCTGGGTCCAGTTGGAGATGTTTCACTTTATCCACAAAGTTGTGCGTGTTTTCCACATGATGTTCCGAATTCCCCACAAGCGGAGCCAATATAGTTGTTAAATGCTTGGCCACATTGTAAGTGATGGAATCTGTGCTGCACACTATGGGTCTGAGTGGCACCTCCTTTTTGTGTATTTTTGGAAGGCCATAAATGCAAGGCATGGCTTCACCAGGATACAGTCTGTAATACAGAGGCCGGTCTATCACTTCCTCTTTTTCCAGCCTTTGTAAACAGTCTATCACTTTCTTCTTGTAACCACTGGTCGGATCTCTTTTCAAGCGCTCGTATGTGGTCGTGTCCTCGAGGAGGGTGTGGACTTTGGCTTCGTAATCAGCTGCGTTGAGAATCACAGTGCAACGTCCCTTGTCTGCTGGGAGGATGTTGATGCTATGATCTTTTTCCAGTGCTGAAAGTGCTTTTCTCTCTTCAGCTGTGATATTTGAAGGCGGTGGTTTGGCACTCTTCAGGGTCGCTGTGACACGTAACCTCAGGCCTGCAGCCTCCGATTCAGTCATTTTGTTGTTTCTAATTGCCGTTTCAGTGGCTGTGATGTAGTCCTCTGTAGGGATGTGTTTAGAGGTGACAGAAAAGTTGAGCCCTTTAGAGAGCACCTCCTTTTCTGCCTGTGTCAGAACACGATCTGATAGGTTCTTAATCCAATTGTTTTTGCTGGTCGCTAATTTGTCTGTCTCAGTCCTAATGTCTAGCTCGACCTCACCTGCATTCTTTTTGTTCAAAAGAATGTTGAACTTCTTGATTTGGCGTTCTTTGCTCTTCCTGTGCTGTGCTTCTTGTGCTGTCTGTGTAAACTCCAGCACTCTTTTGAAAGCTTCTTCAGGGAGTATGCTGGTTAATTTCTCCTGTAAAGTTCCTGTTCTGCCTTTCAATTTATCAATTCCTGGATCCTTTCACTGAGCATCTGCATAAGGCTCCTTCTCCAAATCCTCTCTGCTCTGTGTCCTCTGACCGGTGATTTGATCTGCAGGCTCTTCGGGATCATGTTGTTCTGTCTGCATCTAAGATTGAACCTCAAGTGATTCCTGTTGTCTGCTAGTTTCCTGGCTACAGATTCGAGTTCCCGAACTAAATCCAAGGTTTTAGGCCCAAAATTCTTGGAAATATGTCGGTGTAATCCCTCATTCGTCCAGGCGTGTTCCATAGTAGAAAAAGCTTCAGTTGTAGTCATCTGGACTCAGTTTGAAAAAGTAGACGTTTCGACTCTCATCCAAGAGTCATTGTCAATAACAGAATTTAGGTCGAGAACTCCGATATTAATACTGTTCTGTGGTAAGACCCGCCCATTGGGAGGAGCCTTCCTGAAGTAGAAAGAGTTGTTGGTTTCAACAGAAACTCCCCCCTTGTATCTACCGAGCTAGCCTATATATAAAAGAGGAAGCGATAGACCGGCCTCTGTATTACAGACTGTATCCTGGTGAAGCCATGCCTTGCATTTATGGCCTTCCAAAAATACACAAAAAGGAGGTTCCACTCAGACCCATAGTGTGCAGCACAGATTCCATCACTTACAATGTGGCCAAGCATTTAACAACTATATTGGCTCCGCTTGTGGGGAATTCGGAACTGGACCCAGATGACCTCATGGTTTCATATGATGTTGTGTCCCTGTTCACCTGCATCCCGACCTCTGATGCAGTAGCAGCAGTGAGGATCAGACTGCAGGAAGACACCACCCTACAGGAAAGGACCAAACTGACACCTGAACACATATGTAAACTGTTGGACATCTGTCTGAACACCACTTACTTTCAATTCCGGGGACAATTTTACAGACAGATTCATGGCTGTGCCATGGGCTCGCCCGTCTCTCCCATAGTGGCCAACCTGTACATGGAGCACTTTGAGAAGAAGGCACTGTCCTCATTCTCAGGCATAGCCCCAAAACTGTGGCTCCGCTATGTCGATGATACTTTTGTAACAATCAAGAAACAAGAGCTGGAAACCTTCTCTGATCACATCAATGCTGTGGACCCACATATCAGGTTTACAAGAGAAGACGCTAAGGAGAATCGCTTGGCCTTTCTTGATTGTGCCACGATCAGAGGAGAGGACGGGAAACTCCAAATAGAAGTATGTAGGAAACCTACACACACGGACCAGTATCTGCTCTTTGGTTCCAACCACCCACTACAGCACAAGCTGGGTGTGATCAGAACCTTACAACACAGAGCTCAAGGTGTGCCCACCAGCTCAGAGGGCAAGAAGAAAGAGGAAAAACATGTCCGTAATGCCCTCTCAGCCTGTGGTTACCCCGCTTGGGCTCTCAACAGAGTGAAGAGAACCAAGAAGCAGGACAAAAGGGAAACTGAACAGAGAAGGAAGGGTGTTTCTATCCCTTATGTGTCTGGCCTGTCGGAAAAACTGCAGAGAATTTTTAGACAACACGAAGTCCCTGTTTATTTTAAACCAGGCAACACTTTAAGACAAAAACTGGTTCACCCAAAGGACAAATTGCCGACTCAAAAACAGAGCAATGTAGTTTATTCGATCCAATGCAGTGAAGAAAGCTGTAAAGAACGTTACATAGGTGAGACGAAACAGCCTCTACACAAGAGGCTTTATCAGCACAGAAGAAATACTAGTTCAGGTCCACAGAGTGCCGTGCATCTCCATCTTGAAGCCTCTAATCACTCGTTTGAAGACGGTGAGGTGAAGGTTTTAAGCAGGGAGAAAAGATGGTTTGAAAGAGGAGTCAAGGAAGCTATTTTTGTTAAAAAAGAAAGACCTTCTTTAAACAGAAATGGAGGGCTTAGGTTTAATCTTCCTGTTATCTATAATGGGTTACTGAACCCCTGGAAAGGTAAAGGACCAGGACATTCAAATGCTAATCAGGTACTCAGGGTGGTTGAGCCAGGGTCTCACTAAGACAAAGAGGTTTTAACAGCCCATTAAGATTCTGAATAGGCTAGCTCGGTAGATACAAGGGGGGAGTTTCTGTTGAAACCAACAACTCTTTCTACTTCAGGAAGGCTCCTCCCAATGGGCGGGTCTTACCACAGAACAGTATTAATATCGGAGTTCTCGACCTAAATTCTGTTATTGACAATGACTCTTGGATGAGAGTCGAAACGTCTACTTTTTCAAACTGAGTCCAGATGACTACAACTGAAGCTTTTTCTACTACCAAATCCTTAAAAGAAATAATTTAGTGAAAATCGGTGTGAGACAAGGAGCATCCCCAGTTAGCATAAACACATGATGGGTTGTAGTAATCAGATTCTGGAAAAAGTATAGTCTTGTCAAAGTTAGATTCGTGTTTGGCAGAGTAATAGCATGTGTAATCAGGGTCCAAAGATAAGCAGGTTGTTTAGTAAGAGCAGATGCAATCAAGTGTTCTATGACAGCACAGCATCCAATCATAATCAATACACAGGCAATAACAATAATATTGGTGAAAAACAGAAACAGTGCCAGCCCAGGGCCCAAAGATGTGGTATCACCAGGGAGACCACAAGGGGCAAGGGTGGTGGTAGATGATTCTGGCTTGACATGGGTTGACTTATATTCATCATTTGCCGTCTTTGAAATTGGCCAGGTTGGTTTGGGGCCATTTGGTGTGGACCTCTTTGTGTCTGCCCTTGGGGGCAGTCTCGAACCCAATGTCCAGTTCCAAAGCAGTTCAAGCACTGATTAGGAGTCACGCTGAACCTGTTTTGTCCCTTGGGGGCAGTCTCGAACCCAATGTCCAGTTCCAAAGCAGTTCAAGCACTGATCAGGAGTCACGCTGAACCTGTTTTGTCCTCTTCCAGCTCCTGCCCCACGTCCTCTTCCACGAGAGAATGTATTACGTTCACGTCCTTGATTGTAGATGATTTCTGAAGCAGGTGTGTTGTTCCTTGGTTCTGTCGCGGATGGGACGGCCTGTGGTTGTGCCATAGTGGGTTGTACCATTTTAACCGCCATAGCAATCTGTTGGGCACTGTCTGACACTGGATTATCTTCTGTTGCCACAGTCATTACCTTGGCACACTTATTTTACTTCTTTTTATCATTCACCTCTTCTTGGAGCTTTTTGAGTTGTAATTTGATCATTGCCATTTTCACTTTTTCCATATCCTCATTCCGTCCTTTTTTTCCTTCAGGTACTTAGCAACGTGATGTTGGCAGTTGGCATCAAACTCTTTTTCTGTCTTTGAGTAAAGACCAACAACATCAGCCAAATGATCCTGGACACATTTGGGTAGTCCTTTCACCAGAGTCGAAAAGAAATTGAGAGTGTTGCCAGTACCAGGTTGTATGGGCTCTCCAGTTGCATCATGGAACTGCGCTTTAGCTCTTTGCTTATATGTAAAATAGTCTTCATCATTTTTCATTTCCAGAGCCAACAGTGCGTCAGGAAGGCAGGTGGGATACATTCCTTCCTACCTGAGTTAACTGAGGCTTTATGGTGGCAAATGATGTGGATGCTCTAACTGGAGCATGAATCTGTTTGGATACTTCAGAACGGATCCTGGCCGCCGTATTCTCATCTGTTGCTCTTATAAGAATTGCAGACACATCTCCCCAGCAAAGTGTTTCTCCTGCAGTATTGAGTCAATACTCGCCACCGGAATTGTCGGACCATGTCGGCCTCGGTGAAACTGAAAAAAACAGCATTTTACTTTTTTTTCCCCAAATTTGTGATTTTCGTTTTTTTGCAGAATGTGCTAGTTGAAGATATGGACCAGCCATTCGATGTATCAGATAACAGTATTTGCAGCATTAAAAGCATAAATAAAGCCGTTTAAAATGTGGTGTTTTCGGGCGCTCTCTGGACGTGCAGAGGGGTGTGACCGCATTTCCATATGAACAGCTGCGCTATTGTAGTCAGCCAATGGGCTGAGCCGCCAGCCGCATGGCTACTTGATAAGCAGCAACACAGGGAGCAACACGCGCTGCGTAACATCAGTTGAAAAATGGATCCTTCTGCTATCGCTCCGTAACTTTGACTGCAAATGTTACTCAAGAAGAAAAGAAAATTCTCTACTCTCAAGCAAATCGTGTAGCGGGAAACTCACTCCAGAACTCATGTACAAGCTACGGAGCGACTCATTAGCAGCAGAAAGAGAGTGGCAGGATATGAGGATTATCGGACATATGGAAGCAAACAGACGTTCTGTCGTAACTTCTGAGCTGACGACGTCCACGAAAAAGCCCCAGAAGAAGCGCAAGTTTGCCCGGACAAGCTTTTTCATAGGAGGCACGGAAGTCTGCAGAAGTACTTTCCTGTTCCTCATGGCGTAAGTAATGATTAATATTAAATACGCCTGTTTTAGTGTGCTGTTGTGGTTGTGTTTGTGTTGTGAGTGCCTGTTTTGTTGAGCCATCACAAGCTAGCTAGCCACGTAGCGCCGCTAGCCCCGGCCGTGTCCCGCTCCTCCGCGTTTTAAGTCTTAAATACGACGTAAACGTCAGAATGTGAATAATGCAGAATAAATGGCATCACAAACACGCTTGAAAGTTATGTTTTGGTGTGCTGTTGTGGTCGTGTTTGTGTTGTGAGTGCCTGTTTTGGTCTAAACCTGGTGAGCCATGATATCACAAGCTAGCTAGCCACGTGAAGCGTCTTATCCCCATATTACTGTCAACCCTAATCCTTTTTTTCCCCCTTTTCAGAATTGGCAAAGACACCCTGACTGACATAATTAAACACTATGATGAAAATGGAGCAACACCACGGTTGAGGAAGAAGCGTGCACAGCCACAGCCACGTTCACGCAGGTTCATCAGCCATGAAGTCATCCACACCGTTGTAGAGTTTATCAAAAACTATGCAGAAGTCCATTCCATAATGCTACCTGGTCGACATCCTGGCCATAAGGACTGGCATGTGAAGTTACTCCCAACCCATGTGACTAAGGCCTCAGTTTGGCGTCTCTACGTGAAGTCTGCTAAGGAGCTTGGTAAGTGTAAAACATTATTTTGGTGATTTTCATGTTTTAATGATTAGAGTATAATTAACCATAAGCAACATCTGTTTTTTAGGTGAGCCTGCAGTTTGTAAATCAAGCTTCAGATCACTGTGGAAACAGCTTCTCCCACACATCAGAAGCTGCAGGCCACGCACAGATCTCTGTTGGCAGTGTCAGAGCAACAACGAGCAGCTGATACGAAGTGCAAATGTCCCAGATGAAAGAAAATCTGAAGTTGTCCAGAAGCAAGTGCATCATCTTGCCCTTGTGCAAAGTGAGAGGACTTTTTACAACACTTTGATTGCTGCCTGCAGACTGACAACAGAATCTAATGTGCTGTCTTTCGGACCCTCACCGCCAGCAAGCAAAGACATCAGGATGCATTACAGCTTCGACTTTGCACAGCAGGTCAGGTACTACTAATAGTGCAAATGCAGAATAGCAATTATAGAGACATATACGTCTTAATCAAATGTCATATGTATTAATCTAATCTCCTTTCTCTCTCTCTGTCAACTACAGATACACTTTCCCTCAAACCCTCTGCAGCCGGGGCCAATGTATTTCCTGACTCCACGAAAATGTGGCCTTT
The DNA here is from genome assembly GCF_026437365.1 of Eucyclogobius newberryi. Taxonomy (NCBI): domain Eukaryota; kingdom Metazoa; phylum Chordata; class Actinopteri; order Gobiiformes; family Gobiidae; genus Eucyclogobius; species Eucyclogobius newberryi. Next base: position 7,742,929 of record NW_027316389.1, read on the forward strand.
TTGGTGTCTCCTGTGAAGGGATGCAGAAGCAGGTCAATTTCCTGATTGACGAAGGCATGTCGTCAAGTAAGGGAAGCAATGAAGTCATAAGCTACATGCATCATTTCTTCAACAACTTCGGGGTTGGAGAAAAATACGTGGATCTTCATTGTGACAACTGCAGTGGCCAAAACAAAAAAAAATTCATGTTGTGGTATGCTGCCTGGCGTGTTGGACACAAGCTTCACCACACAATGGACATCCACTTCCTCATTGCTGGCCACACGAAATTCTCCCCTGATTGTGGCTTTGGACTTATCAAGCAAGTATACATGAAGACCAGGGTTGACACTTTGGAAGACATTGCTGAGGTTAGTTTATATTATTTGACTACTGTAATGTGTAAACATTAGCCTGGCAAAACTTCAGTGCAGATATCTTTCTTCTGTTCTAATTTTTTTTTACATTGTCGCCCTTGTCATCAGGTAGTGGAAAACAGCTCTCCTGAGAGTCACCTCAATATCCCACAGCTTGTTGGAACGGCGGATGGCAAAGTGTTCGTCAAGAACTTCGACTGGCAGAAGCATCTGAGTCCCTTCTTCAGACGGCTTCCAAAGATCAAGAGCTATCAGCACTTCAGGTATTTATATTCAAACAAAAAAAAATAGTTAATGAGTGTTTCATGTGAAATAGTTAGCCATTTCTTAAATGTTCTGTTATTTGCTTACAGCTTTGATGCCAAGAGACCAGGTGTGGTGCTTGCGAAAAGTCACTGTGCAGCAGAACCAGTGGAATTTCAGCTACTACGCACTACAGCTGTTCTGCCTCCGGTTGACAATCTCCATGTCCTGGTCCCACCTGGATTGAACATTGACAGGCAGACCTACCTGCATGAAAAAATCAGGCCTTTCTGTGCTGACGAGGCAAAAGACATCACATGCCCAGCGCCGAGAGTCACAGCACAGAAGACGAATGTGCAAAAGAGGCTGCGGACGTAATTGGACTCTGATGGTGTACCTATGATGTCTATTATCTCATATGTTGCAGTTCGTATACCTGGCCCTGGCATCTGTTTATAAGAGTTCTTCTATTGAGGGTGTTTTTTAAACTTCCTATAAATTATCTGTCCTTTCCCCCTGTATCTACTGCGTTGTAACATTAAAGGCTATCTTATCTTATCTTTTGTTGTTTGTGTTGAATCATTCAGTGCACCATTGTTGGTGAATTATGTTTACAGACAAATGCAATGAACCCTATTCTCATTCTGATTCTTTGATTCTATTCAGGGCCTTTTGTAATCCAAGTATTTCCATTTTAATATAGTAACTTCTAATTCTGATTCAAGTCCAGTTACCATCAATAACAACACTCCTCTTGAGTCTTGAGTGACAGCTGTAGGGGGAGGTGGTGTCAGTGTGACAGGGGGGAGGGCTTATCTCAATGAGATGCAAATGAGCCCCCCTGTGACTCTGGGCTCACTCAGGTGAGAAACTTTGGAAGCCGTTTTCTCAGTGAATGGGTTTGAGAGTTGTATACATTCAAATGACCACAACTTACTCAAATATTATCAGATGCATGAGTACATGAGAGAGACATCATTGGAAAGCTTTGAATTCACACTTTCAGAATCTGTGAATAACTCAAAATGTCTCCGGGTAGACATGTAACTGGATTGGCCACGTTCAGTCACAGTGCGCTGGCCTTCCTCAATTATTTTGTGGTCAATGCTCTGAGGAAGGCCAGCGCACCTTGTGTCAGTTCGGGCAGTTTTAACATCAGCCCTTCTAGATCTTTCAGTGCAAATGGTTGGTACACTCCTTGGTTACTTGCAGTCATTCGGAGAGGTGCAATGAGTGGAGGAGCCTCTTCATTGCTAGAAACCTCATCCTCTTCTTCCTTGGTACCTTTGTGGACGGGGAGCGGGTGAAGTTCTCCACTCAGGAAAGCGTCGTTGTATCCATGCTCATGCACCATTCCTGTGAATGCTCCCACCACATATCGATTTGGTGTTGACACAAATGGGTCTAATCCCGTTTTCTTCTGTTGTTCCACTCCTCTTTGAATGTGGAGTTTCTGCTGTGCTTGCTGCTTACTTTTAGCTTCTATTAGCCCAGTTCCTAGGACTGTGACTGGTTCCCCCTTTCGTCCAAGCTGTTTTTCTTCTTGTTTCCTGCGTAGATCAGCCGCCACTTCCCGTTCCTTTCCTTCCAGTAGTCGTTGTAATCTTCTTTCTTCATCTGAGTCCGAAGCCAATCCAGGTGGTGACCATGCATTGGTGGCAAGTTGTTCTTTTTGAGCCACTGTTTGCTCGAGCATGAATTTGGAGATGTGATTTTGCCTGGAAATCAATGATGTCAGAGCTAACACCTGTTGCTTCAAATCCTGCATCTGTCTTTGTTCTTGAGTGGGCTCTGACGGGACCATAGTCAGAGTACCCGAGACTACAGCATGTTTCGTTGGCAGCAGTGGTATGGTACTGGTTGTATCTCTTATCATAGATGAATCCATGGATGAGTACTGCAGGGGAGGAAGTGTGGGGAGCTGGTTTTTCTTGTTCCGTTTCTGTCCTCATTTTCTTCAGTTCTTTCGGTAGTTGTGCATATGCGCTATGATGTTCGTTTTCAGAGGAGGGGCACTGCAGGTCTCCTTTGGCCAGAGGTGGGGGGGCGCTATTGCTGTGACGTGGACCTCGTACCCAAGTCTGCTCGCTCTCTTCATCTGTTCCAGAGCCTTCATCTTTGTTTTTGTTATTCACTCCAAAAGGGATGCGCTTATCGGCTCTGTTTTTCTGTTTCATTTTGTTTTTTCTGATTGTTTGATGCTCTTCTGGTTTCACCTGAATATTGGCCAGAAATAGTCTTTTGCCATTTTATGTAGTTTCACTGAAAATGATAATTTTTCTTCATGTTCTTTCAGTTACTTTTTGTCAACAGTTTTTCCTTTCACTGTCCAAATCGGATGTGTTTTGCAATGCAGGACCTTAGATTGATGATATTCATTAATACAATTCCATTGTTGTTCTGTGGGAGCATCAGCTTCATCATCGTGATTAATCAATCTTTTCTCTGCATATTTTAGGAAGAGGTTCTTCATTTGTGTAGTTTGCTTTTTTGCTTCCTTTGGGTGTTGTTCATTTGCACGGATTGTGTTTTCAAGATCCTTCAAAAATGTATTCATTTTGACTGGAATAAGGTCAATTTTATTTAATTTATCTATATCTTAATTTATTTATTTTTAAAAAAAATTTATTTGATGATAAAAAAGTGTGGCAGTCAGTGGTATTTCAAAAACAAACAAAACAATAAAACATTTTGAATTTGAACAATAATTATAACAATAATAATGAAATAAAAAACGTTTAGGGGAAAAAATGATTAAAATTTAAATTTAAAGATTAAAAAAAATAAAAAATAAAATAAAAAAATATAATAATACATTTAAAATTTAAATAGAATACAAACTAAAAAAAAATTAAAATTAACCTAATAGATAAAAATGCCACCTAGCCACAGAGTGGTAGTAATCTTGTCAGTAGAGTGCTTTAAGCCAAGTAATAGCTTTCTTAGTTCCCTTTAGTTACCTACACGTCTCACGTTTTAGTTTATTTTTATTCATTTTTTCCAAAGTCCAACTCCCTTTTAAATCAGTCCAACTGATTGTACGTACTTTTACACGTCCAACGTGTTTTGGAGTCCAACTCCTATTTAAATCAGTCCAACTGATTGTCTAAACTAATGAGCCAACATTCACTAAATTCATACTTGTGCAATGTGGAAAATTTAGGTCAAGTTTTGTCAAACTTCAACAATTTAGCATTTTCAATGTGCAGATTTTTGTAATAAATACAAGAGGTTTCTGCCTTACTTTTGTTGAATGTCCCAGTCACAATTGTAAGTCAAAAATAAACTGGCAATCGACTCCTCTTGTCTCTCTCTCGGCTCAGTGTCCTTGTTCTCCCATAATTCCCAGCTGAACCGTTACTGGACGCTCTGCGTCGTCAGCCGACATCCAGAAGAGAATCGTTTAGTTCGTTTCCAAGCACGATGAGAGACCCGCATCCTCCACCAATTCTGTCGAAGTTTAGTCTATACAGACTGCGAGAGGCGAAGATCGTTCTCAAGTTCTTCATTTGATGAACATGGAAAAACAGGCAAAACAGTAGTGTGTTGTTCGTCTTGCAGCTGAGATTCGACTCTTCACAAGATTTAGCTGTGTTTTATATCACTGTTGCTTGGGTCTGATAAAAATGGCCTGACCTTCGCTATGACGTCCGCTTTAAGATTGTTTAGACTAGTCCACAGATGATCAGAAAATACACAGAATAGTTCAAATACACAGAATAGTTCATTGTGACCCATATGCAGCAAGATCGTCTTGACTCACGATAAATAGGACACAGGCTTGACAATAATTTGATTAATATCCACACTAACGTTTATGTTTGTCCATGGTAATTCCGTTTTTCTGCCCCTCTCTTTGATGAAGTAAAAAAGTCCTTTATTACCTTGGACGGTGCCTCAGATGCTGCCCTCTTTACACATCAGTACACAGAAGATTACATTGTTACATTACAGTGTATTGAACATCGTACATCTCTGAAGACCTCCCGACTATTTGTAGTTTCCTGGACCCAGAAGCGCTGCCAAGAATCGTTTTTTTCACACATACTGTACATTATTTTAAAGTTCTAAAACTCAAGATGCTCAGATGCCAAAGCCCAGTGACAAAACAAATACCTTAATATATTGAGAAAAAAAACGTGTACTATGTTTGTTTTGGTCGCGGACGGACATGTTTGCGTACTACAAGCGCAGCTTCAGTCTACCGAGCTCTATCCTCCAGGGCCTCGAATCAAAGACATTCATCAAAACGAGCTGCCCATCGAGTGAGCCCGGCAATCCATTCGCCTTCACAAAGTCGAAAGTCAAATGTAATTACTATGCGCGCGGGCATGTCTGCATTTAATTGAGCGAAGTGCTATCTTATTAAAACTGTTTACCTCCGTCTCTGCTCTTCGGAGGAAACACAAAATAAGCGAGGCTAGCTGTTGTTACGGCCTTGACTATTAGCATAATTCAACAGCCATTAGCCTTCAAACAATCGCAATTCCTTCTGTACGCATTAGAAGAGAATTAAATAAATACGACAATTAAGCAGGTTGAAAAGATAGTTGCACTTTTTAAGAAAACTATTCCACGCGGTGAACGCTAATAGCTAGTTTTTTACGGGTTTACGGGTTTTTTACGGCTGATATTTTGGGTTTTCTCGAAGGATGAAAGCGCCAACGCTCCGATCCCGGCTGTATTTCGGCGACACCGGGTGATTAATGGATTCGTTTAAATGCCATTTTCGAGAACGTGTCTTAATGATACCGCGGCGTTAACCTGATTGTGTAAAGATGGTTTGACGGATTGCTTGGACATCGAAGGGGACGGTCGCGTCTCGCAAAGGGGAATTGACGGCGACGTCGCGTTCGCGGACAGCTGTGGGGGGGGGGGGGGTTGGTTTCGGGCAACAACCGCGGGGCACGGAATCTGGCGAGGCGCAATCGCGAAACAGCGGCTGGCAAATTCCCGCTAATGGCTCGTCGTTTTCGCGTTTTTTAAAACTTAACGATGTCAGAGTCCCAGATGGAAAGCCCAGACTAATATTGAGCGTTTTGGCACGCCCCAGGGTTTCCTTCTCATTTCGCCCACTTTTTTAGCGCAAAGTGAATGTCTGTGTGATCAAGCTAATGTTATCCAATACTCACAAAGCGGCGTTCTAACCTTGAGGCGAGATATTTTTAGTTTTTAATGATGTGTTTGATGACAGCGGTCGGTTTCATGTTGCCTGGATGATCAGAGTGGTTTATTTTGTTATTTCTGATCGAACGGCTTCATCGATGCAAAGTGACGGCGCTGTTTTCTAATGAAATGAGGCTCCAGATGTTAGAGATGAGAATAAAACTGGACCAAAAAACCCCAAACAAGATATTAAACTAATTTATGCTCAATTTAGTTTAATCATAGTTTGGTCATATTTTTAGTCATGTTAATTGTCTTGTGACTCTTAGAAACTCTATAGGGATTTGTGGACAGTTGTAAAATGGAAAAAAAAAATATTTAGACTCAAATTGAAAATGGAAAAAAATTGACAGACTTTGGACAAAATGGGACATTTTTTGGTGTTTTTTTAGGGTTCTCTAGGCCATGATTAAATGTTTTCAGATATTTGCTGAATGTCTGTTGGTTTTATTTTGTGCTTGCTCTCTCTCTGGTCTTGTTTCTCTTTGTCCGTATTCGTTTTTATATGTTCTATAATAAAACTGAAAAAATAAAACATTTCAATTAAAAAAAGAAGAAGAATCAAGATTAAAAAAGTAATAAACATAGATGTGCTGTAAATCAAACACAGAATCTGGGGTAGAAAATACACCACTATTCTGCACAATACGCGGCTCTGACTTGTGTGCAGTGCAGCGAACGGACAGAATAAACGTTAAACGAACAAATGCAGGTAAATGTTATGAGAGACAAATATTGACGTTTTCATGATTCTGAAGCTCACGGATTGGCCGGCTGTTCGGTCCGGTCGACCTGACGTTAAAAATCCAATTGCGATCCGATCCTGACTATTTCATCGTGTTATTTAGATTCAGTGCGTTTCTGTTAAACGCAGCTCTCGACCCACTCTCTTTGCCCCGCCCACCGGCTCCAATTGGTCAGCCTCTGTCGCGTTCTGGGTGAGTGACAGTTGGCTCTAACCAATCACAGCCAAGCGTGGACTCTGATAAATAGAAGATAGCTTTAGTTACTTATAAATTCAACGTATTACTTATGAATGAAAAATGAATACATAAATAAATAAAAAAATCTGTGGAAACATCATTTCTTTGGCATTTTGGGCTGTGCAATAATATATTTACATAATTCATTATATAATTTTCCGCCATTTCTAATTGTCAATGAAACAAATGTATTAAATCTCACTAAAATATAAAAAAAAAAGCACAAATAAACTTCTGATTTGAGTTTATGTAGAATTCAGGCCCAATATGACGGGGCAGAATCTTGATTAATTATTCTTTTCATATCCATATTGCCCAGTTTCATTGGAGAAAAACACAACTTGACACAACAGATTTCTCCTCCACAGAAAACCTCCCTTTCGATTAAAAAAACCTCTCCCAAACGATTAACGCCTCGTCTGTTCATTAGTGCGGCCCCCGGACGTCTCCTCTCACCTGGCCCGGTTCAAAACAACCTCTAATAAGGAGCAGAACCATGTGACGTCCTTTCAATTCCGCAGCATCTTTGTCCTCTCCGATCGAGTCCTGCCGCCGACTGTCACCCAAACTTCTTAATTACCCCGATTGCATTGTACTTTTTAAAACGGACTCATTAAAGATGAATTGCACGCAGCCGAAGAGCGGGGCACGGCTGGCGAACCGTAAAAACGAGGATCCGAGGAGGACCTAATTAGTTCTGCGCTGAAAGGGTTTTTTACTGCCTTATGGGGAGTTGACTCTTGTTTGGATTGCGCTTGTGCCGTTACATAAGCACTTAAGCCGGAGTAGTTTCAGGAAACTGGAGAGCGATGTTGAAAGGCAAGATGATTTCACAATGTCGAGCGATCTAAAAACCAACGTCTTAAAGTCACATTTTTCGACATTATTCCTCTCGTCACATGATTCCGCCTCGTGAAACATGCATTACATAAAAAAACTTGCATCCCTAAGGCCGCAGTTATTTTATGAATTGGTTTACGGATCCGCCGCACTTAGATGATTGATTTCTACAATAAATAAAAAACATTATTATCAATTTTGTTTTATAAAGTACCGACACCAACGCAAAATAGCATTAAATGAAAAATAAAAAGCAGTATTAAGTCAAAAGAAAAGAACGTGTGAAGCAATTTACACTCACCTGTGCGCCGCGTCTCCCCCCCCTCCCGTGGTGCATTTTGGGCAAACCCGGAAGAAAAAATATTTTAAAATTGAAATTATATTTATATTTCGTCCGCCTGTTTAATATATTTCATTTAAAAATCCGTAAACCAAGTAATAAAATAACTGCAGCCTAAACCATATATGTTATTTTAAATGACGTCAATCAATAGGTCACATGTTTTTGAATCGTGCCGAGAACTGTAATTGGAATCATATTGCGACTGGAGAGTGCTGAGCTGCTGAAAATATCACACAAATACACGCCACATATGATTTGTTCAAAACTTTTTGGATGGTGTTCAATATGGACCTTATGCTTAGGACTTACCACGCATGGGACGCTGGGCTTTTTTAAAATTTATTCCACCATCTGATAAAAGGGAACTCTCAAGCTGCTTAATCTGCTGTACATAAAAATAAAGCTGTAACACACTTATTTACACTTCACTAGCGAGGACCACGCCCCCAGCTATGATGCAAAGTGTTTATTGGCCGGCGAGAAACATGAAGAAACAGAAATGTCCAAAAGTTGATGCCGTTGTGGGGCTTCTGGTGATGAGGGCTGAAGGCTCCCGGGCCTCGATACCCCAATTACAACAATTAAAAGAGGGTGGGACGGAGGGGCACAAAAATAATGAACACAGGTGTATGTGATCTGGATGAATAAATAGTGTAGCCGTAGGAAAGGGGCGTGGTCCTGCTCCCGAACTTAAGATAACAAACTTATCATCATTCAAATCAATCATTCTGGGAAACATCAGGCTTAGTTTGTACTAAAAACCCAACAATTCAATGAATAGGACTTTTATATGGATTCTGCCAAGTCCATAACGCTCGTTTTTAGTGAATTTACCTTCAGCTTTAAAAAAATATATATAAAAAATGGTCAAAACCTAACAAATGCTCAGTTTAGTGTCAGTCGGACGATTCCTCCAGAAACCAGCGTCACTCATTTATATATTTAACAAAGAAAATCTAAGCGGGATTTAAAGTGGGATTTCCTCTGTGCAGAGCTTGTTTCTACTCATGATTACAACGATTACTGTTCTTTAAGGTTAAAGAATGAAGTGATGAGTTCAAGTTGATTGAAAAAATTCAATTGGGGGGCATAAAAAGGGTGTAAAAAGCTTTCAGGGGGCTCAGAACTTCTAGCTGCGCCCCGGCAACAAACTCACTCTTGAGTTTGAATCCTTGAATGGAGCTGAGAGCGAGGCAATCTTCCTCCACTTGACTTTCCATGAACCTCATCAAAACCGAGGCTCGTCTTCAAACCAGCCGGACCCCCCCGCTCCGCACGACCCCATCTGCTCCACTTTACTGTCATCATGGACATTTTTGAGCCATTATCTCTACTTTTCCTTCAATTTTGGACAGCGGTCGGGTCACAACAAGTCCGCACGACCCTTGAGAACACAGGGCCGCCACGTGCCGCTGACCCCGGCTTCACCTCGCCGACCCCGGATCCCTGTCGCGCGCGCGCGGGTCAAGCGCGCTACAGCGGGGGGGGGAGCGTCCCAGAAAGGGGGGTCTCCGAACAAGGCTGTGAGCTTGACCTGCCGCGGCGGTTCAAGCGTCCGCAGGGAACACCAGCAGAGTTTAGAGGAAAGTTCCGACTCTAAAGACAAAAAACAGCGTCTCCCAGAAGTGACAAAGGTGGAACTGAGCCGGCGGGAGTTTCTGCGCCGCATCAAACCCACACTTTGAGGCACCGAAATGTTTTACACTGAATTTATTGGCATCGATTCAACAAACAGCAATTGTATTATTACACACAGAATTTTGAGACATTGTATTTTTATACACTGACATGTTAAGTACAAACTGAATATTAAAGCACTGAATTATTTTACATAGATTAAAACAAAACAAAAATTAACACAGATTTTTTTTTCTTTTTTACACAATTTGCATATTTATTGAATATTTTTTAATTGATTAGATGTTTTAAAAAAATCAGTTCACATAATTCAAATGCAAAACACAAAACAACCTTCGTATGTCTGAGTTAAACAGGGACCGCCTACAAATGACTGGATTTATGGACAAAAAAACGTGTTCCAGAATGTTTTTACCACAAAACTGTGTCGTTTAAACTCTTAAGATTTGAAATTTGACAAATAAATCATGGGACATTTATTTCTGGAGTCGCAGGGGGTTCGAAGTGGGTTGAAGTTTTTGTTTCCCGGCCCCAGCCTCTCCAGCAACACATTCTGCTCTTAAGAAATGGTCATAATTGATGTAATTTTATAATAATTTATCCAGAATTAATGATAGACAACAGAGCTGCAAGATAAATGACAAATGATGACAAATGACTTCTCTCATCTCTTTTGTCTTGTCACACTAAGAAGAATGAGAAGTTATATTCACAAAGCTGTTATGTCAACTTTGAATTATTCTTTAATTCAACCATATCTCTTACTGTAACATTGTCTTTAACATTTCCACGTTATCTCCAAAAATATGACTTTTACAGAAGGCTTTTGTTCGCCTCGACTATGACGCTCCCAGTGCCCCACTTTTCTTAAAATTACAGCTGTTAAATATTTATGACATTAGTATTCATCAAATGTTTTCCTTTGTTCTTATGATAAAACATGGAAAACCTCCTCGTGCCTTTAGCGAATACTTTGTCGAGAAATACAGAGTTCATTCGAATCAAACTCGACAAGCAAAAACTCTTCATCTCCCGTTTTCTTTTTGACATGGTGTGACTTTATGAGTACTTCAACACCAAACAGTACAAAGTATCTGACAGAAGTATTGCTCGATAAATATAAATCATGATTATTAAGTACAAATTAAATAGATCAATGTTTTTTGTGTAATCGTGATAGTATCAGAATACTAATATGTACAAATACTGTATTCTTCGGAGTAACGTCGCACCAGCCAAAAAAATCACAAATAATATCACATAAGTCGCTCCAGAGTATAATTATTTAAGTATAAATATATGAGTATAAGTCGCACCCCGGCCAAAACTATGAAAAAAGTTGCGACTTATAGTCTAGAAAATACAGTACTTCTGATTTGCAATAGGCATTGGAAAGAAAAAAAAAAGTTAAAAAAATATATAACAAGTAAAATGTTTTCCCGAAAAGATGTTTCTTTCCTGTAAAAACTATTTTCTGTTCAATGGGATTTTTATTTGTGAATAATCTGACCAACACAGAACCTTTTCTGTCAATTTTAGCTAATAATTAATTGTAGGCGTGGCCTTACGGGTGTGGCCTTATGGGCTTATGGGTGTGGCCTTATGGGTGTAGCCGTACGGGTGTGGCCTTATGGGCTTACGGGTGTGGCCTTACGGGTGTGGCCCTGTCGGGTTTCTGCCACACTCCATCACACTTCTATTTCATGTCTTTTTTCAAATGTAACTTCTGTATTTATTAAATGAAAATAAAGAAATACAAATCGCTGTTTGAATTGTTGTAATTAGCCTCAATAACAGCAAACGATCCCGTCTTATTCTGTGTCAAAGCTGCTAATCCTGTCGCTTTGACCTCTACAAACATGTTCTGAAATATACTTTAGACATTCCGATCGCAGTCTTCTCTCAAGTCTTATTTAAAAGTGTTATTTTATGAACATTGAACAGAATCCATCTGTTGAGACATAAACCTAAGAATCTAAAAGGCTTTTTCCATTTTTGCCTTTTCCAAAATTGTTCAGCCCAAACTGTCATTTTGAGGGTTTTAGAGGTAATGCACGACGACAAGATGATGCTTTTATGTCTTTTATGTTTGTTCACCGGAGTGTTCCATTGGAGAATAAGATTCAGTCGTATTTATCCGAACAAACTGACAATAAAGATATCGTCTCTTAATTCGCGTTTGCCCTAGAACCTCAAATTTAACTGAACTATAAATGCATCTCCTTGATTTGCTTCGAACTTCTTGTTTTACCGTTTCAAAACATAGACTTTCAAACAATTTCCACGTCTCCGTTTTGTCTTGTTTGAGGTGATTTATCGTTTGCAACTTCGCCGGACGCGAGAGACCTGGCGATCGCGCTTGAACTCGATGGGATTCCTTCTTCCCTGATTCAACGTTTTTGCCCGCGCTGAAAGCCTGGGGGGGCCGCGTGCGTGCGTCGGTGATCCCCTCGCTTGTCAGGTGGCTCGCGCTCTCGGCTAATCCTGTCGGAAATAGAAACATCTGCAGCCTTTGGGACGGAGGGAGGAGGACGGAGGAGCGGCGGAGGAAGGGGCCCCAAAGAGTCAGTCATCCATGTGCGCGAGGGGAGATAGGCTAATCTCGTCACCGATGCCGGGAGGAAGAAAGTCTTGAGCTATCACTGGTTCAGAATCCTGCTCTCAAGTCACACCAATTGGTTTAATTTATCAATTTCCACTGCACGCCGCTGCATGTTTTTGCTTTATTTTGGAGGGTCTCAGATCAATCAAATTTGTTTTACAGGCAAGTGATGTCCAATGGAATTTTTTAGATAGAATATAAAATGTAAGAATGGTTGATCTTTTTGCTCATGAATGAAAACCATTTTGGAGACAATTGTGAAAATGTCTTTTAATCGAATACACCATATAATCAACATAATAGTTTACTGACTTATTGCTGTTCGGTCCGTAATTATGGCCCAAAAATGGATGTAAAAGATCATTTGGGTCATCGACATTTGTGATTTTTCAAGTCACAAAACATGATCGTAAAAGCACAAAAATAATAATAGTGCAAAATTCAGAAGCAGTAAATTTGAATATACCATATTTTCGGGATTATAAGTGGCACTGGAGTATACTGTAAGTCACATTTTTGGGGGAAATGTATTTGAAAAAAATCCAAGACCAAGAACAGACATTTAGAATAATAAGAGATGAGAGAACATGGTGAATAGGTGTACGTATGCTAACGCTAACACCTTCAGCTACATGACGTATGCTAACGCTAACACCTTCAGCTACATGACGTATGCTAACGCTAACACCTTCAGCTACATGAGGCACAGACAGAACTGTGGTAAGTGTCTGGTATGTTAACGTAACATATGAACAGTTATTCAGATAACTATAGCATAACGAACATGCTAACAAGTTTACCAAAGCATCAGTTTTACCCCAAATCACTAAATCCATTGAATTCTTCTTCCTCTGTGTCACTTCTAAACAACTCCACAAACTCCAGAGGAAGTGCAGCTTATTCTTCTGCGTCGCTTAGAGCCTAGAGCGCCCTCTTGTGGTTGTCAGTGTGAAAATAACAAATAATATCACATATAAGTCGCTCTGGAGTATAAGTCGCACCCCGGCCAAAACTATGAACAAAGGTGCGACTTATAAACCTGAAAATATGGTCATTTCACTTGCGAACCAGAGAGAAGTCTTGCTGCTACAACATTACGATACAAAGTAGATTGACGTGTGCAAAAGCTTCAGCGATGCACTCTTTCTCTGCGAGGCTCGGAAACAGCTTATGACTTATTTGACGTGACAATCAGCAGCACTACGCAAAGTCACACAACCGGAGAAAGGGCCGCGGATAACGGCGTCGCCCGGGGCAACTTCTTGAACAAGGCGAATACGCTCGCTCTGCTCAACCTATAACACATTCTATCCTTTCGAAGAAGCGCTTAAGCCTCATTCGCCCCGTCCGTCATCTTCTACCTCTGTTACCTTGCGACTGTGTTCGTCACCCGGTGCACTATTTTAACAGTTTAAACGTTAAACTTGTGACTCGTCTCCTCTCCTTCGTCTCCGCTCCTCTTCGATGCAGAATGAAGACATGGTTTTGAGTGCTTTTGTTGCAGTTGTTTGTGTTTTTTTGGGAGGAGCGGGGCTGCTGGTGTATGTAGGTCAGGCGGAGAGCTTATGTGGGGTTATGCGAGGTTCCACTGCTGTCAGAGCGGTGTCGGGCGCCGCGCTTACACATGCTGCGGCTGAACTCTTACCTTCTAGACGAAACGCTGTGATCATAGTGTAATGCTAGCTATAATACGCTGTGCCAATTTATTTCCACTGTCTAGCGCTGTACAAGTCGTGGATACCCATGGGCAACCGCTGAATTTAGGAGTTAATATTGACCAAATACAAATACAAAGATATTGGAGAAGAACAAAAGGGTCCAACGGCTCCAAGTATGCTAACGGTTGCCGCGTACTACATGCTACCACAGCGCTTCCGCCGCCTGCCGTACAGTATTTTAACATCTGTAGAATAATATTTCTGAGTAATGCTGTACGCGCAACGCCGGTTAAGACTGAATTGTGCATAAAATAATCATAATACGCTAAGAAAGTCTAAAAAAACAGGGTAAATGTAGTGTTTGTCATTGAATTAAAGTGTGTTTTTGTGTTTGAGAGAGTGTTTAGCCCATGCCAGACCACGCCTCGCACTATTTATGACTTTTTATACCATCCTGTAACGTATTCCCTCGTCAATCTCAAAGTATTCATTTATATGCAAGATGTATTCTAACAGAAAGAAGGGCGTTCAATATTCCCAAGAGAAACCTCCTCTTTGCTCTCGTTCTGCTGTATGGGAAATTCGACTTTATCATGTTTCTAATCGCTAAAATATTCAGACCCTAAACCTTCTTGATCCGGCTTCAAACTCCATCTCCAAAACCGCTCATTTGTAACCATTTCACGAGCAAATACCTGAAAACAGCACTTCACAATTCAACTGAACGGCTCCAAAACTCGCCTGCCCGTGCTCCCGTTTCCTGAGTGGATACACTTGACTTTTCCATGACGTTTAGGCTATCAATTTGTTTGCAGGCGCACTTCGGGGGCCGGCTAATACCGTAATCTGTTTCCGGGCCAAACCGATCTGGGCCACTTTCGCCTGCAGCGCGACCAAAGCCCTTAAATCTCATCCGCGGGAACTACTTTGCATGCATTATGGCGGCGGCAACCATTAGCCATACGCGCGCCCAATCTGCCATTAACGTGATGGAGTGACAAGAATAATGGCCGCCTGTCCAAACTGACGGCCCCGCGCGGAAAAACAATGAGCCCACTTCTTTAGAGAGGTGCGCTTTAAATGGACTTTGAGAGAACAGCTGACGTCCAGGCTTCGAAAAAGTACTTTAATGTTTTGAAGTTGGGCAATTATGTCATCGCGGATCGCGTTCCTCCGAGCGATATTGAAATGCGGGGCTGGTCTCGCAAAGATGCTTGAAAATGGCCGATGCGTTGCACACTCTGCCGTGCTTCGACCTCGTTTGCAAATGGAAATTAAAAGGGTTTTTGCTTCTTATCTGCAATGTTTCTTGGTAGAAATCTTGATGAAATTTAGTTAGAGAAGAAATATCATGTTTTAACCGCTGTTCAGCTGTAATCTATGACACATCATTTGACGTTTTAGAGGTTTTAAATTGCATTATTGCTCGAAATCGGTGCGTTCACTCCATATTGAAAACTGCGGCGCTGATTTCCGCCTTTCCTCTTTACAGTACAACACTTTAAATGCTCTGCCGGACCACGCTGACAAAGACCACAAGAGAAAGAAGGGGAAATGGCTGAGTCCTACGTGTATTAAAACGATTAATCTGAGCGCCGAGTAAAGAGCAATAACTGTGGATATTGAGGGTGTCGTGATTGCAGGAGATTAATGCGCTAAGTAGCTAAGTAAGTAAAGTTTGTTTGTACATCACTTTTCAAAGACGTCGGTCACAAAGTGCTTCACAGAGGAAAGAAATATTATATATATATTTAGAAAACAGCATCGTATACATCATTGTAGAATAAAGATGCATGAATCACTTGAAATATACAACTTTTAATGGGTAAATGAGAAGGGAAATCAATCAGTGTTGCATAATATAAAGAGCAGATTAATCAGACGGTTTGAAGCTAGTTGAGTCTAATAATAAAGTGGTTAAAGTGACGTATGACGTGTTTTTATGATTTTCTATTTTGACTTTATTTGGTGTACCTGTTGTACGTACATATTCGAGTTTTACACCAATCAAGCAGGTATTAGTCGAGAAAACGTTGAAAAATATGTCGAAAATTACAGGAAGTGACATCACACCAGGGACACTCATTCCAGTCAAAGTTTATGCAGAATTTACTCAGAAACTACTTTTTTAAAACTTTCTAAATATTAATTCAACAAAAGTCACTCTCTCAAAAACTTGTACCATTAGACGTGTTTTGGCCCAGTGTTTTCTGGGTAATTTCCTAGTGTGATGTCATCAATTACAAACGGGAAGTTAAATTATGATCCTAAAAAATGTGCTATTCTGTAAATTTTTTATAATTTTTAGCAAAAATCTAAATCATCTATCTTAACTGCATTTTAGTTCAATGAGTCATCCGACCTGTAGGGGGCGCTTTAAGGAAGCTCGCCTTGAGGAGAACCAACTGGAGGATGAGGGAATTCGTCATGTTTGTGAGGAAAACCTAAAGCAAATCCACCCAAACGAGGCAAGTACATGTAAAAAACGCACAGAAAAACTAATTTGAACTAAACCTGGAACTAAACCTGAATTCGATCCGGCTTAAACCAGGAACTAAACCTGGATTCAATCGGGCCTAAACCACAAACTAAACCTGGATTTGATCTGCCTTATACCTGGAACTAAACCTGGATTCAATCGGGCCTAAACCAGGAACTAAACCTGGATTCGATCAGACCTAAACCTGGAACTAAACCTGGATTCGATCAGACCTAAACCTGGAACTAAACCTGGATTCGATCAGACCTAAACCTGGAACTAAACCTGGATTCGATCAGACCTAAACCTGGAACTAAACCTGGATTCGATCAGGCCTAAACCTGGAACTAAACCTGGATTCAATCAGACCTAAACCTGGAACTAAATCTGGATTCAATCAGACCTAAACCTGGAACTAAACCTGGATTCAATTAGACATAAACCTGGAAGTAAACCTGGAACTAAACCTGGACATTTGTCAGTTTGTCTTGACTGACCAGGCTCCTGCATCTCAGTTTTGCACTTTAAATAATTCATCCCAATACTTTTATATATATATAAAAAGTCTCTAATCTTTTCCTAAACTTTATATGGATAGATTTTTGCACCTGTCGTCTTACAAAGAGCTTTTTAAACGTCGGCAGCAACAAACACGTCTCTGGAACCGGCAGATGCCACGGGGAGCCACTGTTTACATTGTTTCTGCATAATTATTTCTCGTCGAACATTCATTCGTCGTCTTCGCAGCCGTCTCCCAACCGTGTCGTGAGTAACGGGACATTTAAGCGCAGATGTTACCAAATAATCGTGGACCAGATATCACGCCCCGGGAACGAATTGTCTCGCTCGACCGCGGGACGGACGAGAATTGGAGACCGCCAAAACACGGCCCGGCGCAGATGCTCCGACGCCGCCACGCCTCAGATCCGGGGGCCCTACTTTCCACCGCCAACGAATCAAAGGAACTCGCATCTCCTCTGATTTCTTGATCTCGGTGCGCGCCGTTTGAAGCCATCTCAATATAGCCGATCAAATGTTTGCAGGAATGCGGCGGCGGTGGCAGCGGTGGCGGAGGCGGTGGTGGTGCAGAGGGTCTTGAACGACTCGTATGTGACTCACTGTCCCAGAAATGCAACTAACATTCTAACTAAGCTCAAATCCAATGAACCTGGGGTGTTTTGGAACGGTTTCAGTTCATGGGATTACACGAGGAGAAGGGTTTACTGTATATTTATGGGGTTTACGTGACTTGTTCCTATTACGGGGCCATTTTGAAGACTTTTGATGATGTCGTACTCCCAGATGGGCGGGCCAGAGGCAGTTTGCACTATTGATTACGCTGTACTTTAACGCTGAACATCTCAAAGGTAAATTCACAAATGTTGATCATTATTCTTTCTATTAGACCCAGTTAGGGATGATCACAATGTAATATAAACTTAATATAAGTCTTTTTAGTTTAAGCTATCTTGCATTTAAATCTAATGGACTTGATTCATTTAAATCGAATAGACTTAAATGTAAATACCTTTTTATATCTGGCTATTATTGTGATATTTATTTTTGTCACATTAAAGATTTCACAGTTGTTTAGTCTGAGTTTTTTCACACAATAATTGACATAACCGTGACATCCCCAGACCCAGAAAATCCAGGAAAATTACTTCTATTTGACCCTAAAACTCACTATATTTGACTGCCCCCCATACGTAGCACTGCAAATATCACTGGGTAGAATGTGGTGAAGTATTTTTCATCCCTCTAATCCCATGGACTGGCCACACACTGAATTTATGCTACATATTTACGCAGTACTTTGTTCAGCTGCTGGTCCAGTTATTTGAAGATTGGTGATTTGGATCCAGACATTAAAAAGAGCAGGTTGGCAGTGCGATTCCAGTTCCATCTGAATACTGCGTCGTGTTTCATGATGTAAAGCGTTTTGAGGGATTTGAATGTAAAATGTAAAAGTGATAATTTACCTTTTTTTTATCATAGGAACAGCTCTAAATTGTATGCAAAATGCCATCAGAGAGATTTTTTTTATTCATTTCTTTATTTTTCATGATCTGACTAAGTTTATTGATCCACATCAGAAATGTATGGAGCACACAGCTCCAAAAATCTAAGACAATATATATTTTCTCCGTATTATTCTGTTTGAGTCAGTTTTCTTGAAGCATCACAGCTTTGTGCGCACAGTGGTTTACAGTGAGACAAATGAGTATGATAAAGAAGAAAATAAATGTTTTATAACTCGTACTTGGCCTGGAGGAGCCTCCTTCTGCTCGTTTCTATGGAAATGTTGTTCCTTTGACTCTATGTTCCATCTATATCTATGCAGAATATTCCAAAATATGGTTTTAACGTTCTATTTCCATGGAATCCTGCAGGTCAAAAGCTACATACTGTTACTTATAATATTTAAATTCCACACTACAGATTGGACTGGGTGGTTCCTCTGACTAAATAGGACACAGTATGAGTAGGATGACCAGATTTTCAATTTTAAAAACTGTGACACACCCGGGTTGGGACGTAATAATAAAAGTGTAAAAAAACGCAGGTAATTAAGTAAATGCCTATGCACTCGGATCATTCGTACCTCTTTCAGGGCTCGCTTGTGAGTCAGTATCAAAGAAGAGACTTTTATCAGTGGAAATTAGTGCATTTTTGTGTTTTTGTCATTCTAAAGCCAGATTTTCTCAAGTTTGACCAAAGAAATAACAATATATTCCTTTCTGAACTGTCGGAAGGTCTCAAAGCGGTCAAAACTGGGACACGTCTTGTAATAAACTGGGACAAATCAATGGTTTTGGACACATCTGCTGGGACACGGGACACAGGGCTCCAAACTGGGACTTTCCCGGGTAAATTGGGACGTCTGGTCACCCTAAGAAAAAGGGACTATTAGCTGGCGCTGTGACGCGTGAAATGCTAACGCTAATCTACAAGTTTGCCACACCACCACGCCATTTCATCTTGTCAAACCGAGCAGGCGCTAGCAACCCCCGACTCTCCGGCGCTCAAGAGCTTTGTGCTGTTGATATTGTCGCGGGCTGTTTTCAAAGAACTAAAGTGTGTTTTCTGCGTGCTCGCTCTTGCAGGTGGCCGGTCGTCTGAAGCAGCCGCGGCGCTCGGGGATGTGGATTACACGGAGACGGTGTCCCCCTCAGTCCCGCAATCGCCAGCAGTAAAGCGCCGCCCCGCCCGAATCAGCAGGCACCGCGATTACAGCCTGTGAGTATCGACGGCACCGGGATGATTACGCTACGCTAGCGCCGACGAGCGCGCGGCGGATGGAATGTTAGTGGGGGGGAAATGTGGCATCGGCTTTAATGCGGGATTGCACTGGGGGTTTTAAGGCTGTCTGCTGGAGGTTTTTTTGCTGCTTGAGTAGTGATCAGGGAGAATTATGGGTAAGTGGTGCTAGAGTGGTGGTGGAAGCATGTTTTGGGATCAAGGTTAATGCGTCAAGTTTGCCGCAGTTGTAGTATTTGAATCGTACTGGGGCATGATTAGAGTTTTGTACAGTTAGTTCAGGACATTTGGTAGCGCAAAATAAAGCTTTAGGGTTGGAAAAACAAAGCAGCCTCAATAGGTGTACTTTTTTAGTTTTTTGTATTATTTTTTTGGCTTGTTTTTGTCCATTTGAGGCCACAAAACTAGTCAAAAATAATATATAGGGATGCAAATTATGTCGTGATAGCGCTGATATATCTTCCTCCTTTGCAAATACAACTCAGAATGTGATTTAAGTGAAGGATGGTTTCATTTTTCATTCATGTTCCTCCCTGTGGACAATGCTGGCATTGCACACAAACACTGAGGGAGAAATGGGAATCTTTCAAGAAACTGGCCAAAGCTTTGCACATTGTCGTCAAACTAGTCCTCTTAAAGGTGCACTAAGTAACTTTTCCTGTGAAGGCTTTGTCTATGTTAATGTCTATGTTAATTGGAAACAAGCAGGTAGCGCTATTTGGCCAATATACAGGTCAGATCAGTGGGCAGGGGACCCCCGCTCAGAGTAAGAATGCATGTTTTTCAACTGTATTTGTAAAGGACAAGGACACAGCTTTAAATCCACATTGTCCCCTCATGAAAAAGATGCCTGGCGTGCCATTTTGCTTCATCGTGCTCGTTCCATTAATCCCGTTTACAAGGTTATCTTCTCTGAGCCGCAGAAAACACTTGATTTCAAATTCTCCAGATTTGTGAGGACAAAGATAGAAAAATAAGCAGGTCTACTGTGCAGTTTTCAAGTGTATAAATCATCCAGACAGACTCATTTGGAACATTTCTGCCATCATGACCTATGCACCTATGTACTAGCATGTCGGGGCAAGCTGGCTTTTGTTTATTTCGCCCTCTGCTGCCAGTACACGCAACGCTAACACCAACCGCCTCATGTGTGGTTTTAAATACATACATTATTTTAAGTTCTAAGGCAGGAGACGCTAATGCAAATGTACAAGAGCATGTTTAAAGGCCAGTAATAATAAATGATGAAAAAAATAATGTGTAATATGTGTCTTTTAACTTATCATTTGAGACTAGGGATGCCAATGTTATGAGGTTAACCGAAAATCATGATTATTCAGGTCACAATATATGATCGTTTGAACCAAAAAATGATAAACGTGACAGTTATAGAAGCAAAATTAAGTATTTTTATTTCAATCGATCGTCCTAAACTGTTTTTATCGGAATGTTTTTGTCAAATTTAACATTATTTGGTTAAATTCTCTAAACCCGGTCCCAAACTTGAGACGAGAATGAAAGAAAATGAAAGATTTCACTGTCGTTTGGTCACAATCTCAACGCTCGTGAATAATTGTTGAATCGTTTTTTCTCACAGTAATTGTAATACAAACATTGGATATCGTGACATCCCTGACTGATCCCCCACCAGAAAAACGTGCACCTTTTAACTCTTAAACTGTTCCACTGAAGCTCAGAGGAAGCAGAAGAGACTCGTTCTGCTCACTCACACAACTCTGCGTCAACACCAGGGTCAAGTACAGCGAGTTCAACGGCCTCTCGTGAGTTTATTGCACTTGGGAATGAGAAGGGTCGCATAAACACACACCACTCAAATCGGGTCCTTGGCGCCGCGATCGGCCCTTCAGCTCGTCTCCGCCGCTCTCCTTCTGTGAATTAGCATCAATTAACATCGCCGGAGCGCGTTGCAGACACTTCTTTTTGGGGCCGGTTGAACCTTTCGCGCTGATGTCGATCGCTCTCGGGCTTTTTAACGCCGCCACTCACTGACTCACTCCACCTCGACGAGGGTAGTCGTTGGCACGACGTTGTGTTGTGGTCGGGGCTTTCGCTGAGTGTGATGATGACTAAGTGGCTCTCCAAGGCGGGATCTGTCCTTGTTTTTTTTTCATTTGATCTTGGAAATTCTGGGTAGGACTATGGGAAATTGGAATACGGATGATTTAGGCTGGGTTCAGACTTTGATCGTCGCACAAACGGTGGGATTAAACCTGGACAAAACCAAGACTAAACCAGCAACTAGAATGAGACCAAACCAAACGTTGGCCCAAGAGTGTGAACACATACATTGTATATGTTAATGAAGTATGTTTGAAAGGCCACAAAAAACTAAACTGTGATATTTTCTACACTTTTATGGTTAAAGGGGACATTTTAACAGCAGTTGACCTGGTTTAATCACAGTTTAATCCTTGATATGGGTCACGATCTAGAAGAATGTTCCTCTTTATGACCAATTGTGTCCATAATCTAGACCTTTTCCCCCCCAATCCTGTGGTTTTCAAATTTCTCTTGTGCTGATTCTTGACCGAAAAGTCTGAAATGACTTTAATAACACTCATCACACGTTTTATCCCTTGACTTTGCACCAACCAATCAATGAACTTTCAGACGGCCATAAAAGTCAGTTAATAGGGCCTATTTGTTTGGTGTAATTAACCCCCCAGAAATATCACCAAGCTCGGTCAATAAGAAAAAGCATAGCTCTATGAACCATTTTCCGGTCTTTGCGGAAATCTAATTTAGTAATCATTCCGCCAAACACCACTTGAACGACATTATTCCAGCGCCACGGTCATCACACGCCCACTCCGGTCACTGTGGTGTATTTGAAACGATACACCGGACACACACACACACATGTTTGTATGCTCGCTTGATTGCCATTATTCATGTCAGATTAGCAGCAGATAGTATGCGGGATCCTGATTGCAAAGGTTAAACTCCTGACCTCCTCGTATGTGGGTATAACGTCGCATGCATTATTATCACCTCCATCAATCAATGCAGCCCACATTTCAGTGTCACGCGTGTTATCGAGGAGGCGGCAAGGACATGTTTAGCTAATATCAACCCCCGGAGTTAAAGACTAGGGCTGTGATGACGTCCGAAACGATATGATCAAGGTATTATATTGTAGAACGGAATCGTAGATAGGATCCCTTTCCCCTTTGAAAAGCTTCGACAACCCTTTGATGCGTCTGTACATCTCATTACTGTCATATTTCAAATCATTCAGATGTAAATGTTCAATAGCAGTTCATTCTTCATGTTGTCGGCACGGGAACTGAACAATGGATCATTAAAAAGGAACATTAAACTTGCACAAGCTCAAGAGGAACCTTTATGTGTCCAACAATGGGTAAATTGTAAAAAAAAATTAAACAATTGCAATGCCGAGTACAAGAAAAGCAAAAGAAAATATGCAATGAGCAGTCAAACATCAAAAAAAGATGTAATCTGAATAAGCTTGATACCATATACTATAGACAGAGCATTCTCCCGAACAGCACCCCGACTCTGGAACTCCCTCCCCCAACCTGTCCGCCACTCTCCCATCACTCACAACATTCAAATCCCGCCTAAAAACATACCTCTTCACCCAAGCCTATGACCTCCCCCTCCCCTAGCCTCCTCTACCCCATTGCCTACTCTTCTACCCCCTGTTACATCCCCATCTTTTTCTCTCTACTTCTTCTGTCTTGTTCATTTTATCTGTATATTAATGTGTATTGTACGTGTTGTCCCCCCCTGTCTGTAAATACCCCCCCCCCCTTTTTTATTATGTTCAGCGTCTTTGGGTCACTGAAAAGCGCTATATAAATAAAAGTTATTATTATTATTAGAAACAGACACGCTCAGAGAGACGACCGATCTTACTCACTTTCCTTCACATTTCTCGCACCTTCGCAACCTTCGCCGCCATAAATTATGTTTTATCAGCCTTCAAATGACACTCGGGCAAAAACAATAATCTTTTCTTGTTACAACTCAACAAGTGTCGTTCTGATATTGACCGAAACCCTTTTTGTCCGTGACCGGCAAATCTACTTAAGTTTGACCTCGTCGCGATGACAAATAGAAAGCAATAGCCAAAGGAGGTGGTGGAAAAAAAACGCCTCTGTTAGGTGAGTGTATCTCGGTAATACATCCAGCGGACTGTAGCTCTCTCCCCGCGGACGTACGAGTGCAGGATTTCTCCAAAGCGACCCGCATTACGGGAGAACGCCATCACTTCCACTGCTCTGGCAATTGCCCCAAAATGGCCAATTTCCTGCGTAGGATGTGTGTTTTCACATTTTTATCATCCGCGCCTGTGGTAATCTGCGTGCACTTAGGCCCATCACTCATCGGAGGCGCGCCGAGAGGATCCCGTGTGCAGTAAAAGTGACAGACGGCCTTCCGCATGGTTGGAGACGTACAAGCGCAGTCAGGGGAGCACTTCCATTGTATTTTCAAACACAAGGTGCCGCCGGGGAAAATGTCTCTCCGCTTAACGACGCCGGCTGAAAAACGCGGTGTTTGGAAAGAGACGACTTTATCTTAGGAGTTAACGATGACGGTGATAAATCAGACACGTCCGTCGACCTAAGCCCGTAAACCTAAGCCCGTAGACTGAAGCCCGTCGACCGAAGCCCGTAGACCTAAGCCCGTAGACCTAAGCCCGTAGACCTTGCTGTCACGTGCGCTGGTGTCCGTAAGAGCGTGGAACGTTTGATGCTCAACTCACAGGCAAAAAGATCCTCTGACAATAGCCATATTTTAGTTTTAAATTGAAAAATATTGATACATTTCACAACCAGTGTTTAGTATTCATGGGTTTCAGTCAGATTTATTCGTTACCGTCTTCGTTTTGAGGACGTCGCCACGTGCTGGAGCCTATCTCCACGATTAGATGGTCAAAAAGGAGGTGATATTTCGAGGTGATAGTTCAAGACGATCGGGGGTGGAAGAAGAAGACGTTTTGGGTTCTGATCCTTATCTACTACAACACTTACAAGCAGCAAAAAGGTATACCTAAGCTTCGTCGTCCACAGCCGCTCTTCGTCAAGACAAGCCCTCAAAGCAAGTCTGATCCTAAAGTATAACACCTGGACGGTAGGAAATTGTCTGCAATTCGGCTGATGTTAATTAGCATAGCCACGCAATGGATGTGGTAGTTTGATGCATAAACCTGAAACAAAGGGCTCTCTGCACAGTCTGGAGTCATTTCTTGAAGTCCACCGGTTCCTCTTTATGGTGTAAATCTTTGAGAATGTTTTAGAAGAATAATCCTTTTCGTTTGAGACTGTTTGTTAATGGGCAGGAGCGGCTTCTGTACTCACGATGTCAGTAGCAACGAGTGTGTCCCGTCACTTCAGAGCTATGAATTGTTTCATATTTCCTGTTTGTGCAATGCGCTTGTGCTGCCGCTTTTACTGATATTTACTCATGGCAAGGCTTTTAAAAGTTTGTGCTTTGCTTTGTTTCGTGGCTCGTCTGTCCTATATTTACTTTTGACCTTTATTTAACCAGGATAGTCCCACTGAGATTAACAACCTATTTGCCAAAAGAGTCCTGGCCAAAAGGCAGCAACGCTATGAAAAACAATTGCACATAATCAATGCTTCCACACGAACCTAGCACAGACAGAGAAGGTGCTTTTTTTTGTCTTCATGGCTAAATCTGACACATTAATGGGTTGGATTAATATGCAATGTCCCATTTTAAATAAATCACAATAACATTTAATGACAACCAATGTTGAAACTGAATCTGAAAGAAAGAAAGAAAGTGTAGTTTTGAAGTCTTGTCTCCTGTCGGCCGGGTAGTGAAACCTGACCACAAGCACGACTCACATCCGCCTCACGGTATTGGAGGTGTTTCTTGCCGCTGGGCTTTACTGTCAACACTATAGTTTTCGAATGGTTCAATTGTTTGGTGAGGAGTGCGAGTGCCTGGACACGGCGGCGAGAGTCTCACTTTATAAAAGTAAAGGGTCCAATTTTGTCTCTTCAGATAAGTGTTTATGTAAGTCTGGGTTTGTCGTGAAATAAATGTAGTACCAGCTAAGGTAGTGTTTATCTCTTAGGGGTAAAGAACAGAATAGTTTCGAGGCGGTGTAATCCCTCATTCGTCCAGGAGTGATCCATAATAGAAAAGGATTCAAGCGTGGCATCTGGACTCTGTTTAGAAAATCACCCGAAGGTCATTCTCATTCTGTGGACCTGGTCTGAGACTTTATGCTACTCTGAGCTGCGTAAGCCCTGCCCCCAGGGGGGAGTTCTGATAATAGCCTGTCTTATGTTAGGATAAACCTGTTTCTTTCTTAAAGTGTTTAAAGTAAACAGTAGTTTCTTTTAAGGTTAAATTTACTGCTTGTTTGTACAGTGTTTGTCACCTTGAGAACAAGTCCAGTCGTATGTTAATGTGATACAGAAAACTCAAGGATTGCTATGGCCCATTACAGGGCAGACAGGGTAACAAAGAAGATTAGATTGGCATAGCACAAACAGTGTACAGATGACTACATTGACTACATGAATCATTTGTGTCATTTTCTACAGCTGTGTAGTTTGTAACTTTGCTAAAAAATGTCTAGTCTAAAGCAGGGGTCTCCAATTATATTTTGTCGTTCGAAGATGAAAGCCTAACACGAGCAAACGTGTTTCTCACGAGTTCTTCACGCGCAGCTCGTCACATTGGTGTCAGAAGTGGGATAAACCACAACAACCTCAAGAACAGTCAGTAACAGGGTTTTCCCAACAACCACAACTTCCTTGTGCTACCCCTGAGACCCCCCCCCCAAAAAAAAACGTCCCGACTGCCCTTACGGCCAAGTTAGAACGCTACAATCTACATTTTTAATCATGGGAAACTGGGCCGCGGGCCAGGCCAAATTGCTTCCGGGTCCAGACATGGCCCGGGTCCAGACTTGGCCCGCGGGCCGCCTAATCGACACCTCTGGTCTAAAGCGTACATTGTTTTTAGATGGACTGGACAGACAAACCTCAGAAAAAGTCCCAACGTTTTGTATCAGAACAAACGAAAGGATCAATCTTAAAGCACTTTTTATTGACTGTAATAAACAACAACACCATAGATCTTTAAGTCATGAACAGTGAAATCGTATCTTGTCAAGGAAAGCCAGCCTCGGCAACAAACCGCAGCACACTCAAGTGTATTCAAAATACATTTCATAATAACTACAAATCACAAGGGCTTTTCCTCTGCACAATTTTCTTTTTCAAATCCATGAAAAAGAATATATCAATCCCAGGCGTTTCCGTGTATTTCAATAGTTTCAAGGGTACACACCATTAGACATCGCACGTACCCAAGATGGTCATAAATTTCTCCACAAAGAGCATTTGGCAAACAGCTTGTTTATTTTGATACATAGAAGATAATTGGATTCCTGTGCTTTAGGGCAGAGCATCATTCTTCAAAATAAAGACGCTGCTGCTGTCAGAGCTTTTCATTTTACACTTGTCAGAGGAAGATCATTATGTTCAGATGTTTTGTTGCAACGGCTATTTAAAATGAAAAAGTTTTATTTTTCAGCTCTGAACCTAAGCAGCTTTAGTGACTGAGAGATAGAGAGAGAGAGATAGAGTACATGTGTGATAAAATGTGAATATATGATTATATTTCTGTGATGTATTTTATCTGCATAATAGTGATATTTTATCTGCATCATTAGTCTAAGAGAAGAACGGGTGTGTGACAGCATTTGTTTGTGAAGGGGTCGTAAAGATGGGCCAAAGGATGTTTACCCTAGGGGGGGTGATAACCCAGAGGAGTCTGGGTAATGTTTACCCAAGGCTTGATCTCTACGGAAAAATACCAAGTGCCTTGATGTGAGGCTGACCAATGAGAAATGTGACCCGCCTATTCCAGAATATCTAATAAAACCAACCAGCATGGGAAAAAAGGGTGTGAGACGCGGGGGTGAGACGCAGGAGGGTCAGCCAGGCTCCTTACAACGGCCTGGCTGACACAGTCCCCGCGTTTTCTCCCATGCATGCCACACAAATGTCTGATGTTTCTGTGTCGTTTCATATTCTAGGTTGAATTGTGTTCTCTATGTGTTACGGAATAGCATCGGTGTATGTCTAATTCCATGACATTTTCTGGTCCTTCGAGCCGGATGACAAGCAGCCCCTTCGCGGAGATTGACGGGTGAATCGGTGAAGTCTGTGCACAGCTGAAAGAAGTCCACTTTTCCCGTGGCCGCCCATCGCACCTCAGTCTCCGCGAGGAGAGCGCGTCGTTTCGAAGCAGCAGGAGAACACAGGCGACAAAGAAGGTCAGACAAAAACTTTGTGTGTGAAAAAGAGTTAGCCATAAAACGTTTTATGCATTTAGTTTGATATTTACTGGAAAAATATTGTATGCTTTTATGCGCAGTTAGGTATTACTGAGGAAATACCCAGTTTCATATTACTGAGGAAATATTTTAGGCAGTTAGGTATTACTGAGGAAATACCCAGTTTAATATTACTGAGGAAATATTTTAGGCAGTTAGGTATTACTGAGGAAATACCCAGTTTCATATTACTGAGGAAATACGCAGTTTAGGTATTACTGAGGAAATACCCAGTTTAATATTCCTGAGGAAATATGTGTGAATGTAAGCGCTGTGCACGAGCGAAGTAAGTAAGAGAGAAGTGTGAATGTGTGAATGAGGATTAATAAGTGATTAACTAACAAGTGTGAATCACAATTAATCATACAAGGGTCACAAGGCGTTATTCTGAGAGATCTAAAATTTGCAGTCACGGGTGAATCTTTAAACACCTAGCATTATCTCCGGTGGAAAATCAATAAGAAATTCTACTAGAAGCTTGAGATATGACGTGACTGTAAAGCAAGTAGCATTTCTCTCAGACGACCGAGACCACATAATGCCAGAATTATCACCCCAGACTGTAAAAAGACAAAGGAAAAGTCATAGGAGGATTTTGGAGGGAGACTTCCAGTATGCTCAGATGACGTGGCAGAGAGGGGGAGATAAGGGGGGTCAACAAGACAGGAGAATTGGGGGAAAGCAGCTCAGAGGACGCTCTGAACTGATGAAATAAGTAAAACTAAATTCAGCTGGTTTTAAATTTTAATATTTCAACAAATTTGGGGTTTTTGTTTGATTGACAACAGTCAATTATAAAGATTTTATTAAACTTGATAAGAGATGAAGATGAATTCAGATTTTCATAGATGGCCAATTTTTTGGGGAATGTGATCACAGACAGGACACTTCCTGTCCCCGACATAGAAGACAAAAGTTGTGTTTTTACGGTATCATGTTTTTTGTGTGCACCAAACAAAGCCACGTTTTGTTTTGTTTTATTTTTGGACTTGACAAAATTATCTTTTGGACTTATTATGTAACCATAATGCATGACTAGATGAAAGTACAGGACGAAAAGACGGAAGTGTTTTTGAATTTAGAATCAAATACAGGCACAGGCCTGGAAGTGATAATGTGGGCAAATGAGTGACTACTGATGTTTTTGGACATAGGAGTAGAATGAGTAGTGAGTGAAGTGATAGTAAAAGTTATATCAGTAACTTCTTTATTTGTATTATCATGAGGAAACCTCGTACTGCATGTAGACGTAAGTGAGGGAATAAGTTAAATAGTGACGTCCAATGCCCTCCCAGGAAAGACATGAATGGGTCATTAACTAGGGCAATTGACGCAGAAGTGGGGGGACATGGGACATACATGTGTTTATTAACTAAAGACAACAGGACACCAAGTCATAAAGATAGTCAGAGATAACAGGGGCTATTGACTGGCAAAGAATCTGGAGGACTCAGGATGGAGCAGATGTTGTTATCTTTGCGTATCAACAGCAACACCTCAGGGGGGGTTGACGTGATGGGTATTAAGGAGAAAAGTTAAAATTAACAGGGAAATAATTTGACATTCTAAAGTAAATGCCTGAAGGATTGTGGAGATTCAATCAAGAATTGAATAGATTTAAATTAGACAATATCATCTAAATTTAGACGTTATAGAAGTTATGAAAACCAGTGATAATAGGACTTAAACATTATAGGACTCAGGACGGAGGCAAGAGATGGTTAGACTGATAAAATGATGTGCCTTATGTACAAGGGGAAGGTTTAGGATAATTTTGATGGTTATACACATATAGACTTGCTAGAACAAACTAATACACAATGTTTGTAACGCACCACATGAGCAGGTGTGAGAGATCGAATTTGAATCTCACCTGAAGCACATATAAAAGATTAGAACATATTACATTAGATGTGTGACTTTATGCAGGCCACACAAACAGAGGAGATGTGAAATTATTAATTATGTGAAGAATTCTAAGTTGTGAACTGACCCGTAAGGCCAGCTCAACGGGGGAATTATTGAGATAATTATTATTGTTTTGATGTATTTGAATCACACACACACACACACATACATACACACACACACACACACACACATACATACGCGCGCACACGTGGACACCAGACATTTAGAGTTTGAAACATTTAGAGTTTGAAACATTTAGAGTTTGAAACATTTGGAGTTTGAAACAAATGGTGGTAAAACAGATTTACAAGTTACAGATCGCAGAGGCAGTGTCGGATTACAGACACACAGGGTGGGAGCCCAGCGCCGTGTAAGGGGGGGCTCAGCCAGGGATGTGACCGCTGAACTGTGAAAGGTCAAGAGGTGACATTGCGGAGTGGAGTGACAGACGCAATTCCATCTCTTCCTTGATTACATCTTGGATTAGTGAACGTTGTAAACTATCTGGATTATTGAATTTTGGTTAAATGTAGAATTATGTTGAAGTTTGAGAAATGGGAATTCCATATCTCAAAAAGGAGGGATATGTACGTGTAAACAAATATTCCGAATCAAAAATTACTAAAAAAAAAAAATTGTAAACAAGAAAACTGTTTGAAATACACTGAATTGTCGAAAAGACTTTGTTTATCACCGCAGCAGAGAACGTGTTGGAGATGTGGTGTTTACAGAGACGAGCCAGGTGGACGAGCAAAGTGGACGGAGCCACACCGTGTCGTCCTCACACCGACCAGGGGAGGACGAGAACATGGGTGCTCTCATGGGAAAGTGAGAGAAATGTCTGGACAACACAGCGGCAGATCCATAACATCGCAGACGCAGGACTTCGTTTGTATGAGTTTTGTCCAGAGTCTACGGTAGAGTACGATACTCTGCTACAATGGACGAGAGACAGAGGCTACGGTGCGCAGAGTACCATACTCTGTGGAAAAAGAATCAACAGTTATCATCATCACAGCGATGACGATAATATGGGTGCTGAACACCTGTATTATGCACCGGACAATCGGGACAATCGGGACAATCGGGACAATCGATCAACATACACAACTGTGTATACCGGTTAATGGAATATAGAGGGAAGAAAATAAGTGATCAACTTGAAAGGTTATGAAATGCATAATGTATAATGTACAATGTATAATTGACATGACAGAAGCTGAAGAAACACAATGGCATATTATACAGCCACAGTTGTTTGCACTAACTAAGAAAGTTTTTTATCTGCTATAACATAACTACATGTAATGTTAATGAGATTATGAATTGAGATGGGAAATGTACCAGTTCATATGTGTCATAGGTGTGACCGAAGCGAGCAGCGGGAGGAGGTCTCTTGAGGAACCAAGAGAGGACGTGATATGGTGGTACGATGGTACGATGGTGATGTGGGGACACTTGTGGGACGTTGTGCCTATGTATCCCTTTTGTGGCCAGCCATGGTCATAACAAAGACCAGCATCACCCAGAACCATACCGCAGGGTCAAGGTCGAGAGGTTAGTTGACAGTCTGGTTCCAGTAGCACCTGATACTACGTATTTGATTCTATTGGGGTGTCCAGAGGTCCCTGACGAGTCAAACTGACTGACCACAGAGCAGCGGGTTTGAGGGCTTTCCGCTTGTACTTCTATATTTCCCATCACACCGCACAAATTATAGACAAGATAAATTGTCTGTTTGTCAAATTACAGAGATTAACCAATCTGACTCAAAATTTAGGACAGTAATGCTGTAGACATGTTGTGGGCCGAGAGAAAAGAAGTGTGTTCAATGTTGAGAAATGTGCATCACTTTTTGTGTGTAAAAGTGTCATTTTAACACCTATATGAAAGACATGTTGAAAACTGAAAAGAATAATGTGTTTGGCATATGAGACAGAAGACTAATGCTTTGATAAACAGGAGGGAAATGTGATAAAATGTGAATATATGATTATATTTCTGTGATGTATTTTATCTGCATAATAGTGATATTTTATCTGCATCATTAGTCTAAGAGAAGAACGGGTGTGTGACAGCATTTGTTTGTGAAGGGGTCGTAAAGATGGGCCAAAGGATGTTTACCCTAGGGGGGGTGATAACCCAGAGGAGTCTGGGTAATGTTTACCCAAGGCTTGATCTCTACGGAAAAATACCAAGTGCCTTGATGTGAGGCTGACCAATGAGAAATGTGACCCGCCTATTCCAGAATATCTAATAAAACCAACCAGCATGGGAAAAAAGGGTGTGAGACGCGGGGGTGAGACGCAGGAGGGTCAGCCAGGCTCCTTACAACGGCCTGGCTGACACAGTCCCCGCGTTTTCTCCCATGCATGCCACACAAATGTCTGATGTTTCTGTGTCGTTTCATATTCTAGGTTGAATTGTGTTCTCTATGTGTTACGGAATAGCATCGGTGTATGTCTAATTCCATGACAACATGACATCACATGTTGAGATCACAATTTGGGACTAAACTAGGGTGAACAGATTAATAAAAATTAAAAACTGGGACGCATCTGGGTTGGGACCGGGGGTAACAATAAAATCAGAGAGACTTCTATCAAAGGAAACGTGTGCATTGTGTGTTCTGGTTATTGTAAAGTCATATCTCTCTATTTTGAAGCTAATGAAACGTTAATAAAAACGCTCCTTTACTGTTGGCGTGTCTCAAAGTGGGAAAAAAGCGGGAGAACTGGGACATGTCTTGTGTTAAACAAGGACAAATCAATGGTTTTGCTGGGACATGGGACACATGGCTCAAAACTGGGACTGTCCCAGGTAAATAGGGACGTTTAGTCACCCTAGACTAAACTAAGCACTAAACCTGGACTCAGTGGCTGGTCCATTGAGGGCGATGGGGCCACGCCTATTATGTCAAATGGTATTCAACACTGTCAGTCTCTTTTCAGCCAATCGAATTCCGAGAAAAATGACCAAACCAGACAAGTATAAAATGTACCCAAAGAATAACTCTGCTTGACTTTAGAGCTTGATGTTTGCTGCAGAGAGGCTTTTATAGTTTTACAGAAAGATCTTCTAAGTATTAGCCATCAAACATTCATATTTATCAGTAGTTTACAATTTTGGTGATTCAAACATTTAACATAATCTTGAGCTTTATCATGATCACAATAAGACCACAATATCTAATAAAGAAAGTATTATTATTTTATGTTGAAAATGACCTTTAAGAGCGGTTTTTAAATTATATTTTTGGGATCGAAACTGGCATCGAGAATGGAGCGTATTCCTTAGCATCGTGGCACTAATTCAGAGTGGTACACATTTGAATTTGGTTAAAAATAAAACCACAGCTTCCATCTCCCTGGACACTTCCCTCTTTGTCTCAAACGCAAAATGAGAAAAAGTCCATTGTCAAAATCGTGCTACACTATTTAAAACGATCTCTGCACATTCTCTGTTTATAGTGAAAATATTGTGTCAGTAGCAAACATTTCTCAACATTTATTTCAGCAACAAGAAATGCCATCTTTTAAAAACTCCTTTTCAACAAAACTTTGCACTTCAGAATACAGTGTGTACAGTTCTTTGGAGAAGTACATAGAATACATAACCTCTTGGGGCACAACATCTGAAAGAATCTGTCTTCTAACACAAAGCTTTTTCATATGTCCAACACTCCTTCAAAATAAGAGTATTAGCTCGCTGTTCAGATGCTTTTTCATCTTGTATGTTTTGGGACGTGCGGAGAGTGTTACCAAAGACAGCAGCTTTGAATAGACCCGTTGCTCAAGGCTTCAAACTGTGCGAGGCCTTCACGAGCTCTGACCGAACGAACCGGCCGGTAGAAAGAATCACCTCTGGTTTCTGTGGTCGTTTCTGAGATAAGTTTTACCAAGAAACACAGTAAGTTTAAAAATAAAAAGTCGTAGGAACGGTAGAAGGAAGATAAACAAAAACAAAAGTACAGATTTTATTTAAATATTCTGTTGTTTCCATATTCTGCACCCTCAACGTGGAATAATTTACAAAGAATAAAATGACATGTTTCACTTGGTCAGTTCTTACAAATGTCTACATCATGTTTTCATAAATGCAACAGAAAGCGTTAACAGTTTGCAGCCTGAAGTGTTTATAAAGCTTCGATCTGATCTGCAGAAGAGCAGGAGGAGGGCTTTGGGTGAGGGCGGGGGCAGGGGCGGAGCAAGGAAATGTAGGGACTGCAGGGGGGTGAGATGTAATCTTTTTTTTTTACATTATACCCCCAGACCCTCTTAGGATTGTGATTTAAGCAATATGAAGAAGAAAAAAAATGCCTATATATTATTGTATTTTTCATAAGTTCGAAGGGGGTTGTGGGGCACCACTGAGCCTTTCTGCTTAGGGCCCCCAAATGACTCTGGAGGAGGGCTCCGGGTGAAGGCGGTGGCAGGGGCGGAGCAAAGAAATGTAGGGACTGTGGGGGGGTGGGATGTAATCTTTTTTAGAAACCCAGACTCTCTTAGGATTGTGATTCAAGCAATATATCAAATAAAATAGCCTATACATTAAATTAGAAACATGTATTTTTCATAAGTTCGAAGGGGGTAGGGGTGCACCACTGAGTCTTTCTGCTTTGGGCCCCCAAATGACCCGCGGCGGCCCCGTTTGGACGCGTTTGTCTAAATGAGTGAACTGTGCTGTTGTTGTGGGCAGAACTCCCTTGACTCACTTTGTCTTCTTTTAATTATGGACCACCCGGTGTCTGAAAGGTTAAATGCACTATATGACCTCTCCGGGGGTCATCTGCCACCTGCCTCTCTACATGTGGCATTCAATGTTTCTTTATTGCATTCATTTAGTTATAGTTGCTTGCACTGATTTTCTTTGAACGAATGCTAGATTGTATATTTAAGTGTGTGTTCTGAGTTTATGAAGGTTGCACTCCGGATAGTTGTTGTTGTTGTTGTTGTTGTTGTTGTTGTTGTTGTTGTTGTTGTTGTTGTTGTTGTTGTGGTGACAAATCTAGGGTTTCAGATTGAGATGGTTTGAATAGAAGTTATTTCGATGACAGCACAACATTTTAGCAGTGACAGGCGAAACTGTGAGTGTCAGTAATCATGTTTTCTCCTGCAAGAGCTACAAACACAAATGAAAGAGAGAAAGAGTTGCCACATCCTAATGACAAACATCAAAGTCTACAAACTGATACATATTTAGTCGACTGCGAAACGAAACAAAAGTACAAGAAAAGTACAAATCCAGATAAACGTTAGGGACACTGCAGGTTACGCACACAAGCATTACTGATACAGACTTTAACATTACACTGTTAAACTCTTTCTTTGAATGATATTCTGACATTTCTGAGTTTGTGTGTTGAGGAAATTAATTGTTTTAGGCCGAGGGAAAGTGTCCTTTATCTCCCTCTATTGTCCACTAACAATCTAGCTCTGTGCCCATATGAACTGCTTAATATTCACTATATTAACTGCTTGTATAATTCACTATATTAATGTACAATGAATATGTTAAATGTGCAGTAATTAATTTAATGCACAATTAATTAAATGATCAATTGATTAATTACATTTTACTTATTACTTACAATTACACTGGCACATTTAGAGAAATGTATATTAATGTGCTAATCTACTCTTTTGTTAAAAATGTCCTCATAATTTTACCTACAATATAAAAGATCTGAAAACCATAAATAGAGGAATTCTGATGTTAAATTCATCAGACAGAACCTTTTTTTTTGGTCAATGGGGAAACATTGTGATGTAGGCCTACATCACGTCTACATCACCCCTCCCCCCTCCCCCGCCTACATCACCCCTCCCCCACCCACATCACCCCTCCCTCACAAACAGTACAAACTTTATACTACTTCATTGCACATTTTCACGGCCGCACGGTTCGAGATAGAGTTATGTCCACGTTGGCTTTTATGTTCAGTGTGATGTGGAGAATAAGTGCCACATTTTAATTGGAGAGACATGAAAATAACTCAAGTATAAAACTGAAGTATTTGGGAGCAAGTGTCTTCGCGTAAGAGTAACTGTACATAACATCAGAACATGAACGCTGTAGTACCTGAAATCACTTCTGAATGTAAAAGTAAAAGTACATTCTGTGAGCTCAGATGGGTGTATATACTTCTTTATTTCACTGTTTGAAAATGATGAACCTGAGCTTCAAATAACGCCCAAAATCTGGCATTTCCCAAGGATAAAAAACACGTTGCACTTGTGAAGAGCCTTAAGCCCAAACTTTCCACCACCTCCTCTTCTTCCTGCTCCTTTTCTCCATCAGCAATGTGAGCTCTTGGACTTTGGCTCGCTCGGCTTTCAGGTTCTTCTCCAGCTCCTGAGCGTTGTTCTGTGCCTCTGAAACCATCTGCTTCTGAACACTGAGGGAACCTTCAAGGGTGGAGCGCTCCTTCTGGAGGGCCTGTTTTTCTTCCTCTTCATTTTGAAGCTTGGTGGTGGTGGAGCTCAGAAGTATTTTACTCCCTTCAGCTTTTTCAAGGGCCTTTTGAAGCTGAAAGTTCAGGGCCATTCTCTCCTCCTTGTACTTGTCCATTGTCCTTGTCATGTTTTCTAAAGTAATCTCCTGCTCCTTCTGAAGGACCTGCTTCTCATCTTGTGCTCTCTGAAGATCGTTGGTCGTTGTGGTCAGACGTGTCTCCCTGCTTTGAGCCACCTTCATGGTGTTTTCAAGACAAATGACCTGAGTCATTTTCTCCTCTTCTAACCTTTCTATTGTCCTCCTCGTTTCTTCCAAAGCAATTTCCTGCTCTTCAGAAGTTTGATTGGCCAAACCCAACTTTTCACTCAACGACTGGCATCTGCATTGGCTGTCATCAGAGAGACTCTGTACCTGCCGATCCAGGTCCTTCAGCTTCTCTTCTTGTATGATGATGTCTGCATTGTATTGTCTGCTACTTTCCTCCAGATTTCTAGTTTCCTTTAACAGGTTTAAAAGGTAAGTATTCACCTTTGTTCGCATCTCTTCTATGTGTTCATAGATTGCTGCTTTCTCCCGCTCATGTTGCTTTAGGAGTCCCTTGCCCGCCGCAATCATGTTCACCTTCTCTTGCAACTCTGTCGTTAAGTCCTGCTTCTCTTCCTGCAAAGCGCGAAGAACGTAGTCTGTTCTGGTCAAAAGTGTCTTCATGTTTTGAGCCTTCTCCCTGGTGTTCTGAAGATAAAAGCTCAGAGCATTTCTCTCCTCTTCCAACTTGTTCGCTTGCGCTTGGAGAGTCTGTATGGCATGGTGCATCTGCTCCAGCTTCGCCCGGTCCTCGTGGACGGCGGCGGCCTCGTCTCCCTGGGAATCATGTATCACTCTTCTCTCGGCCATGCTTTGAGTTCTCTCTCTTCTTCTCTTTCTCTGGACCCTCTTGTACGCTTTTCTCCGTGCATAGACAGGTGTTTGGGCAGCGGCCCCTGCTGCAGGAGTCTCCATGTTGTTCCTGGTATTTTCTCTTTTCTCCGTGTTGTTTGAAGGATCTCTAAAAGCGTTGGTCTCTCCAAAGGTCTTCTTCTTCTTCTTCTTCTTCTTCTTCTTCTTCTTCTTCTTCTTCTTCTTCTTCTTCTTCTTCTTCTTCTTCTTCTTCTTCTTCTTCTTCTTCTTCTTCTTCTTCTTCTTCTTCTTCTTCTTCTTCTTCTTCTTCTTCTTCTTCTTCTTCTTCTTCTATGACGTTTAATGGCGGCTGGTATCCAAGTGTTACATTACCGCCAGACTTTATTCTTTATACTTCATTCTTCAGTTCAAAGCCCACAAGTTCAAAGCACATGAGTTCCAAGCCCACAAATTCCAAAAAAGAAAAAAAAGTCTGAAGAATTAAGTCTGGCGGTAATGTAACACTTGGATACCAGCCGCCATAAAACAACAACAACAGCAACAACAAGCACATGAGATCCTCTTTTTCTTCCTCCTTCCGATCGTCTTCCTCTTCTTCTTTGGTGTTTTGTCCTCCACTTACTCGGACTGCGGACAGGAGACCAGCAATGCCCCTCCCCTACCTCCATTTCTTTACTGCGATTACTCTGATTCTATTGCAGTGATGCAGTAGAAGTACATTGAGTACTACCTTCAAAATAAAAGCACCACAAAACAACAAATTTGGGTTTTTCAAAATAAAACTACTGCAACGCAACAAATTTGGGTTTTTCAAAATAAAACCACTGCAAAAAAAACAAATTGGAGTTTTCATCATAAAAGCACTGCAAACAACAAATTTGGCTTTTTCAAAATAAAAGCACTTCAAAACAACAAAATTGTTTTTTTCAAAACAAAAGCACTGCAAAACAACGACTTTGGGTTTTACACAATAAATTCACTTTTAAGCAATGTTTTGGGGTTACAGTCCTTCACAAGGCTACTATAGGCAATTGCAGGCATGCAGTAGTAGTACATTGAGTACTACCGTCAAAATAACTCAGAGTTCTAATTTTTGATACCACTCAATAGCATATCAGTCCTTGTTTACTAGTCAATTTCTGCAATTTTCCTGTTTTCGTTACAATTTGAATAAGTCCCTCGCCAGGACGATTTCCGTCCTTCGGCTTGGGCCTAATTACACACTGTTATTTACAGTAAATGGCTGATATATGGACAGAAAATATTGCACCAGGGATGATTATGTGACAGTATTGCACAAAATCATTCTCACAATAAAGCCAATGACCTTTCTTACTTTATCTTAATATTATTTGGAACATTACGGTTCAAGGACTGGTCACATGTTCCACTGGACGTACAGTAAATACAAAAAATCCTCCAAACGCAATTTCCCTTTGAATGGTAAATGCACCTTAATCTGTCGAGAGTCCACACACAAAGATATGCACTCCTAAATCATAATGTAATCACACCGTTTGTTTGCCCAAGGATACCATAACACTTATCCAAAGTCAGTGCTGACAATTATTGCACACGACGTTTGGAAATGTGTTGAGCGAAGTCATTCTGTCGCCCGTTTGTCAAAAACAAGACCATCTTTTCTTGACATTTAAGCAAATATATCTGCTTTGAATTCAACCATCGATTCCGTCAAAGTGCCCATCTGTGTCTCACTCTGTATTTTCAACAAATCATTATTCTTTCAGTCATGTTGTTTAGGAGTTTAGCTTGACTTTTGGAAGTCTTTTCGTCTCGCGCCGAATCAGTAAGTTCCTTTGCCTTTCAGCTCGACCTACTTTCAACACAAAAAGATAAGGGACGATTCGCCCTCTTGAACAACATTTTTTTCCTCCCATTCTCGTCAATAGCCACATATTGCGGTTCCGAACTGGCGTCGTTGTGCATTTCGCCCAAGTTAAGCTGGGGCGGAAAACACGCAGCACAGATCTCTTGGAGCAAAATGTATGTTGGTGGAAGATTTCTCCTAATCCTTGCTGCTAAGGGCACAACGTGGATTCAAGGTCAGCGCTGCAGAGGAGGCGGCCGCACTCCATCACATACGAGGGGATTTGAGAGCGGAGGCTTTGTGGTGCAGGAGTGCTCCGGCTATTGTCTTTGCTCGCTATATATTCATGAGCGACATACGCGGGCATAACGGAGATGTGTCTGTACGCCATATGCTCAAGTCTTCAAACAGACAGCACAAGACGCCTTCAGAGCGCCGACAACAATGATGTGCTTACGGTCAGCTTTTTAGGTATATGTGCTGCCATGAGAACAGAAGTGTCATGTAAAGAAGACGCATTCGATAGTTGATTGAATAATTCAGCGTGAGCAAAGGGAATATGCTTTGTTATGGTGGTTTTGTTAAAATGTTTATGATGATGCTGTGTAGACCTTCAAGTCTGGAAGATTATGGAGCTCAGTACAATTATAAAAGTCTGGCTGGAAGCTATGCAGTAACTAATGAGAATGCAAGACATCTTTTATTTATTTCATTTATTTCATTTATTTCATTTATTTCATTTATTTCATTTATTTCATTTGTTAAGTTTGTTTAGTTTGTTTAGTTTATTTAATTTTTTACATTTATTTTATTTTCAAATTTATTTTTTACATTTATTTTATTTTCAAATTGATTTTATTGATTTTATTTATTGTATTTATTTTATTTATTTATTTATTTTTATTTTTAATATTTATTTTTATTTTTATAATTTATTTTATTTATTTTATTTATTACATGCTGGTTAGCCTTCACTGCGCCTTCTTAATATTATATGTATATGTCGGGTCGGACTTACACCTTTAGATTCTGGGTGGATTCAGGCAATGCTCAGGTTTGTGTATTTGTCCACGGAACGTCTGTAATGAAAGCGATTTCCCCTTAGCGATGAACAAAAGTAATTCTGATTCTGATAGATAATTTAAGTGACCAATGGGACAAAACAGACGAGCTTTTTGTGCTTCGCTAGTTGATGTTTTTCTGTCCCTTGTGGTATTGTTTAAGTTGTTATTAGTAGTTAGTTAGTTGATTATTTCCTTGTAAGCGGCCTATTTGTTTTGACACGGACAATGCACGCGTGATATAATATAGTTATATATATATATTTAGAAGATGACGTCTGTACTCATCAACTTGTTACACTTCACATATTGAATTTATGATTGCGAGTGCATCCGAGCAACCATTTTGTTCGCACCCCTGGTCATTACACGTACAGTTCAAAGGTCAAGGTACGCCGGGGCTAATCCTGGCTCGGGCGTGTTGTGATTTCAGCTTTTGTCGAAATTATTCACACCCATTGACGGCCCAAGGATGAGAGGATGCCGGGAGGGGGGTGCGGGCATTGCTTTTGTAAGGGCTTATCTCACTCACGCTGTTACTGCTTTTAAAATGATTGCGAAGCATCTACGCGTGAAGGTCGTCGGCCCGCGATGTTAGCACTACTCCGTACCTAAGATTATACCCCGCGTGGGCCGGGACCAAGGTCAGCAGTAACGGCGAGGAGCATATTCTCCATCTAATATTGATGCGTTTAGCAGACGAGAAGTGCCCGGCCAGGCGGAGGCGCGCGACAAAGAGCAGATGGAGGTTCGCCGCGGGAGGGCAGGAATCCGGCGGAAAACGGCAGCGTGCGCACAAAAAAGCTGCCGGTGCGTCTTGGCTTCGGCCGAAACCCGTAAATAAAGCATGCTCAAACCAGAATGTGGCAGACGCGGATCTAATGGCACGCAATGGCTAATATAGAGAGACGTGGGGGCAGAAAATTTAGAGAAAATCGCTCTTTATGGAACACATTTTAGGCTCCCGAACTTGGACCTTGGATGTTAAAAAGTTTGATCAATCAAGTGCTCTTAAAGGGCAACGCTCCTTTGCTTTGGCATCTCAAAATAAGATCTACGTTGAAAAGAACTAATTACTTTCTATCTGTCAGTCAGGCCTTCCCTTGACAGGGTTTGATCTCCATTAGCAAAGGGAATTAGCATGGAGAAACAAACTTAAGCTAGCTAATACTGACGCACAGTTGTAATGAACATGATTTTGGCAGCAGAAATGCCCAGAACTAATGATGTCACGATTTTGAATTTTAGCGTAACCGTTATTTTTATATTGTTATTGTTTGCGATTATTAGCATCATGACCAAAACAAATCCAACATTTTCTTTCCTTCTTGTTCTCTTAACACATTACCGCTCCTCAGTGTGTGACCTGCTTTATGAAATCAAACTTTATGGATGATCAATTTGACATAAATAACAAGATGAAAAATAACTTTACATTTTGGTTTACATTTTCTAGGAAAATGGGAGCAGAAAGGACTGAATTTTGCGATCTAACATTTTCACATTTCTTTTAATTGGACTAAAAAACTATATTAAAAAAGAAAAAAAAAACATTTCTATGAATTGAATGAAAAAACAATTAAAAAATCTATTTTTAATTGTATCTAGTCTGGCGATGAATTATGAACCTTTAGTAGTAGTACCTTTTCCCCCTTTTTTTTCACATTACGACCAGAGAGCAAAAAACACAAGTAGACATCAAACAAACCACAACAGAAAAAAAAAATCTAAATAAAATAAAAGTCCCAACGAGTCCAGAGTCGGTCAAATTTCTCCTTTCCCTCCAAATTAAGTTTGAATCTTATCTTTTCCATTTGTCTAATTCCTGTCGTCATGTCAGTCCAGTGCTTGGTCGTCGGGGTTTTTTGCGTCATCCATTTCTTTGTTATGGCTTTTTTCCCGCTGCCAAAAGCACGTTCCAAAGGTCTCACTGTGTCCACGGCAGGAGATCTTAGGCCCAAGTACATATAGTTCCAAAATTTAATGGAAATTGTGTTACATGGGGAGAATAATGTAGACTGATGCACTCTTATGCCATAGGTCTTATGACGTTTTATAGTTTAGTCTTTAAGTTTTGGTTATTTAAGATGCTGGATATGTGGAAAGCATAAAAAACAGACTACATTTACCTCTTAATATATATTTTGAGACAGTGTTTAATGTGGAGATTGTAAAAGTAGTATTTTTTCTGTTATTAAAGCATCATGACATTCTATTTTGTAATAACAACTTGACTGCTGGTTTGCGCTGTCCGTGGTGCTGAAACAGGACACTTTTTTTTCTCATCTTAAAGTAAGTAAGTAAAGAGTGTGGAAAATAAGCAGTGGGTCAGAGCGTCTTCAAAACCATCTGCAGAGCGTCCTTAACTTTCAGCCCAGAACTTCTGAACAACAGGACGTTCCCAGAAGACGTGATAGTCTTCTTGCTGCCACAGTTTCTCCAACAGTCTGTATTTCCCTGTGAATAATGGACACTTTGCCATGGCGTAGCACCTTTCCCATGCTGCATCATGCACTGGATATCATTTCATCGATTGTTCATCCCCTGTCTCCGGTCTAAGTGACACCTCCATCCCCTCTACGCCCTCTTCTCTCTGTCGCTTTACGGCGCACGCTTTTATTATGTTTTATTTGGTTTCGCCTCGAAGCGGATGCTCTTATCAGGCTTGATTTACCTTTGTTGATTCTGGTGGATTTGACTGTTGTTGCTCGAGGTCAAGGGCGACTTTGGAAGCTGCTGCTGCTGCTTCTACTGCTGCTGCTGTGGAGTCACGCTTTCGTCAATTCGATCCAATGTTTTTAGCACTCTTACTACGGCCCGCGGTATAATCTTCTGCATCGACTGTTCATCCGCGGAAAAGGATCGAAAGCAAGTCTCAAGCGAGGTGCGGAGACTGTTCCAAAATGGCTCACGCTGCGTTCGCTCCCGACTTTGAAGAGTCGGCGTGTCTACACTTTTGCGAATACAATCGTTACTCTGATGAAATGCTGTTGCTTGTTTCCCAGCGTTAAAGAAGGCAATTATGGTCTTGTATGACGTGAGGGACATATGTTGAACAAGTCTAGGAAACAAAAGCCGTCGAGTCGCTGTTGTTAATTCATCCCAAGAAAAGCTTTCTACAGCCTTTTCCTGTAAAATATTTACATTTCCAGTGCATAAAAAACATTCAAAATTGACCAAAAAGAGACATACAATGAATTAGAACGGCTCAGTGCCACAAACTTGGACATATTTTTGTGAATTGAATATGTGATTGAACATGTTTCAGGTATGATTTTCCGCACTATAAGGCGCACTTAAAAGTCTTATAATCCAGTGCGCTATATATATGGATTAATTCTGATTGAGCTTACTGACCTCGAAGAGTTTTGTTTCGCTTAATGCGCCTTATGTGGGAAAAATGATCGAAAATAGACCATTCATTGGCAGTGCGCCTTATAGTGTGGAAAGTACGGTACGCGCTCCATACAGCTGACCGGGAAAACATAAATGTAACCTACAAACTCCATCTTCACCTTATTATTTCATCTTTTCCACTGAACTGTTTTATGCTGATTGAAAGCAAATTGTTTTTCAGTCAATTTCAAACATACCCATTAATGTAACATAAACATAACACAAATATTGACACTGAAAAAACTCACTTAGTTCAATTCATCATGCGCTGCTTTTCAATCATGTCGATTCAATCTTCATAAAGGACACATAATGTACTGACGCAATCTAAAGGTGATGGATGTTTCTGTGAAGGATAGATAGGATGTTTCTGTATAGCCACTTATTTTTGAGTGCTTTTCGCCTATAGAAATCTGCTGCATTAGTAATAAATACAAGATGCAACCATAACCTTTGGAGTAGAATTGTAGCCATACCGACATCGTTGATATCTCGAGAGCTACGCAGGGATTTGTGCTTGGAATGGTAGAGCGCTGGAATGCCAGGTGACTCAAGGGGGCGCTAGCTAGTGTACACTGTTGTCATTGTTGTTGTGTCCTTGGGCAAGACACTTCACCTACCCACGTACGCCGATGTATGAACGAGAGCGCTGCGAGAGCGACAGCTGGACAACGGATGCGAATCAGCCCGTGGTTACGATCCAGCGTGTTTACAGCAGACCGACCAGTTTTGGTTGTTGTTGTTGTTGTTGTGTCCTTGGGCAAGACACTTCACCCACTCACATACTCCGATGTACGAACAAGAGCGTTGCGAGAGTGACTTCGGGACAACGGATGCGAATCAGCCCGAGGTTACAATCCAGCGTGTTCACAGCGCGTCGACCAGTTGTGGTTGTTTGTTGTTGTTGTTGTTGTGTTCTTGGGCAAGACGCTGCACCCACCCACGTACGCCGATGTACGAACGAGAGCGTTGCGCGAGCGACCGCGGGACAACGGATGCGAATCAGCCCGTGGTTACGATCCGGCGTGTTCACAGCGCGCCGACCCTTTATGTTGTCGTTGTTTTGTTGCCGGGACTCCATTCTTCCACTTTCGAGTTGCCACGGCGCTCACGAGATCCGCCCCGGCACGTCCGCAGCGCGCTCTGAATCCCTTTGAATTGAGTTCTTTCATTGCGTTTTCGATCCGTTGCCACAA
This sequence comes from Eucyclogobius newberryi, assembly GCF_026437365.1. Taxonomy (NCBI): domain Eukaryota; kingdom Metazoa; phylum Chordata; class Actinopteri; order Gobiiformes; family Gobiidae; genus Eucyclogobius; species Eucyclogobius newberryi. The sequence goes on from NW_027316389.1 coordinate 7,787,611, forward strand.
AGCCCCGCGGAGTTACCACACGTCGTTTCATATATGTCCTGAAGTGTTCTTAGATCCCCCCAATCTCTTTTTGTATTGTTTTGTGTTTGTTTGTTTGTTTGGCTTTTCGAGTTAGTCGTACACGGATTGTTGTATCAATGCAGAGGATTGTGTTGCTCTGCTTTATTCAAACAGAGCATATGCCATCATCCGTATGTCTGTGTGTGTGCAAATAGCGTTATCTATTGTACAATATGTCAATACAATTCAGAGTTTGGCATCTGCAAGGAAAGTATCATCACTATTTATTTAAACAGCCTCAACCATCAAACTTTGGAAATATATTGTTTTTTTCGGATTTGAAGCTTGACATGCACCACGGATACGATTTTAAAAGAGGAAGTTACTGTTTGATGGAAAGTAGGCTAGTTTATGACCCAAATAACTGCTCCGGTCCGGCTCTGATTTCAGTGTGAGGAACATGAAGTTGGAATCTGTTCAATGACAATCTTTCCTGGCGCATTTTGACTTCAGTAAATGTGCACTATGTAACCTTTCTGATGAATGGTTTGTCACCTGCAAGTGTCTCCGTGGAGATGATGTATTGGCTGGAATGTTCTTGAGTATGGCATCGGTATAAACTCATCTATATCTTATTTTTCAGCACAAAAAACAGATGGATAAGTATAATGTGGCACTGTGGAACATTCCAGAAAAAGAAAACACTTGACGGAGAAGTAGGTGACGGACCCCACACCTACAAAGTTACATTGTGCACCTTTTAAAATATATTAAATTCGCTTTTCTTTTTGGTTCTTTTGGTTTTATTTCTCCAGGATAGCGTCCCAGGTCCTCAAAAGCTGATAGGGCCCCTCGTCTCTGTTCACTGCCCCGTGGATAACTATAGCATAAAGAACATGCTAACAAGTTATTAATCCCTGGGATGCTTTTCTGGAAAAGTAGGACTGCTCGCAATGTAGACAGGAGAATGCCCCCAAAACTTGTTCAATCAGTCAGACACATCACCACAACATCACACGACTCCTGAGGAAGGATGCAGAAGGCGTCCAAAACATGTAAAGGAAAGAGAGGGAAAAAAATAAATAATTAAATAAATAAATAAATATATATATATATATATATATATGTATATATATATATATATATATATATATATATATATATATATATATACTGTATTTTTCGGAGAATCTGCACTTCCTCTTCCTCTGGAGTTTGTGGAGTTGTTTAGAAGTGACACAGAGGAAGAAGAATTCAATGGATTTAGTGATTTGGGGTAAAACTGATGCTTTGGTAAACTTGTTGGCATGTTCTTATGCTATAGTTATCTGAAGAACTGTTCATATGTTACGTTAACATACCAGACACTTACCACAGTTCTGTCTGTGCCTCATGTAGCTGAAGGTGTTAGCGTTAGCATACGTCATGTAGCTGAAGGTGTTAGCGTTAGCATACGTCATGTAGCTGAAGGTGTTAGCGTTAGCATACGTCATGTAGCTGAAGGTGTTAGCGTTAGCATACGTCATGTAGCTGAAGGTGTTAGCGTTAGCATACGTACATCTATTCACCATGTTCTCTCATCTGTTATTATTTTAAACTGCATTTCAAGATGAAATGTCTGTTCTTGGTCTTGGAGTTTATCAAAGACATTTCTCCAAAAAATGCGACTCATACTCCAGTGCGACTTATATACGTTTGTTATTCTCTATTATGCGTTGTTTGGCTGGTTTGACTTATACTCCAGTGCGACTTATAGTCCGGAAAATACGGCACATCGATGTGATGAAATATAATAAGACATAAGACACATTGCCACAACATCACACGACTCCTGAAGAAGGATGCAGAAGGCGTCCAAAAGATTTAGAAACATAAGACACATCATATTACATGTTAGCTATTAGCATAAAAAGAGAGTGTAAAAAGGTTAGCGTTCTTCTTGCTGCATGCGACGTATGTGTCAGCACTGCTTCCTCTCCCGTGTACAGATCCGGCGCTTACATGAGGAGATTTGGTCACGCGTGTCTCCTTCACGGGGCCATAAAGCTGCCCACACAACAGCCGATAACAACACGGCGTTCCTCACCGCTACGAGGCGCGGCGGACGATTTTCCTAAACTATAGTAGACAAGTGGGAATAGAAGTGACAACAATCACGAGGCGTCGCTCCTCAAGGTCAAAAAGAGCAGGAACGCACGGAGGTAGATTGCCTTTTCCATCCCCGGTGCAAACATAAATCTCCGGCGGAAGATAAATAAAAAATGTACGTTATGAGGCCGTGTTTGTTCATGATAAAGATGTGTGTGCGACTGAAGAGATGTGACAGTCGGATGTTTCTGTTCTGTACGTCTTTAAATATGTTTTTTTAATGGGTTTTTTATATTTGTTTTTGCGGGATGCTGCTCCTGGGTTGGCAATATTGACAAAAATATAATATCTAGATGTTTTTGCTTCATCACGATAAAAATAAAAACGATTAAAAACTGAATTTCTGCGCTAAAATGTGCTCGTAAATGTCTTGGTTGTGGTTGAATCAGGCAAAAAATAACAAATAGGCCATAAACCACAGCAGTGCAGAAATTCCATGTTTAGTCCTGACTCTGGCACCAGCAGGAGGCCGGTCCATGTTTAGTCCTCTGATTCTGGGCACCAGCAGGAGGCCGGTCCATGTTTAGTCCTGACTCTGGCACCAGCAGGAGGCCGGTCCATGTTTAGTCCTGACTCTGGCACCAGCAGGAGGCCGGTCCATGTTTAGTCCTGACTCTGGCACCAGCAGGAGGCCGGTCCATGTTTAGTCCTGACTCTGGGCACCAGCAGGAGGCCGGTCCATGTTTAGTCCTGACTCTGGCACCAGCAGGAGGCCGGTCCATGTTTAGTCCTGACTCTGGGCACCAGCAGGAGGCCGGTCCATGTTTAGTCCTGACTCTGGCACCAGCAGGAGGCCGGTCCATGTTTAGTCCTCTGATTCTGGGCACCAGCAGGAGGCCGGTCCATGTTTAGTCCTGACTCTGGCACCAGCAGGAGGCCGGTCCATGTTTAGTCCTGACTCTGGCACCAGCAGGAGGCCGGTCCCTGAGGTCCTAAACCACAATGCTACAACGCCCCCATACCAGACAGATTTAGTTTAAATTTACTCAGGAAGAGAGTATACAATATTGACTACTCATCGACATATTTAGGATTTTTAAAGATCAGTGACAGAAAGTAGCACAACAGCTAATTAGAGGGTCCGTCTATGCAGGGGGTCTTAACCTGTCGCTCTGGATTTGATCATACTTTGACCAGAACATTCCTTGCCCGTAAAGCGTTGCATCCTGTCGTCGTGACCCTGGGAAAGACACTTCACCCGCCTTTATCGTGACTTTACCGTGAAAGGTGGCGGGCGCAGAAAATGGCGCAGATCCGCAGCCTCTCTTCCGTCAGTCTACCCCAGGGCGGCTCCGGTTACGATCGAGTGCGGCGTGAATGCAACTTAAAGGCGCAGTACCCGATATTCACTGACTAACCCTGATTTTCATGTATTTTTCAAAATGTTTCCCTCTTTACTAATGCATTTCCGACATCCTAACAAGTCGCCGCGGTGAGTTTATAAGCGCTTTTCACTACTTTCAGAGACCAGAGCGTAGTAGTCACGGTAACAGCGACAACAACTCTTCGAAACCTTTTTTTTTCGTAGCTTTTGTTCGTTCTGGATGGAGCCCTGCTGGAGAAATGAGGAATTACACCAATCTTACAACATTCTCGCTGTAAACTGAAATGCAGACAGCACGCAGCGGCCTCATTTTGACACCAAGACCAGCTATTACAATATACTGTGTCTGCACTGGGGCGAAACTACTTCTGCTCAACTAAACAGGACAAAAATCAAGTACAGCCACTAAAATGTGTCAAGGTGAAGCACGCTCAAGAAAAGGTCGGCGCTCATGGTGAGACCGTCTGCAAACTGTGTGTACAAGACTGTGTTTGAGGCACTTTCTGTGATCGAACTGCGCGCAGGTCTCGTTTATCAGTGAAACGTTGAGATTTGAGGCCGCGATTGTGAAACGACGGGTTGCCACGGGATACGGGAGAGTCCTCTGCTCATCGGAACGACAGAGCGGTGCCCGTGCACGCAGAGCGACGTGATGCAGCAGGCGTTAATTGACACCGCCAATTATCCCGTCCGCGGCATCACAACACTCGGACGCAGCGCTAACGAGACACTGATGTTTGGGTTTCCTTCTTTTAGCGTCAATACGGTGAATACACGGGGACTGGAGGTGTTTCAGGGGCTTTCAAGTGGACGAGGGTCAACGTAAGAGATATTGTAAAGGTGTGGAATACGGTTGGGCTGTAAAGTCTATCGTTTTGCCTTGAAAAATCCCTGGAACGCAGCTCAAACTTGTAAAAAAACGTGTGATGTCAGAGATGGATGAAGGACGACCGCTTTACATTAACGATGATAATTCGCTTCCCATTAAACATTCAAACATCCATCTTCTCACGCTTATACAGGGGTCGCGGGGGGGTAGCGGTCTGAGCACGGACTCCCGCACTTCTCTCTCCCCTCCAGACACTTCCTCCAGCTCCTCCGGGCGATCCCGAGGCGTTCCACAGTCCCTCCAGCGTGTCCAGGATCTGCCCCGGGGCCTCTTCCCAGGAATTTACACATTTGTAACAGGTTCAATTTGACAGTTTTGGCAGTTAATATGTTCAGTTTAACAGTTACATTTATTTACGTTATACGGTTTAGCTTTAGCCCAACTGTTCGCCTAATTTAGCTGGGACGCTCTAACGTAGGAGCTCTTTGAAAGGATGAATTAATACATTTATTTCAAACACAAAGTCATAAAACAAGAGAGCACGCATCAGAATGAAAGATACTGTAAGTTGCTACAGAGATTTAAGTTCAAAAAGAAGATCAGGAGAAATAACGACCTGGAAAACGTGTTTGACTTTCTCCATCACATCATTATATCCATAAAGTTTGTCAAATGTTACACTTCAAAATCAAAAGAATTCAAGAAAATGTCCGCATCAGATTGTCGGACAAGACCATAAAATATGATAGAATACACAAACACACCTTTCGCGAATTGAGCGTTTGGCAACCTTCAATCGCGCACGTTTTTTCTGTTTCTTTCTTTTCTTTACAGAGTAAATACGGTATTTTCCGGACTATAAGTCTTTTGTTTTCATAGTTTTGGCCGGGGTGCGACTTATACTCCAGAGCGACTTATATGTGATATTATTCATTATTTTCACACTGACAACTACAAGAGGGCGCTCTAGGCAACGCAGAAGAAGAATCTGCACTTCCTCTTCCTCTGGAGTTTGTGGAGTTGTTTAGAAGTGACACAGAGGAAGAAGAATTCAATGGATTTAGTGATTTGGGGTAAAACTGATGCTTTGGTAAACTTGTTAGCATGTTCTTTATGCTATAGTTATCTGAATAACTGTTCATATGTTACGTTAACATACCAGACACTTACCACAGTTCTGTCTGTGCCTCATGTAGCTGAAGGTGTTAGCGTTAGCATACGTACACCTATTCACCATGTTCTCTCATCTGTTATTATTTTAAACTGTATTTCAAGATGAAATGTCTGTTCTTGGTCTTGGATTTGATCAAATACATTCCCCCAAAAATGCGATTTATAGTCCGGAAAATACGGTAATCATTAAAAAAAAACTGCGATGGAGTTGTTCACGTGAAACAAAGAGGGCGACGTTTCCTTCGTACAGACCGAGGTGGCGGTCTTCTCGAGCCCCCCGCACCCGTGACAGCAACGTATATATAAGATTTATGTGTATGTTTAGAGCCGGCGCGTACAGTCGATTCTCTATCATGCTCCGCTGTAAAAGAGCCGCACGTGTCATCGCCGTAAACCCGGGCCCGACGCTCTCATAAATGATCTGTGCTTAAAACATTAAAGTGTAATGGAATGGCAAGAAAAAAAACGTTACGGCGGAGGGGGCGAGTCGTAGGAAGGGCGTTCGTCTCTTTCCTCTGACAATTTCCCGTTTGAAATTATACGGCGTTTCGGACATTATTCTGGATGAAACGCTGTCTGAAAATCCATATAACTGTGCTTTAAAAACAATGACACGCCGGGGATGGATAGCGTTAAGAGAAAAGATGTTAATACTTCTAATTTTTACGTTTTTTTACAGTTTTAATACAAAAAAATGGGAAAAACCAGAGCAACTTAATTTTGTTTACAGCGTTCAATACTTTTCCAATGCATTCTTAGCGTGCGATTAACACTTTCCACACCGTTCAGAGGCCATAGCAGAGCCGCGCCTTCACACTAATGCTAATGACAGACAAACAAACAAACAACAAAGTCCCTGGTTCGTGGAGCATAAAAACGCGTTATAATTAGCTGCACGGAGCACCAGCGGTCTCATTTTGACCCTAAAAAACTGCTTTTACACTTTATCTGTTCTGGGGCTTAAGTAATTGTACTTTAATCACATAAAAATTGGTGTACAAGTATCTATTTGGTTTTCCCCCATAGAGCGTATCGTAAAAACAGTGCTAAATGAAACCACGGTGCGCTCTTGTCTGCATCTGAAAATAAAGCGTCTCATCGTTCGTGAAACGCAGCGTCTGATAAGTCGCTGTGTAACATTAATGGATGAGCGGAGGCTGGATGTGCAAGGGCGGTCCAAGAAGACCCCCAAAAATGCATGCTCGTGGACATTTGCAAAGGGTCTGTGAGGCTTAAAGTGCCCCCTACAGGTCGGACCACTCATTGAACTAAAATGCAGTTAAGATTTGGTAAATATATTTTGAATTTAGCTAAAAAATATACAAATGTTATCCCAGAATAGCACTTTTTGAAAAAAAAAAAAAAATTCACTTCCTGATTGGAATTGATGACATCACACTAGGATATTACCCAGCAGACACTGGGCAAAAACTCATCTGATGTCACAATGTTTTTAATTTGACGAATAAAAATATAGGAGAGCGACTTTATTTAGTTAATGTTTAAAGAGTCAAAAAAGTTGTTTATTCGTGTAAATTATGCCTTGACACTTTGACTGGAATGAGTGTCCCTGGTGTGATGTCACTTCCTGTCATTTTTCTACAGATTTCTCTATGTTTTCTCCACACTGAACTCCTCCTCCTCTCATGGTTTGAAAATTCAGTGAAATTCAGGTTCTCCAGTCGTGATGATAATAATACTAAGCCTGACGAGTCTGACAAGCTTTTGACAAGTTCTGCGATCGTTATTGTACAGTTTATTCTGTAATCACAGCTGCCCTGGAACAGACAGAAGTGACACTTGTTCCTCCCACTAACCACTAAGTCACTGCCGTTCCCTTTGAAAAGTATTTGAACAATCATTACGCGTTGACCAAAAAGACAGACCAATATTTCAGGCCAATTTTAAACTGTTAATTATCGTTAATATATGTTTATTTTGACTTTTTTTTAATATATATCCAGCAATTTACGTTATTTTTTATACATTTTATTGTTTTGACTGACCTGCTGAGTAAAAAATAATAATAATAATACATATATAGCTTAATTTTAACAGTGCAAAGTGGAAAAAAGCACAAAACGCTATTGTATGATTGTTTTTAGTGAGTTTTTAGATCATTTCAATGACTTAATTCAGAGAAAATGATCAAAATTGGACCAAAAATATCTTCAAAATGGGAGCATTTTTTACCTTAGCAATCGGTTTAAAAAACAAAATCAAACAAGTAATTTTTTTGTCGGTTTGAAATTTGGCCCATGTCGACCACCGGCTTGTTTCCTACCTCCCTGATCCGACTCCACCCTTTGCAATCGAAATGAGCGTCTCATCATTTGTTGCGCTGGGAGCCCTGTTCTGAACCGCGGCCCACTCAAAGATCACACGTGCAACCGACAAACGACCCGCTGAGGTGGCGAGCGCCGGTTGGTGGCGCGCGGCGTCAGAGCGGAATCACATTGATTGTAAAGGGGCCGTTTACTCCCTATTGAGCGGCAATTTGTCGACGGCTCTTTTTTTTGCGTGACATACAGGGTGATTTCTTCAACGGGCCGGCTGGGAGCGGTCTCGGTGGTGAGTGTCGGAGCGGGGTCCAGGCCTGAGGTGGTCTAATGGTCCTTAAAGCGGATCACTGGAGAAGAAGAGCGGAAGGCAATTACGGATCGTGTGCAAAAACGAAATGCCTGATATCGGGGGGACGTCTTGTCGATTTGCCCATGATTGTTGCACGAATTAGAGCGGTCAGAGCAAAGTAGATAATGGAGTCACCTGGACATTGTTTTTTTAAATCAACTGCCATTCAGAAGTCATTGTCAATCTGAAGGTACTGGCCGGAGAAGCTACAATTTATACTACTTCATGTGTTCTGCGCGAAAAGGAGTGATTTTTAACTCCCCTGCATTGCTCATTCTAACTGTCCTTCACTGATCTCTCACGTGATCACGGTTTGAGGATACCGTTGTAAGTAGAAGGCAGGTCGTACCTTAACCATTGCTGAAGAAAATGTGATTAAAACAAGGATGTTGACCTGGTCACTGGACTAGCAAAACACAACACCTTCTGAGTCTTACTTTGTGACAACATTGCACTTTTCATCTGTTATTTTGTAGTTTCCTTTTGCTTTTTACAAATCACAAATGGTTTCACAAAAAGTCCCATAAGGTTCATTAGGTCTTCACGTCTGTAGTTATAGGATGTCTGTTGTAATATGTTGTAACTGTTGTCCATATAATTATAATGGAATGTGGAAACAAGACCACCACATCATGCACGCGAGCCATGAAGTGACAAGCGGGACAACGACGGCTCAAGTCCTCCATTTCTGACCACTTTATGGCCCGGGACAACGCGAAGGTCATGGACGCAGAGAGCAACAAGCATCGTGGTTAGATCAGGGAGGAGATCCTGAAAAGCACCACCAGACCGTAAATCTGGAGGCGTTCTTTCTCATATCTGGGACAGGCACAGTTCTGATGAAGTCGGCCTGAAGCTGCTGCTGTCGCCATATTGTTCCAAGTAGAAAGACGGATGATAAAACCAGACCTGCCACAGTAACACCAGAGACACGTTTGAGGAAGGCAGCAGAGTGCAGACCAAACATGTCCAGACCACACTAAAATACAGGTCTGAAACTATGGTTTTACAGGAGTACTATGACAGGGAAGTAAAAAGTATTAAGGTTACTCCTGATAAGCCTACACCCGTTTAATCCTTCTGCATGTCAAATGTTATTTCCTGGATTAATGTCCAAATATGTGACTGACCGTGGCTAAACCAGTTACATGTCTACCCGGAGACATTTTGAGTTATTCACAGATTCTGAAAGTGTGAATTCAAAGCTTTCCAATGATGTCTCACTCATGTAGATCTGATAATATTTGAGTAAGTTGTGGTCATTTGAATGTAAACAACTCTCAAAACCTTTCACTGAGAAAACTGCCTCTAAAGATTCTCACCCAAGTGAGGCCAGAGTCACAGGGGGGCGGAGCTCATTTGCATCTCATTGAGAGAAGCCCTCCCCCCTGTCAAACTGACAGCACCTCCCCCTACAGCTGTCACTCAAGACTCAAGAGGAGTGTTGTTATTGATGGTAACTGGACTTGAATCAGAATTAGAAGTAACTATATTAAAATGGAAATACTTGGATTACAAAAGGCCCTGAATAGAATCAAAGATTCAGAATCAGAATGAGAATAGGGTTCATTGCCATTTGTCGATAAACAGAATTCACAGGTGATTCAGTGCAACACAAACAACAAAACATTGAACACTTGGCATGATATGTACATAAAGAAATATAAGGTACAGTGTTCTCGCTGGGCTGAGGTTTGAGGATGGCAGTGGGACACCAAAAAATGTTCGCCACTCTGTGCTGCCCGTGCTGACTGCGCGCGTGGATGTCGCTCCGTGCTGACCGGCTGCAGAGGGTTTGTAGGTCTGTAGAAGACAGAGGGAGAGAGCAAAGGAATTAGATTAAGACATGTGACATTTGATAAGATAAGATATTCCTTTATTGTGACCGTAATAAACTAATCCAACTAACAACCATGGATTGATAATCATGTATCTCCACGTGTGCCTTTTGATCCGGTGGCACCCCCGGGACAAGGCCCCCCCCCCCTGGCGACACTAGCGACTAGCGACACTGGAGTCAAGTCAACAGCAGCTCAATGTTTCTCACCAGTCACGCTGCAAATAGAGAGGATGATTTGAAGATATGCAAATATGCCAATAATGGTCTATAATTTCAACAAAAATATCTCGAAATGCAGTTAAAAGGGCGTTTCAAAAAGAGTTGACAGTTATATTTAAGCTTTTTGGAGTGGATATTTTTACTATAAGTTTCAATTAAGCACATTTTCTATGGTAAGGCAAAGATATTTTTTAATTTATCTGGACAAAATGAAAAAGGAAATATTGATTTTAGTCAATATCGCCCCCCGAAAGTTACAAATGAACAATGAAAAGTGCATTCCTCGTTCCAAACATCACCCGTCTGCAGCTGCATCTCAACAAATCACCTCAAATCTGGAGTTTTAGACTTGTCTCATCAGCTCATGTTCCTCTGCAGTTCTAAAAGGCATCGTTGGAGTGTGTGGGCGTGGCTGTCCCTTTATGAGTCGGCCATGTTGTTTTGCCCGCGCTTCTTTGAGACTTTGACAAAAATGTTATCGATCCACGAGGGAAATTACTCTGTGACTCGCAAAACATAATCACAATCGGTAATACATTTTATTGCCATTTGTATTCCCAACGCAGGAACGTCAGGTGCAACATAAAACAATGAACAATAATAGTCAAATATATGTGATAAAATATGGCGTGCATAAAAAATAAGGTGTTGACAGTAATACGTAGACTTTGATTAAATATGTTACAAAAATTAGCTTAGCAATTAGCAATGAACAGCAAATAGATTTATCTGCAGAAAAATATATATAAAATCAAAAAAATAGGTAAATATCAAACATTTGCAATAGGATAAAGGTGGAGTAAGAAAGACGAAATGATGTATAGAGAAAGGCATGATTTTATTGCCCATAGTTACCAAATAATTTAGCAAAAAAAGCGCGTTCAAACAATTATTAGAAGCGAGACGTTGCCGTTCTGACAGTTTTTCACCATACAACAAATCAATATCTTCATATAATACAAAAACAACTCACCCTTTTTCACCCGGACCATTTTGTTAATCGATAAACAACGTATTTCGGCGAGTTCGACCCAACAAACGCCGGCTCCGCGGCCTCGTATTTACATTAATCAGTGTTAAAGTCTGCGTAATTAAAAGGTCAGAGCTGTTCACATAGAAAGGCCCTAACCTTCTGCGTCGCCCGGTAACGAGCTCCGGCCGCGTGCAGATCATTTTTCATAATTATCCACAACATAATTCACTCTTTTTTTCTTAAAAATTCCCTCCGAAGTCGCGGGGCCCACAGAGCTGAGTCAGGACTTCCAGGATCGTCTGCTGCAGGCGCCGAGCAGAAAGTCATTAAGAAAGTGTGCTTTTCAGGGAGACCTAGTTTTGTACATGGCAGCGACCCCCGATGAATAAAATATATAAAAAGCAGAATGGAGACGATTTAGAGCTCATTGGTTAGTTCTGTCTGCGCCAAAGGAAAGCCACACGTCAAGTCCATTAGGTCTGAAGAGCAGAGTACGAGCAGAACCGAGAGGTATTTTGGAGTTGGAATAAAGAAAAACGATCATATTTTATCGTGTTGTGGTTAAAAGTGTTGTAAAGTGTGTGTGTGTGTGTGTGTGTGTGTGTGTGTGTGTGTGTGAGTGTGAGTGTGTGTGTGTGTGTGTGTGTGTGTGTGTGTGTGAGTGTGAGTGTGTGTGTGTGTGTGTGTGTGTGAGTGTGAGTGTGAGTGTGTGTGTGTGTGTGTGTGTGTGTGAGTGTGAGTGTGAGTGTGAGTGTGAGTGTGTGTGTGAGTGTGAGTGTGAGTGTGAGTGTGAGTGTGTGTGTGTGTGTGTGTGTGTGAGTGTGAGTGTGAGTGTGAGTGTGTGTGTGAGTGTGAGTGTGAGTGTGAGTGTGAGTGTGTGTGTGTGTGTGTGTGTGTGTGTGTGTGTGTGTGTGTCTTTTTTCATAGTTTTGGCCGGGGTGCGACTTATACTTATATTTATATTTATATACTTATACTCCGGAGCGACTTGTATGTGATATTATTTGTTATTTTCACACTTGCAACTGCATTTCATACTCCAGTGCGACTTATATATGTTTTTTTCTTCTCTGTTATGCACTATAAGTTGCATTTTCGGTTGAACTGGAAGTCACTGGAATAAAACACAGATATTTTGATAATTTGTTGTTTTGGAAATATGCAAAGTCGGAATATGAAGTATATTGTTTATAGTGAAAAATGCTACAAAATATACAAAAATAAAAGAGGAAAAAATAAAAAAAATACAAATTGAAAAATGCTACAAAATATTAAAAAAAGAAGAAAATATGAATTCCGTAAAATAAAATATAGAAATTTAAAAATGCTATAAAATCCCCCAAAAAATAAATTAAATAAGAAAAAAAAAAAAAAATGCTACAAAAAGAGCCAATAAAAAATTAAGAATGCTACGTTGTAAACTAGGTGATATTTCTGCACTTTTGATATTCATTTGACAGACATTTCACATTATTCTGATAATTAAACCTCAATGAATACATTTAAAGACATGTATTGACACATTTCTGTTGGACTGACATCATATTGTCTGAGTGTCGTTATCAGGAAACCTCAAAAAACATATCGTTATAGACTTTTATCAACCAAGCGAAACATAATCTCTGACCCTTCTCACATCTTTAGAGCTCCAACAAAGAATACAAACGAAACAGACACTATTTCATAAAGAATTGACCTGATTTCTTCTTCAGTCTGTCGATTTCACAACGCTTCTAGACTTTTCATAAATGTGGTTTGTTGCTCTGCGCCTCAAAACCTTCAGGCAGGATCTCGCTATAAACGTACTATCAAACAAACAAACAAACAAACAAACAAACAAACTGTCAAATCATAGGGAAAGTATTTATCGTTTTCAGACAGAAAAAAAAGGTAGTGCAGTAGAAAGAACAGATACGTGCTCTCAGATGTAGTGAAGTACAAGTAAAAAGTAAACTACAAATACCTAAAAAACGTGACTATAACGGTACTGAAAGATTCAAAATGAAAAGTAAAAAAAACATGGCTCTGGGTATTTTTATTGTACGGCGTTATGGTAATTCAAGATCTTGGACTGATGCAAGTTACCAGAAGGTTCCCAGTTCGAGCCGTGACTCTAGTTCAACCTTTCCTTAGCTATATTATATCTCTCCCTTTGCGTTTTATGACTAAACTCCGTGACAGAGGGAGTTTTGACGTGTGCCGAGGTCCTCCCAGGCGTTGTTCTAAAGACCGACGCTTTTGGAACACAGGAAACTACTGTGTCCACGGTTACCACGGCGCTGCAGCCAAGCAAACCGATGTTTTACGTATGAAATGTCCTTCACTGCTGAAAATAAATGGCCTCGGAGTTTTCACAAATGCACAGTCCCACTTGCTCTCAAGAGTCTGTTCTGTCCAGATTCGCGCTCTTCTTTTGGGTCATTTTTCTCGAGTAAGTACTGTGGCAATCGTGCAGTTCGACAGTCGATCCGGTTTAGGGTCTTTTCGTTCGAGAGCCACTTCATCAATGGCAATGGATCTGCTGACTCGGCACGACAAGTCCACGCTCTCAGCTTTGTTTGAGCTTTTATGTGATTATTTTCGTCACGTTTATTGTTCAATGTGCTTGAATTGCTCCTCTGGGACGGATACAGCTGTAACGACCGATCAAAAATACTGCATAGTTGTGCTAGTTTTGCAAAAGATGAACGGAGCAGAGCAAAGTCAAAGCTGTTTCTGATCAAAGCCACAGTGATGTCGCAGTTGCCTGACCGGCCAGTCCCTCCTACATTCTGTTCAAATGCAGAAGGGTCTGGATTCGGACCATTGGGGGCTTTGTGTCACGTGTCTCTCAAATGCAGAAGACTTGAGCTAAAGTTACTCAAGAGCACACATAATGCCTGTTAACACATTTTCTATCTATTGCTCAAAAATCAACAAATATTTTCTTTTAAGTAGGAAAATTAACAACAACCATGCATTCTCCACCCCCCATTTTATGTATTGTATTTATTTTATTGTATTTATTCCTTTTATTTTATTTAAATGTATTTATATATATTTTAGGGTATTCAACTCGTACCTCCGGGAGAGCTTCTCCCATGTCCCGGGGGAGGCTGGGGACATTGAGTCCGAGTGGACCATGTTCTCCGCCTCCATTGTTGATGCGGCTGCTCGGAGCTGTGGTCGCAAGGTCTCCGGTGCCTGTCGTGGCGGCAACCCCCGAACCCGGTGGTGGACACCGGAAGTAAGGGATGCCGTCAGACTGAAGAAGGAGGCCTATCAGGCCACTCTGGCTTGTAGGTCTCCGGAGGTCATCGACGGGTATCGGCAGGCCAAGCGAGCCGCGGCTCGTGCTGTCGCAGAGGCAAAAACCCGGGCCTGGGAGGAGTTCGGAGAAGCCATGGAGGAGGACTATCGGTCGGCCCCAAAGAAATTCTGGCAAACCGTCCGGCGCCTCAGGAGGGGGAAGCAGTGTCTCACCAACACCGTTTACGGTGCGGGTGGAGGCCTGCTGACCTCAACTGGGGATGTCGTCGGACGGTGGAAGGAATACTTTGAGGATCTCCTTAATCCCTCAGTCACGTCTTCCGAAGAGGAAGTAGAGACCGGGGACTCGGAGGCTGGCTCATCCATCACCCAAGCTGAAGTCACTGAGGTTGTTCGCAAACTCCTCGGTGGCAGGGCTCCGGGGGTGGATGAGATCCGCCCTGAGTACCTAAAGTATCTGGATGTTGTAGGACTGTCTTGGTTGACACGTCTCTGCAACATCGCGTGGCGTTCGGGGACCGTGCCTCTGGACTGGCAGACCGGGGTGGTGGTCCCTCTGTTCAAGAAGGGGGACCGGAGGGTGTGTTCCAACTACAGAGGGATCACACTCCTCAGCCTCCCAGGTAAGGTCTATTCCAAGGTACTGGAGGGGAGAATCCGACCGATAGTCGAACCTCGGATTCAGGAGGAGCAGAGTGGTTTTCGTCCCGGTCGTGGAACACTGGACCAGCTCTATACCCTCCATCGGGTGCTCGAGGGTTCATGGGAGTTTGCCCAACCAGTCCACATGTGCTTTGTGGATCTGGAGAAGGCTTTCGACCATGTCCCTCGGGGTGTCCTTTGGGGGGTGCTCCGGGAGTACGGGGTCCGGGGCCCTTTGCTCAGGGCTGTCCGGTCCCTGTATGACCGGAGCAGGAGCTGTGTTCGCATTGCCGGCAGTAAGTCAGACCTGTTCCCAGTGCATGTTGGACTCCGCCAGGGCTGCCCTTTGTCACCGGTTCTGTTCATAATTTTTATGGACAGAATTTCTAGGCGCAGTCAGGGGTCGGAGGGGGTCCGATTTGGGGACCACAGGATCTCATCTCTGCTGTTTGCAGACGATGTTGTCCTGATGGCTCCATCAAACCCGGACCTGCAACATGCACTGGGACGGTTTGCAGCCGAGTGTGAAGCGGCTGGGATGAGAATCAGCACCTCCAAATCCGAGGCCATGGTTCTCGACCGGAAAAAGGTGGCTTGCCCTCTCCAGGTGGGTGGGGTGTCCTTGCCCCAAGTGGAGGAGTTCAAGTATCTCGGGGTCTTGTTCACGAGTGAGGGAAGGATGGAGCGTGAGATCGACAGGCGGATCAGTGCAGTGGCTGCAGTGATGCAGTCGCTGCATCGAACTGTTGTGGTAAAGAGGGAGCTGAGCCGAAAGGCAAAGCTCTCTATTTACCGGTCGGTCTACGTTCCTACCCTCACCTATGGTCATGAGCTTTGGGTAGTGACCGAAAGAACAAGATCGCGGATACAAGCGGTCGAAATGAGTTTCCTCCGCCGTGTGGCTGGGCGCTCCCTTAGAGATAGGGTGAGGAGCTCGGCCACACGGGGGGAGCTCGGAGTAGAGCCGCTGCTCCTCCACGTCGAGAGGAGCCAGCTGAGGTGGCTCGGGCATCTGTCCCGGATGCCTCCTGGGCGCCTCCCTCGGGAGGTGTTTCAGGCATGTCCCACCGGGTAGAGGCCCCGGGGAAGACCCAGGACACGCTGAAGAGACTATGTCTCTCGGCTGGCCTGGGAACGCCTCGGGATCCCCCCGGAGGAGTTAGAGGAAGTGTCTGGGGAGAAGGAAGTCTGGGAGTCCCTGCTCAGACTGCTGCCCCCGCGACCCGGCCCGGATAAAGCGGCAGAAGATGGATGGATGGATGGATATATATATATTTATTTATTTTATTCTGCTATCTATTTTAGTCTGCTATTTATTTAATTCATTTTATTACATTTATTCATTTTATTTTATTTATTTTATTTATTTTATTTATTTTATTTATTTTATTTATTTTATTTATTTTATTTATTTTATTTATTTTATTTATTTTATTTATTTTATTGGGGACTTTGTGTCACGTGTCTCTCAGATGCAGAAGACTTTGTGTCTTGTGTCTCTCACATGCAGAAGACTTTGTGTCACGTGTCTCTCAAATATTTCCGGAACATTCAGAACAAAATATATAACTTCATTTACCTCAGATTTACAGAGTTTAGTGCGTCGCTTGTTGACTCAGCAGAAGTCGCCAACGTTTCTCAGTCTGTGTTATTTTTGTTCTTTCCTCGTAATCCACCATGTTTGTTTAGACACGAACGGACAATGCGTTTGTCTGATTGGTTCATCCGCCTGTCAATCACTCCCTTTGGAAATTGGAGCGACTGGGTTGGATCCCGGACCAAAACGACTTTGTAAATTATTTTCAAAGCGCATGGTTTTTGGCCGATCAGGCAAATATCGCAGCCTAAAACACAAACAGGTCATTAAGCCACGCCCTTCCTTAGTTCCTGTCAAAGTAAAACGAATACACGGAACAACGCCTTCGTATCTTTGTACCGCACGACTAAAACGCGGTCTCGCAACTCACACGAATCGCAAAAAAACGAATTCTTTGGTAAAGCGATCTGAAGCCACATCAAGGTTTCCCGGCGCCGCGTGTCAACCACTGATCCTACATTATACCCAGTGTCACAATTGAACAACTAAGAGTATTTTTGATGAAATATTCAAAACTCACAAATAATAAATCTATAGACGTCATCTCTGGTGGAGCGCGGAAGGCGGCTCTCATGGAAATAATTGCTTTTTGATGCATTTTTTATACTGACAGCTTGTCGGTTACTGTCTTTAAAATGCATTTATTCCGTCGTGCTTCAACAGTAGACACAATAAGATGAGAATGAGAGAACATACCATATTATATACAATTTTTTTTTTATCAAATAGACAAATGCAAATCCAGAATCCTAAGATAATTGAAGGTTCAACTTTGACCTCCCTCATAATTTATACTTAAAGCCCCAGGAGTCGTCGGTTGAACATTGGCTTCTGGTCATCGCAAAGGTTAATAGAAATCTCCTTGGTCACCCGGCCCCCTGAAACACCCGCACCGAAAGGAACCCGGTGTGTCCGAACATCGCAGACTGAGGAACGACCACGGCCCGAGCGAAAACGGCGCCTCAAAAGAAATGTAGAGATCTCCCGCCACCAAATAATTGCCTCAGAAGTGCGAGCCGTAATGAGATTCTGCCTCTCCGTGGTCAGAGGACTGGCCTTGGCTTTCCTGCTCGCCAACACAATTACGCCGCCTGTATAAAATAAATCATGTAAACCCCAGAGAACATGCTAGAGTGGTTGTCATGGAAGGGGATGTTGAACCGACCAACAGCGCATTCCATCAACCAGTGGGGATTTTTGTGGAGAACCGGGATCGTTTTGCCCTGTGGAGAGGACTAAAAACAGAAATGACCAGATTTTGTGTCTTCGGATTTGTGTATCACCGTACTTTCCGGACTATAAGTCACTCTGTACAAGTCGCACCAGAAGAAAAAAAACATACATAAGTCGCACTGGAGTATAAGTCGCATATTTGGGGAAATTTATTTGATAAAATCCAAGACCAAGAACAGACATTTCATCTTGAAATGCAGTTTAAAATAATAACAGATGAGAGAACATGGTGAATAGGTGTATGTATGCTAACGCTAGCACCTTCAGCTACATGACGTATGCTAACGCTAACACCTTCAGCTTCATGAGGCAGACAGAACTGTGGTAAGTGTCTGGTATGTTAACGTAACATATGAACAGTTATTCAGATAACTATAGCATAAAGAACATGCTAACAAGTTTAGCAAAGCATCAATTTTACCCCAAATCACTAAATCCATTGAATTCTTCTTCCTCTGTGTCACTTCTAAACAACTCCACAAACTCCAGAGGAAGAGGAAGTGCAGCTTCTTCTTCTGCGTCGCTTAGAGCCTAGAGCGCCCTCTTGTGGTTGTCAATGTGAAAATAATGAATAATATCACATATAAGTCGCTCTGGAGTATAAGTCGCACCCCGGCCAAAACTATGAAACAAGGTGTGACTTATAGTCCGGAAAATACGCTCTTAAACATTTTTGTGTATTTCAAAATACGGCCCACAAACTGTATTTTTCCACGCAAATAAAGCTTTAAAACATACGAGTAAACAAAAAAAACAACAGACACAATGCAAAAGGAGCAGAAAGACCAATTTACAAGATGGTCTAGAGCTCATTTTAAAAGTCTTTTAGACAGTTTCTTAAGAGGACAGATCTGTATTAAGTAAAACAAAATTCTGCATCAAAAATAGCGTCCCCAATAGAAATCCCTGTTCTGTTGTGTGAAACTGCCCTTATATCACAGGTACACGTAACCGTCGGCGCACAAAAAAGCTCAAAATATTTAATCTAGCTGTAAAAAAACGAGTTTGGTGTAAATGTCCGTATTTTGAGAGGGTTTTGCGACTGTCAATGCCTCAAAAACCACCACTGAACTTTGTTTTTCGCTCCCGTAATTGGAGATGTCTTTTATTGGAGGCATTTTGGTGTGTGAGTAATTACCTTTTGCACAGCCTGCCGAGGTTGTATCAAAACACTTCTGACAGATTCTGAAGTACGAGGAGAAAAGAGGAGTATTTTACTCAGCGGCATCACAGAACTTTGAGATCAAGTTTGTGGCATGTTTTTGAAAGGCTAACGATGTTTCCCTCAGAATATTTTTGACTCCTGCTCTGAAAAATGTATACTGCGATGGTGAATTTGTATAGTCATAAATGATTTGTCTCCCAGTGTCTCTCGCCCTGTGACTGAACAGATATTGTGCAAGATGTTTACTTTTTGGAGCTTTTAACCATGTTCCCATCAAACCATCAAAAACAAACTGGAGTTGTAGTTATCTTAATTCACGTTTGTGTCATGAAATCTTGTGAGTCCTCTCCCTCTGAGCCTCACACTCTAAAAAACACTCTGATCCAAATTTCAAACACTGCCTCAAATTGTGTTCATTAAAACAGTCTGCTTACATTAGCATGTCGGGGCAAGCTAGCTTTTGTTTGTTTCCCCTTTGTAATGCTCTCTTCTGCCTGTAGATGGAGTGCTAACACAAATCCTGATTAGGGAACACCTCCCAGATCAAATAATATGCTTTCATTAGATATTAGATACATTATTTCAATTTTCTAATTTTCTAAGTAGGAAAATGAACAACAGCCATGCATTCCCCACCCCCCATTTACTTATTTTATTTTATTTATTTATTGTTTTTATTTATTTTATTGTATTTATTGTATGTATTGTATTTATTGTATTTAATTTATTTATTGTATGTTTTTTTTTATTTATAGTATGTATTTTATTTATTTTATTTATTTTATTTTATTTATTTTATTTATTTTATTTATTTTATTTATTTTATTTATTTTATTTATTTTATTTATTTTATTTATTTTATTTATTTTATTTATTTTATTTATCTAACCAGGTAAAAACACACTGATATCGAGACCTCTGATTAAACGCCTGTAGCAATACGACGTTAAAAACAATTAAAGACCAGATCTCCATCACGTGATTCAACCGCTGCATTTTATAGAGAAACCTGAACCTCCGTGAAACCTTGAGAACCTGTGTCAGAACGAAAACAGCAATTAAGAGTTGTTGACTGCTGCCTCTGCCGCTGGTCTGTGAGTCAAGAGAGTGGACGGGGTTAAATACAGCGTACACTCGGTAACTTCACGGCATTTACTTACGGGACGGTCGTTGTATGTGTCTAATATGATGTAATATGATTTAATAGCGCGGTAATCGGATGGAAATGGCGCAGTAATGTGGACTAGAGAGGACAATATGCACTAGTTATTGTGTAGAAACTTGGACTAGTGCATGTAGATGGCTTATAATACCTTAAACATGTTTATAAACCATGTAAATCACTGTAATTAGCTGCTTATTAAACCGTTTTCAAGAATCAAGTAGTAAATAACCAAATAACACATGCATAGTATTGCCTGTGCTATAAAAAAGTTAACTAAAGAACGTTATTTCAAAGCTTTACAGCCCTCAAAAAAAATAAATAATAATAATTAAAGCCGCAAGCGGCAATGATCGGCCCTCGCCACGCCGCCGCCGCTACGCCGCCACGCCGCAAGAGGAGGGGGCGCTAACGCGCCCCAATGGTCCTTTTATTACGCCTACTGCTGAATCTGTGACACTGTCACATCTTCTCCCCTTTGTTTTACCATCAAAAAGCAATTTTATTTTGAATTCTTGGCAAAATGTGCGGCTTTGCCGCACAGACACCGTGACTTTTTGAATAAAAATGTGGATACTTTTTGATGGTCCACCCCTGAAGATGAGTCTCACCAAATTTCAGGTTAATAGGGCTAAGGCCCTGGGAGGAGTTTGTGAAAGTATAAAGTGTAAACATGTTCTGGCAATTTCCCCATTGGAATAACGTGGGAGGTTTTGGTCATCGCTACAGCAACGCCATAACAATTATGACATGGGTCTAATTGACTTTTTTGATGGGGATGCTAAAATTGAGTTGTGTGTCAAATTTCATATAATTTCGCAAAACTAAACATTTAACCTCCATATAAAATCTGTAGGGGGCGCTGTGGCGCCAAATTAATTAATTTCACTTCAAGTAGGTTTAGGGCAAAGAGCTTAACAACTGATTCTAATTTGACGCAATTCGGACTTTATCTGCGCAAACGGCAGAAATGTTAAATTTGGGAGATTTCTGAAATTCTTGCTACAGTTTGCGGCTTCGCCGCACAGAGACCATGACAGGTATCAATGTAATTTGAATAACTTTTGATGTCCCAGTCCTCAGTACCATTTTCACCAAATTTCAGCTTTTTAGAGCCAACGCACTGGGAGGAGTTCATAAAAGTACGACATTTGGAAAAACTCCCGAGTCATGCTTAGCCATTTTTGAACCAATATGGCCGACATTTGGTTGGGCGGACGGCGTTGCCGTAATAATATTTTTTACTTCTCTTGTCACCATCTATCTCTGCGCCAAATTTCATGATTCTACGATCAGATTTTTTTTGGGTCATTTCCTATCTCTCAATGCATTTTTGGTACATTTGGGGGCGCTGATGCGCCAATTTTTTTTTTATTTTAGAAAAGGGAAATAGCCAGAATGTAGAGAGGCACGATTTTTAGAGGTGTGCAAATTTTTGTGACTTTTCGTCAATGTTCACTGGGTGAAAAATAGGGGGGTTGGTCCCGAGAAGAAAGAAAGAAAGAATAATATTCCGATGCGAAAACAATGTTTCCCATTTTTCAAATATCATAAACTATACATTTTCGGAAAGCGCTCGCGCTTTCCTACCTCATGGTGTGGGTCCCTGGTCACTGACGGGTACTTTCGTTAATTTTGAGTGGGCTCTGCCCACTTTGTGTTTTTGGCCCTCTATACAGTAATAATGTTCAATTTTTGCATTACATGCTTATATGCACGGAACATGCAAGAGATGGGGAACGTATTCGTGAGCTACTTAGCGCAAATGAGTGCTTTAAAGCACTCGTTTAGTGCGCACTTTTGCACGGGCTTTGCCCGTTTACAACGGTAATGTTCCATTTTCCTACTACTAATTAGTATGCATGGGGCGTGCGTGAGTGAAGGAGTGCGTTAGTGAGTGTTTGGAAGTGGGCGAGCGCTTCGCGCTCGATTTCGTGCGCACGTAGTGTGCACTTTCGCAGCCGTGCTTCACACGGCCTTACTAGATTAGGCCTCTCGCCAGCTTGTGGAGCTCGGGCCTAATAATAAATGTCTTTTTTTTCCCTTTCACTATTTTTATGTTGATCCAATGCAAAAAGTGTATACAGTAAATCAGTTTAACACAATATTTTGATTAAAAAAAGTCACGTTTATTTATTCAATGACACTTTTCCATTTTTTGAGCACATAATATTAGCTCAAATTCATCGTCTATCTCCAATAAACATACTCTACAGTCTTTGCACATTCACATCTGCTCGTCTTTTCAAACCGGGCTAAATGATGCTTGTCAATAAAGCAGCAATAAGACGTTTTTCCCCAGTGCGTCTCCACCTTGGCTAAACAAGACGTCAGATGAAGCCATTAACTTTGTGCAAACTCAGGCAATTTCTTCCGCCAACTGTGTCCTGGGTTCAGGGAGACTCGCTGTCAGTCGCTTATTATGGGACGAGTCTTCAGGGAGCGGGAAGATGTTGAGGGGAAATAATGGGTTTTTGATGCTTGGGGGGTTCTGGATGTACAGCACATGCCACTCGCTCACAGTCTGCGTATGACAGCTCGTCCCGCCGGGAACGGGAGCGGGGACAATCTGAGGCAACGGCTCCAAGTGTGGAACAGAAGGTACGCTCGTAGTGTGGAAGAGAAGGGACGCTCGTAGTGTGGAAGAGAAGGGACGCTCGTAGTGTGGCACAGAGGGGACGCTCGTAGTGTGGAAGAGAAGGGAAGTTCGTAATGTGGAAGAGAAGGGAAGTTTGTATTGGGGAACAGAAGGGAAGTTCGTAGTGTGTAACAGATGGGACGCTCGTAATGTGGAAGAAAAGGGTAAGCAGACGGCTTATGGTCAATAAGGGGAATAATTCAAGTCTTAGATGGATCAAAATGTTTAGAACATACTGCTCATGGTGATTGGGCCAATTCACCAGGAAGCCTGAGGGCCAAGAAATAGTTGTCTATGGGCCACATTTGAACTACACTTTGATATCGAGACAATGTCAAAGTCAGAGCTGGGACTTGAACCAGCGACTCAAACATGTGTGGTGTATTCACTAAGCTACCCCTGACGCAGAAGATCCTGGACCACTGAGCTTCTGGTTTCTCAAATATGCTCGGTTATAAAATATTCTAACACCCAAAATCACAACAGCAGTTTCCTCGCTGGGCGTTCCAGAATTGTTTATTTCACCAACAGAAGGTTTAGAGAATCAAACAATGAAACAAAAGCTGATTAAACAATGTTCACAGGAAGAAACAGCAAATGGATAACTGTCCCAGGGCATTCTTTGTGCTTAGACTCTGTTTATTGGCAAGGAAAAACGACAACAATCTCTGTGGGAGAAAGTAGAAAGCTCCCAAGGACGGACCCGCTGCAGATAAAGGCATGTTCTGAGCAGGACTCGAATCCAATGCCGCACCAGAAACACCATCGGAGCTTAAAGCATAACTAAGTAACATTTTGACCTTTTTGAACGTCTCTGTAAGTCCCTGTGATGGTTAAATCTGTACTTTTGGGGCGTTTGAAGTGTCCGCCGTCGCCCCCTGCTGTCTCGGAGCGACGGAAACCCAGCCATCGAAGACAACGCTCCTGAAACCTGGCTCTTTTTTTTATACTTGGCCGTGGGAAATGTTTTTGCAAGTGATTAGACTGTCTTCTTATGATAAAGAAAGAAGACATTTGATTTGGTCCATTTCTAGTCCTGATTTAGGTTTTAGTCCATTTCTAGTCTTGGTTTGGTCCATTTCTCGTCTCGGTTTAGTACATTTCTTGTCTTGGTTTAGTCCATTTCTCATCTTTGTTTAGTCCATTTCTCGTCTCGGTTTAGTCCATTTCTTGTCTTGGTTTAGTCCATTTCTAGTCTTGGTTTAGTCCATTTCTCATCTTAGTTTAGTCCATTTCTCATCTTTGTTTAGTCCATTTCTCGTCTTAATTTAGTCCATTTCTCATCTCGGTTTAGTCCATTTCTCGTCTTGGTTTAGTCCATCTCTCGTCTTGGTTTAATCCATTTCTCGTCTCTGTTTAGTCCATTTCTCATCTTGTTTTGGTCCATTTCTAGTCTTGGTTTAGTCCATTTCTTGTCTTGGTTTAGTCCATTTCTCATCTTTGTTTAGTTCATTTCATGTCTCGGTTTAATCAATTTCTTGTCTTGGTTTAGTCCATTTCTAGTCTTGGTTTAGTCCATTTCTAGTCTTGGTTTGGTCCATTTCACGTCTCGGTTTAGTCAATTTCTTGTCTTGGTTTAGTCCATTTCTAGTCTTGGTTTAGTCCATTTCTCATCTTAGTTTAGTCCATTTCTCATCTTTGTTTAGTCCATTTCTCGTCTTAATTTAGTCCATTTCTCATCTCGGTTTAGTCCATTTCTCGTCTTGGTTTAGTCCATCTCTCGTCTTGGTTTAATCCATTTCTCGTCTCTGTTTAGTCCATTTCTCATCTTGTTTTGGTCCATTTCTAGTCTTGGTTTAGTCCATTTCTTGTCTTGGTTTAGTCCATTTCTCATCTTTGTTTAGTCCATTTCACGTCTCGGTTTAATCAATTTCTTGTTTTGGTTTAGTCCATTTCTCATCTTTGTTTAGTCCATTTCTTGTCTTGGTTTAGTCCATTTCTAGTCTTGGTTTAGTCCATTTCTCATCTTAGTTTAGTCCATTTCTCATCTTTGTTTAGTCCAGTTCTCATCTCGGTTTAGTCAATTTCTTGTCTTGGTTTAGTCCATTTCTTGTCTTAATTTAGTCCATTTCTCATCTCGGTTTAGTCCATTTCTCGTCTTGGTTTAGTCCATTTCTCGTCTTGGTTTAGTCAATTTCTTGTCTTGGTTTAGTCCATCTCTCGTCTTGGTTTAGTCCATCTCTCGTCTTGCTTTAATCCATTTCTCGTCTCTGTTTAGTCCATTTCTAATCTTGGTTTTGTCCATTTCTAGCCTTTGTTTAGTCAAGTTCACGTTTATTTCCGGGTTTAGCCTCAGTTTTGTCCCAGTTTTAGGGTCTGTGTGTGCGCCCTTATTCTAACCAAACACACTAGTTTGTATCATGTATGAGCTTATTCTAGTTAATAGTTATCTTGAAATACACACCAAATATAACCCCTGTGCGGCGATAACATACCAAATAAGACCATAAAACTTTACTAAAATGACTTCCACATTTCTCTGAGTTGACCTCTTGATCAATCGACGTCCCTTCCCGCCACCGCACCTCATTTCCCTGTCCAGAGCCGCACGATGCTGACCGTATGGATTTCCGACAGCCGGTGTAATTGACCTAAGTGCAAAAGAGAAACCCCGGCTGCTTCCATACGTGTTCCTCAACCAATATGCTTCATGTACACGGAGCCATAATATTTCCATGACTCTTGCCTTTCTACGGTCAGTCCTAAACGCCCCAATAACGTTAAGTGTGGAGGGACTGGAAAATGAGACGACGCCATGGCCCGCATAAGCAGTTTTTCACCGTGTGTGGGAAATCAGCAAAAAACGCAATTTGCCTGGATATTTCACCTGTAAATTGTATTCATTTATTTATTTATTTCCCTCCATTTTGTTTGCGAGGATAGGAAGTTACTGTAACATTCAGTCATTAAACATTTGCTTGTTTAGTTTTTGCAGTGGATTTTTATTGCGCATTCCTAACTGTAAATTAAATAGAAACATGTGAAAGTAAGGCACTTTAAAAGAAAAATGGTCCTAAAAATGTATCTCGACTTGTTTTTTTTCGTTAAATATTTGCATCAGTGCAGTAGAAGTATTGTTAATATGAAATCATATTAAGGGGCATTATATCTAACCTGGCCAATGAGCTTAATAACAAAATGCTATTGATTTATTGATTATTTTTTGATATTTCGAGTTTTTGCCAAAGAAAAGGTTACTATATTACTAGTTTTTGGCATAATACATGAGTAGTCTTGGTTTAGTCCATTTCTCGTCTTGGTTTAGTCCATTTCTCGTCTTGGTTCAGTCCGTTTCTCGTCTTGGTTTAGTCCTTTTCGAGCCTTGTTTTAATCCATTCCTAGTCTTGGTTTGGTCCATTTCTCGTGTTGGTTTAATGCATTTCTCGTCTTTGTTTAGTCCATTTCACATCTTGGTTTAGTCCATTTCTCGCCTTAGTTTAGTCCATTTCTTGTCTTGGTTTTGTCCATTTCTAGTCTTGGTTTAATCTATTTCTCATCTTGGTTTAATCCATTTCTAGTCCTGGTTCAGTCCATTTCTAGTCTTGGTTTAGTCCATTTTTCATATTGGTTCAATCAGTTTCTAGTCTTGGTTTAGTCCATTTCTTGTCTTGGTTTAGTCTGTTTCTAGTCTCGGTTTGGTCCATTTCTAGTCTTGGGTTAGTCCGTTTTTCGTCTTGGTTTAGTCTATTTCTAGTCCTGGTTTAGCTTTAATACACATGTAGCGTCACACTCTTCCATTCTTCACCCATCTTCCTTCTTAACCACATGTTTTTGTGGGAGACTCTGCACGTTCTGCCCCGTCGTCGTGCAGCGGGAGCCGTACGAGATGGATTACGGTGAGCTTGAAAACTCAAACCGCGCCACAAACCAATTTACAGCGCCAGGTTACGCCATGTCAGCGACGGTGACGCTAGAAACACGAGCAACGGCCGCAACATTAGCAGCAGAAGTGCAACAAAATCATCTGCCCTTGTTTATATAAAAGCTCACCTTGGTTTAGTCCATTTCTAGTATTGGTTTAGTCCATTCCTAGTGTTGGTTTAATCCATTTCTAGTCTAGGTTTAGTCCATTTCTAGTCTTGGTTTAGTCCATTTCTCGTCCTGGTTTAGTCCATTTCTCGTCCTGGTTTAGTCCATTCCTAATGTTGGTTTAGTCCATTTCTAGTCCTGGTTTGGTCCATTTCTAGTCTTGGTATAGTCCATTTCTAGTGTTAGTTTAATCCACTTCTAGTCTTGGTTTAATCCATTCCTAGTATTGGTTTAGTCCATTTCTAGTCCTAGTTCCTAGAAACACGAGCAACGGCCGCAACATCAGCAGCAGAAGTGCAACAAAAATCCTCTGCTCTTGTTTATATAAAAGCTCACCTTGGTTTAGTCCATTTCTAGTATTGGTTTAGTCCATTCCTAGTGTTGGTTTAATCCATTTCTAGTCTAGGTTTAGTCCATTTCTAGTCTTGGTTTAGTCCATTTCTCGTCCTGGTTTAGTCCATTCCTAATGTTGGTTTAATCTATTCCTTGTGTTGGTTTAGTCCATTTCTAGTCCTGGTTTGGTCCATTTCTAGTCTTGGTATAGTCCATTTCTAGTGTTAGTTTAATCCACTTCTAGTCTTGGTTTAATCCATTCCTAGTATTGGTTTAGTCCATTTCTAGTCCTAGTTCCTAGAAACACGAGCAACGGCCGCAACATCAGCAGCAGAAGTGCAACAAAAATCCTCTGCTCTTGTTTATATAAAAGCTCACCTTGGTTTGAAGTTCAACCGGAGTAAATACAGTCCGTACTCTTTGCAGGTGTCCGTACTCTTTGCAGGTGTCCGTACTCTTTGCAGGTGTCCGTACTCTCTGCAGGTGTCCGTACTCTTTGCAGGTGTCCGTACTCTTTGCAGGTGTCCGTACTCTCTGCAGGTGTCCGTACTCTTTGCAGGTGTCTGTACTCTTTGCAGGTGTCCGTACTCTCTGCAGGTGTCCGTACTCTTTGCAGGTGTCTGTACTCTTTGCAGGTGTCCGTACTCTCTGCAGGTGTCCGTACTCTTTGCAAGTGTCCGTACTCTTTGCAGGTGTCCGGACTCTTTGCAGGTGTCTGTACTCTTTGCAGGTGTCCGTACTCTCTGCAGGTGTCCGTACTCTTTGCAAGTGTCCGTACTCTTTGCAGGTGTCCGGACTCTTTGCAGGTGTCCGTACTCTCTGCAGGTGTCCGTACTCTTTGCAAGTGTCCGTACTCTTTGCAGGTGTCCGTACTCTCTGCAGGTGTCCGTACTCTCTGCAGGTGTCCGTACTCTTTGCAGGTGTCCGTACTACTCTCTGCAGGTGTCCGTACTACTCTCTGCAGGTGTCCGTACTCTTTGCAGGTGTCCGTACTCTTTGCAGATGTCTGTACTCTTTGCAGGTGTCCGTACTCTCTGCAGGTGTCCGTACTCTTTGCAAGTGTCCGTACTCTTTGCAGGTGTCCGGACTCTTTGCAGGTGTCTGTACTCTTTGCAGGTGTCCGTACTCTCTGCAGGTGTCCGTACTCTTTGCAAGTGTCCGTACTCTTTGCAGGTGTCCGGACTCTTTGCAGGTGTCCGTACTCTCTGCAGGTGTCCGTACTCTTTGCAAGTGTCCGTACTCTTTGCAGGTGTCCGTACTCTTTGCAGGTGTCCGTACTCTCTGCAGGTGTCCGTACTCTTTGCAGGTGTCCGTACTACTCTCTGCAGGTGTCCGTACTACTCTCTGCAGGTGTCCGTACTCTGTAGGTGTCCGTACTCTCTGCAGGTGTCCGTACTACTCTCTGCAGGTGTCCGTACTCTGCAGGTGTCCGTACTCTTTGCAGGTGTCCGTACTCTCTGCAGGTGTCCGTACTCTTTGCAAGTGTCCGTACTCTTTGCAGGTGTCCGGACTCTTTGCAAGTGTCCGTACTCTTTGCAGGTGTCCGGACTCTTTGCAGGTGTCCGTACTCTCTGCAGGTGTCCGTACTCTTTGCAAGTGTCCGTACTCTCTGCAGGTGTCCTTACTCTCTGCAGGTGTCCGGACTCTGCAGGTGTCCGTACTCTCTGCAGGTGTCCGTACTCTCTGCAGGTGTCAGTACTCTTTGCAGGTGTCCGTACTCTCTGCAGGTGTCCGGACTCTTTGCAGGTGTCCGTACTCACTGCAGGTGTCCATACTCTCTGCAGGTGTCCGTACTCTTTGCAGGTGTCCATACTCTCTGCAGGTGTCCGTAGTCTTTGCAGGTGTCCGTACTACTCTCTGCAGGTGTCCGTACTACTCTCTGCAGGTGTCCGTACTCTGCAGGTGTCTGTACTCTGCAGGTGTCCGTACTCTGCAGGTGTCCGTACTACTCTCTGCAGGTGTCCGTACTCTCTGCAGGTGTCCGTACTCTGCAGGTGTCCATACTCTCTGCAGGTGTCCGTAGTCTTTGCAGGTGTCCGTACTCTCTGCAGGTGTCCGTACTCTCTGCAGGTGTCAGTACTCTTTGCAGGTGTCCGTACTCTCTGCAGGTGTCCGGACTCTTTGCAGGTGTCCGTACTCACTGCAGGTGTCCATACTCTCTGCAGGTGTCCGTACTCTTTGCAGGTGTCCATACTCTCTGCAGGTGTCCGTAGTCTTTGCAGGTGTCCGTACTACTCTCTGCAGGTGTCCGTACTACTCTCTGCAGGTGTCCGTACTCTGCAGGTGTCTGTACTCTGCAGGTGTCCGTACTCTGCAGGTGTCCGTACTACTCTCTGCAGGTGTCCGTACTCTCTGCAGGTGTCCGTACTCTGCAGGTGTCCATACTCTCTGCAGGTGTCCGTAGTCTTTGCAGGTGTCCGTACTCTCTGCAGGTGTCCGTACTCTCTGCAGGTGTCAGTACTCTTTGCAGGTGTCCGTACTCTCTGCAGGTGTCCGGACTCTTTGCAGGTGTCCATACTCTCTGCAGGTGTCCGTAGTCTTTGCAGGTGTCCGTACTACTCTCTGCAGGTGTCCGTACTACTCTCTGCAGGTGTCCGTACTCTGCAGGTGTCTGTACTCTGCAGGTGTCCGTACTCTGCAGGTGTGTGTATTAAGTCCCTCGTCAACGCGGGATTGTTGACACAAAAGAGAAAGTTTGACGCTCAGTTTCAGTCAAACGAAAGGCTAAATGAGATTAGAGCTTTAGCGCCGCGCAATCACTCAACGGATCGACGTGGATTTGGCGCCAGCGACTCGCTAAACCGACGACGGCGGCTATAGACTGATTGAAATCTGTGTGAGCTGGAAAAGGCCCGGGAGTTCGAGAGAAGTAATCACCAAAAAATACTCGGGGAAAAAAAAAAAAAAGAAAAGGTGATTATTTTAGCTGCGCCTCCTTTTGCGCGCAGAGGAACACAATAACGCCTCCATAAAGCGGTTTCGCTTTGGAGCCGATGGAAAGTGGAGCGAATTTGCTTTTACTTTTGATGCATTGTTTGGAATAAATTGTGCTTTTAACAATAGGTTTATCGCACGCTGCGTAATAAAGCGCCACTTGTACTGCTGAATCCTGTTACGCTACAGCAATGTTTGTAATGAAATACTTTTTTGCGTGATTTTTTATGGGCTGTGTTTTTACCGATTTTCTCTCTTGTTTGAGTGGAAAGTGGAAAGCGCGAAGAAGCCGACAAATACTTTTCTCTCTTTCTGGTTTGCAGTTGTCACAAACCTGGACTAAAATGGGACTAACCAAACCTGGACAAGACCAGGACTGACCCGTGGAGGCGGGGCTAGCACAGGACCACACCAAGTCTATATAAAAACTGGAAAAAGGACCAAACCAAGGATAAAAGTGTGAATGTACTTACACCTTTCACCTTTCAACTAAACACCTGTTTGAGCACTTCTTCACTTCCTTTTTTCCTCTAAAACAGAAGAAAGCAAGAAAACATCAGTGTCCGTGGTCAGTTTGTTCATTTAAAAGAATGTTCACTTTGCCTTTTTAGTCAAGTTTGTAAATGCACTTAATTGTAGAGCACGGCCGGTACAGAAAGTGCTCTGCAACAGGAAAAGATGCATGAAAATCCCAATAAAAAACAAATAAATATCAGTTTAAAATTGACTTTTAAAGGTCAGAGTGCAATTCAAATGGTTTCAGTCCTATGCACAGCTAAACAACACTTTTTTCTTCTTTTTTGCCACGATTTTTACATGATCGCAAGACTGATTTTAGCTGAATTAAACTGACATTTATAAAATAAGATAAGATAATCCTTTATTGTCCACACATGGGGAAATTTCATTGTTGCAACGCAGGTAGATACAGAGGAAAAGGACAGATAACTTATAGGAAGTTTGAAAAACACTCTTAATAACTCTTATAAACAAAACTCTTATAAACAAAAACTCCTATAGACAAAACCTCATTTCTTGATAAGGAATGGAGGGGGAAATAAAGATAAAACCAAATAAAAACAGCTAGTGTAAGACAAAATAATACTAATAATAATGGTATATCAGTTATATGCACATGAATATGACGGTATTGCACATGGTTAAGTCAGTATTGCACGTGTTCAGGGCAGTGTTTGTTATAAAGTCTGACAGCATAATACCATAACTTCTTCTGTAATTGTGAGTCAGAATAAGCTTTCTTGCCATGGCTATAAAAGTGCTTTGGCAGTTTGGTAAAAGGATCAATAATTATATAAAATAACAATATACCGTTTTTTGTTTTTTTTTTTACTTCAGACTCCAGAGCAACTTAAATGTGATATTATTAGTTATTTTCACACTGACAACCACAAGAGGGCGCTCTAGGCTCTAAGCGACGCAGAAGAAGAATCTGCACTTCCTCTTCCTCTGGAGTTTGTGGAGTTGTTTAGAAGTGACACAGAGGAAGAAGAATTCAGAGGATTTTGTGATTTGGGGTAAAACTGATGCTTTGGTAAACTTGTTAGCATGTTCTTTATGCTATAGTTATCTGAATAACTGTTCATATGTTACGTTAACATACCAGACACTTACCACAGTTCTGTCTGTGCCTCATGTAGCTGAAGGTGTTAGCGTTAGCATACGTCATGTAGCTGAAGGTGTTAGCGTTAGCATACGTCATGTAGCTGAAGGTGGTAGCGTTAGCATACGTCATGTAGCTGAAGGTGTTAGCGTTAGCATACGTCATGTAGCTGAAGGTGTTAGCGTTA
>NW_027316389.1:7824537-7847747 GCF_026437365.1 Eucyclogobius newberryi
CGGGGCATCAAAAGTTATCCATACTTTTATTCCAAGTGCTACGGTCTCTGTGCGGCGGAGCAGCAAATTTGACTGACACTTGTGTTGATTTGCACTGGATTGGCCATGTCCAATGTGTCGCCGTCTGTCAAGTTCTTTTTTAATTCAACACACAATAAGGGCGCCATCTTTATCAAGTCGAAAGCGCAGAGTCGGAAGGCCTGCGGCCCGCGAGGGCCGTTGGATGCCGCTTGCGGCTTTAATTATTTTTATTTTTATTATTTTTCTTGTTCTTCTGCTTTTTGAGCTCTAATTTGACCCCCTGAACATGCTCAAAAACTCACCAAACTT
Organism: Eucyclogobius newberryi; assembly: GCF_026437365.1. Lineage (NCBI taxonomy): Eukaryota > Metazoa > Chordata > Actinopteri > Gobiiformes > Gobiidae > Eucyclogobius > Eucyclogobius newberryi. The sequence goes on from NW_027316389.1 coordinate 7,824,868, forward strand.
TGCCCAAAATTCAGAATCGGCGAAAAATTTTGTTTTTTCTGGGCCATTTTTTTTTTTGTTAAAAAATGGCGCGACAGCGCCACCGACAAAAGTCAAAATACATTGCGCCTATGGGAGACGCCCCGAGGTCAACTTTGGCGTAAAGCTACGAAATTCGGGACACGCATTCCTCTCGTGAGGACAAAAAAAAAAAAATATTGTGGCCACGCCCCCAGACTTACCCTATGGCCGCCATCTTCCTTTGAAAATGAAAACACGCTGTGTTAGCCATTTTGTTCACGTCAAACTTTGACGAACTCCTCCTAGGGCGTTTTGCCCACCGACTTCAAAATCGGCGTACGTCCTCTGGACAAGTGGGGCATCTAAAGTTATCCAATTTTTTTAGATACCTTTACCGGTCTGTGTGCGGCGCAGCCGCAAAGTTGGACAACTTATTTTGGAATATTGCAAATCTAAAAATTGCTCCCATTTGATCAAAACGAGTCCGATTAGGACCAAATTTGAATCAGTTGTTAAACTTTCAAGTTTGGACCAGTTTAGCATGACAAAATTGAAATGGGCGCGATAGCGCCCCCTACAGAGTTGCCTTTGAGTGAACATTGATGGACAAAAACTGGTTTTACACAAATGTTCTAAACTTTGCCCAAAATTCTATTTTGGGGTCCCGAGCAAAAGGCCAATCAAACTTATGCCTTAATTTTTACGGCGTAGCCGTAGCCATGACGGAAACCTCCCATGTTATCCCTATGGGAAAATTGCTAAATCTCTCGAATATCCACATTTTTCTGTTTCACACTTTAACGAACTCCTCCTAGTGCGTTTTGCCCACCGACCTCAAAATCGGTGTACGTCCCCTAGACAAGTGGGGCATCTAAAGTTATCCAAATTTTAAGGATAACTTTTACGGTCTCTGTGCGACGGAGCCGCAAACTTTTCCCTGAATTCTGACTATTTGGCCTTCAGAGTGGCCTATAAACAATAGAGTTTTTCCAAATGACATTATATTTTGCACAAAATTCTAATTTGCCATCCTGATCATACAAGTATGAGAGCCAAAGTCATATTTTGTACGGCGTAACCGTAGCGATGACAGAAACATCCCATGATATCCTTATGGGAAAATCGCGAAATTGCTCAAATCACCACATTTTTACGCTTCACACTTTAACGAACTCCTCCTAGGGTGATTGTCTGATCAAACTCATATTTGGGGAAAATCATCTACACAAGCGAGGCATCAAAAGTTATCCATATTTTGATTCTAAGTGCTACGGTCTCTGTGTGGCTGACCCGCAAATATATGTCACAAATGGGAAAACAGCGGAATCTCTAAAATGACCACATTTTTACGCTTCACACTTTAACGAACTCCTCCTAGGGCGATTGCCCGATCAAGCTCATATTTCAAGAATATCATCTACACAAGCGGGGCATCAAAAGTTATCCATATTTTGATTCTAAGTGCTACGGTCTCTGTGTGGCGGACCCGCAAATATATGTCAGAAATGGGAAAACAGCAAAATCTCTGAAATGTTCACATTTACGCTTCACACTTTAATGAACTCCTCTAAGGGCAATAGCTCGATCAAGCTCATATTTGGGGAAAATCATCTACACAAGCGCGGCATCAAAAGTTATCCATATTTTTATTCCAAGTGTCAAGGTCTCTCTGTGGCGGACCCGCACATTTGACCGACATTTGTGTTCATTTGCACTGGATTGGCCATGTCCAATGTGTCGCCGTCTGTCAAGTTCTTTTTTAATTCAACACAATAAGGGCGCCATCTTTATCAAGTCGAAAGCGCAGAGTCGGAAGGCCGGCGGCCTGCGAGGGCCGTTGGATGCCGCTTGCGGCTTTAATTTTTTCTTCTTCTTTCTTCTTTCTTCTTCTCGGGACCAACCCCCCTATTTTTCACCCAGTGAACATTGACGAAAAGTCACAAAAATTTGCACACCTCTAAAAATCGTGCCTCTCTACATTCTGGCTATTTCCCTTTTCTAAAATAAAAGAAATTGGCGCGTCAGCGCCCCCAAATGTACCAAAAATGCATTGAGAGATGGGAAATGACCCAAAAAAAATCTGATCGTAGAATCATGAAATTTGGCGCAGAGGTAGATGGTGACAAGAGAAGTAAAAAATATTATTACGGCAACGCCGTCCGCACAACCAAATGTGGGCCATATTGCTTCAAAAATGGCTAAACATGACTTCGAAGTTTTTCCAAACGTCGTACTTTTACGAACTCCTCCCAGGGCGTTGGCCCTAAAAAGCTGAAATTTGGTGAAAATGCTGCTGAGGAGTGGGACATCAAAAGTTATCCAAATTACATTGATACCTGTCACGGTCTCTGTGCGGCAAAGCCGCAAACTGTAGCAAGAATTTCATAAATCTCCCAAATTTTACATTTCTGCCGTTTGCGCAGATAAAGTCCAAATTGCGTCAAATTAGAATCAATTGTTAAACTCTTTGCCCTAAACCTACTTGAAGTGAAATAAATTAATTTGGAGCCACAGCGCCCCCTACAGATTTTATATGGAGGTTAAATGTTTAGTTTTGCGAAATTATATGAAATTTGACACACAACTCAATTTTAGCATCCCCATCAAAAAAGTCAATGAGACCCATGTCATAATTGTTATGGCTTTGCCGTAACGATGACCGAAACCTTCCATGTTATTCCAATGGGGAAATCGCCAGAACATGTTTACACTTTAGACTTTCACCAACTCCTCCCAGGGCGTTAGACATATTAACCTGAAATTTGGTGAGACTCATCTTCAGGACCATCAAAAGTTATCCACATTTTTATTCAAAGAGTCACGGTCTCTGTGCGGCAAAGCCGCACATTTTGCCAAGAATTCAAAATAAAATGTCTTTTTGATGGTAAAACAAAGGGGAGAAGATGTGACAGCGTCACAGATTCAGCAGTAGGCGTAATAAAAGGACCATTGGGGCGCGTTAGCGCCCCCTCCTCTTGCGGCTTGGCGGCGGCGTGGCGAGGGCCGATCATTGCCGCTTGCGGCTATATTTATTATTATTGTTGCATTATTATTATTTCCCCCCCACATATTTTATTTATTTCATTTATTTATTTATTTATTTTTTTTAAATCCGTCTATTTTTTTCAGATCCAGGAGGAGGAAGGGTTAGGGTTATTTATTCATTTGACATAAACGGAAAGATAAAAAAAAACATTTACACACTTTTACTTTTTTTGAGGAAAAGCTGAGCATAATGGACTTCATTTTGCTTCTAAAATTGTCACATTTATTTAAATTGAATTAAAAAAGACCTAATTTAGTTCAGAAATGGTCCCTTTTCTATACATTTAATTTAAAAAAAACGTACATTATATTTCTTTAGTCTTTACGATTACATTCTGACCTAAATAATCATGATCATCGATAAAAGGACTCACATTATGCATTATTTGTAGTGTTATTGTCCTTTAAACATGCTCTTGAGCATCTGACGCCCACATTTCTTCATCACGACCGCCTCCCGAGCGCACGCCACTCTCTTTTTGTGTGTCTCGCTTCGGTCGTTGTCAGCGTAATTCCGCAGAAGCGACGCGGCAGACAAACAGAGCTGTCAGTCGCTGCTCAGGCGGGAGCTCTAATCCCCGAAAACGTCCGAGTGCGAGTGGCGCTTCACGTTTAGCGGCGACTGGAGACGGCGGGCGGGGCTGGCGGGCGGGGCTGGCGGGCGGGCGGAGTTTCACCGCAAAGTCCAGCGTGTGTGGTCGAGCTCAGACAGCGACGTGCAGGGATTCCACTCCAATTGAAACGTGTTAATTGGTGTTCATTATTTTGCGGGCGTGGTTTTAGTCGACGGGATGAACTCGCCCGGGACGCTTTCTCTGGTCGAATCGGATTAACTGCGAGTGATGTTTGTTTTCAGGAACAAGCGCAAAACATGGACCGATAATTATGATATTTTAATGAACAAATTTATTTTTTCTGGAGAAGGGGGCGTGGTCAAGGACTGATTAACTGATTGAGACATAGACGTTTGATGCTTGTATTTCCATAGCAACTCGTCCAGTCCGGGAAGATTTTGGAGCTTTTAGAACATTAAGCCACAAAAGTCACAAGTTAAGAGTAATTACCGTATTTTCCGGACTATAAGTCGCACCTTTTTTCATAGTTTTGGCCGGGGTGCGACTTATACTTATATTTATACTTATGTACTTATACTCTGGAGCGACTTATATGTTATATTATTTGTTAGTTTCACACTTGCAACCGCATTTCATACTCCAGTGCGACTTATTCTCCGGAAAATACGGTAAATAGTCTGGTAATTACCGTATTTTCCGAACTATAAGTCGCACCTTTTTTCATAGTTTTGGCCGGGGTGCGACTTATACTTATATTTATACTTATGTACTTATACTCTGGAGCGACTTATATGTTATATTATTTGTTAGTTTCACACTTGCAACTGCATTTCATACTCCAGTGCGACTTATATATGTTTTTTCTTTTCTATTATGCATTTTGCAATTTAAAATCCATAAAATACGGTAGTAAGGTCTCTAAAGTATGTGTTTTACGCTTTATGCTATCCAACTGAAACCACAATAATAAGCCACAAAGTGAACAGTGTAAACAGTCTTAACGCAACAGAACGCGACCGTCTTTTTCTTTCCTTTTACACATTTATCAATCGTGACCGAAGTAAAACACATTATCGCCGCTGTCCGTCTCCCTTTGTCTCCGCGCCACGTCTAAAACCATTACGCCGCCGCGTCTCCCGTAAAACCGGCTTATACTCCAGCACCAGAACGACCGCCGGCGTAACCCCGTAATCCCCACCGAGCGTATCCTTTACCGTGTAGATAATGGCATTAGGGGATTTCCCATTGTGTAGGTAATACATGTGCGCTGATGAAAGCAGATGTCACCCAGACCCGGGCCCAGGCGCTTCCTTCGGAATTTGGATGCCGCCCGCATAAGCCGCTCTAACAAGACTCGTCGGACAATGCGAAGCCCGTCGAGAGTCGTTTAGCCTCCAACCTCGGCGAAGAATACATTATTTTTTTCCCCTTTTCGTTTCCCCTCCGCCGCCGGTTAGCGTTGGCGCGCGCCGCTACGCCAGAGGAAGCGGGGGCGGGCCGCAGATTTGAAGCGATTTGGAGGTATGGTGTTTGGCGTTTGCGGGTGAGCTCTGAAATGTGCGGGAATATAAGAAAAACAAACAAAATCTAGCTGTTTTGGGGGGTTTTTTGGACTTCAACGGTTAAGAATATTCGGCATTTGGACCAGACTATTTACCGTATTTTCCAGAGTATAAGTCGCACCGGAGTATAAGTCGCACCAGTCCAAAAATGCATAATAGAGAAGAAAAAACATTATATAAGTTGCACTGGAGTATGAAATGCGGTTGCAAGCGTGAAAATAACAAATAATAACACATATAAGTCGCTCAAGAGTATAAATATAAGTATAAATATAATTATATAAGTATAAATGTAAGTATAAGTCGCACCAGCCAAAAAATGCATAATAGAGAAGAAAAAAAATATATAAGTCGCACTGGAGTAAAAGTATATAAGTATAAATATAAGTATGTGTCGCACCCCGGCCAAAATTATGAAAAAAGGTGCGACTTATAGTCCGGAAAATACCGTATTCACTTATTCCACTTTAAAACTTCAACTTTCAGTCATACGCTCAATGCCGACAAGAATATATATTAAATGATCCAGAGTTTGGCTTATATAATGAGGTATGCATACTTTTAATCAAAACTACTTGTTCCAAATACACAAAGGAAAACTGTCATCCTGATTTCTGAGTCAATGTCCCCGAACAGCGATCTTTATTTACTTTGCACGGTCTGATGTGGCTGGTTGGATGTGTTTGTTTTGTCTGGAAAGTTCCACAGCATGACACATCACCATGGAGACGAGCATGACACATCACCATGGAGACGAGCATGACACATCACCATGGAGACGAGCATGACACATCACCATGGAGACGAGCATGACACATCACCATAGAGACGAGCATGACACATCACCATGGAGACGAGCGTGACACATCACCATGGAGACGAGCGTGACACATCACCATGGAAACGGGCATGACCCACCACCATGGAGACGAGCATCACCATGGAGACGAGCGTGACACATCACCATGGAGACGAGCGTGACACATCACCATGGAGACGAGCGTGACACATCACCATGAAAACGAGGATGACCCACCACCATGGAGACGAGCATCACCATGGAGATGAGCGTGACACATCACCATGGAGACGAGCGTGACACATCACCATGGAGACGAGCGTGACACATCACCATGGAGACGAGCGTGACACATCACCATGGAGACGAGCGTGACACATCACCATGGAGACGAGCATGACACATCACCATGGAGACGAGCATGACACATCACCATGGAGACGAGCGTGACACATCACCATGGAGACGAGCATGACACATCACCATGGAGACGAGCGTGACACATCACAATAGAGACGAGCATGACACATCACCATGGAGACGAGCGTGACACATCACCATGGAGACGAGCATGACACATCACCATAGAGACGAGCATGACACATCACCATGGAGACGAGCATGACACATCACCATAGAGACGAGCGTGACACATCACCATGGAGACGAGCGTGACACATCACCATAGAGACGAGCGTGACACATCACCATGGAGACGAGCATGACACATCACCATAGAGACGAGCGTGACACATCACCATGGAGACGAGCGTGACACATCACCATAGAGACGAGCATGACACATCACCATGGAGACGAGCATGACACATCACCATAGAGACGAGCGTGACACATCACCATGGAGACGAGCGTGACACATCACCATAGAGACGAGCATGACACATCACCATGGAGACGAGCGTGACACATCACCATGGAGACGAGCATGACACATCACCATGGAGACGAGCGTGACACATCACCATGGAGACGAGCATGACACATCACCATAGAGACGAGCATGACACATCACCATGGAGACGAGCGTGACACATCACCATAGAGACGAGCGTGACACATCACCATGGAGACGAGTGTGTGACGAGCGTGACACATCACCATGGAGACGAGCGTGACACATCACCATGGAGACGAGCGTGACACATCACCGTGGAGACGAGCGTGACACATCACCATGGAGACGAGCGTGACACATCACCGTGGAGACGAGCGTGACACATCACCGTTGAGACGAGCGTGACACATCACCATGGAGACGAGCGTGACACATCACCATGGAGACGAGCGTGACACATCACCATGGAGACGAGCGTGACACATCACCATGGAGACGAGCATTACACATCACCATGGAGACGAGCGTGACACATCACAATAGAGACGAGCATGACACATCACCATGGAGACGAGCGTGACACATCACCATGGAGACGAGCATGACACATCACCATAGAGACGAGCATGACACATCACCATGGAGACGAGCATGACACATCACCATAGAGACGAGCGTGACACATCACCATGGAGACGAGCGTGACACATCACCATAGAGACGAGCATGACACATCACCATAGAGACGAGCGTGACACATCACCATGGAGACGAGCATGACACATCACCATGGAGACGAGCATGACACATCACCATAGAGACGAGCGTGACACATCACCATGGAGACGAGCGTGACACATCACCATAGAGACGAGCGTGACACATCACCATGGAGACGAGCATGACACATCACCATGGAGACGAGCGTGACACATCACCATAGAGACGAGCGTGACACATCACCATGGAGACGAGCGTGACACATCACCATAGAGACGAGCGTGACACATCACCATGGAGACGAGCGTGACACATCACCATAGAGACGAGCATGACACATCACCATGGAGACGAGCGTGACACATCACCATAGAGACGAGCATGACACATCTCCATGGAGACGAGCGTGACACATCACCATAGAGACGAGCGTGACACATCACCATGGAGACGAGTGTGTGACGAGCGTGACACATCACCATGGAGACGAGCGTGACACATCACCGTGGAGACGAGCGTGACACATCACCGTGGAGACGAGCGTGACACATCACCATGGAGACGAGCGTGACACATCACCATGGAGACGAGCGTGACACATCACCGTTGAGACGAGCGTGACACATCACCATGGAGACGAGCGTGACACATCACCATGGAGACGAGCGTGACACATCACCATGGAGACGAGCGTGACACATCACCATGGAGACGAGCGTGACACATCACCGTTGAGACGAGCGTGACACATCACCATGGAGACGAGCGTGACACATCACCATGGAGACGAGCGTGACACATCACCATGGAGACGAGCGTGACACATCACCATGGAGACGAGCGTGACACATCACCATGGAGACGAGCAGTAAAAGAGGAGATCAATGAGGCGCTGCAGATGTATGTCGGACGTGGGGCTCCGTGGATGGAGGTGATGGATGGATACGTGTGGAATGTGCTGGAATTAACTGAAAATGGATGAATTCACCAGGCTCAGGGACATTATGCCAGACTGACATTTTAAACATTATTTTCATGTTGTATTTTCACTTTCTGGTCCTGTTCTGTCATTTTTTTTTTTTAACAATTTCTTTTTTTTCATCATAATTAACACAAATTGAAAAACGAAATAATAATTCTAGCTGTTTTTTGGGTTTCTTTTTGGACTTCAACGGTCAAGAATATTCAGCATTTGGACCATCCTATTTACCGTATTTTCTGGACTATAAGTCGCACCGGAGTATAAGTCGCACCAGCCAAAAAATGCTTAATAAAGAAGAAAAAAACATATATAAGTCGCACTGGAGTATGAAATGCATGAAAATAGCAAATATTAACACATATTCAATTAATAACAAATATTAACACATATTAAAAAAAAAAAAAAAATCAAATAATTTATTGACATATAAAAACAAACACACGGAACAGGATCAGAGAGAAAAGACATAAACCCAAATGTGCAGACATCCACCAAGAACAGAACAAAAAAGGAGATATCATGACAAACTGAACCCAAAGAAAACGTACCATTTCGTCCACTATCTGTCCAATTTGTCCATTTTCAAATTAAGACCGAAAGCAATTTTCCGAATTTCCAAAGTAATGTCTGTAACTGAGTGTCGCTGCAATTTGTGTCATCCATTTTTTGTGATGGCCTTTTCCTATTTTTCTTACTGTTCTATTCTTTGTCTAAAAAGTATATAATGTACTTCTTATGTAAAATTCAGATGGCTAGAATGAAGGCATCAATTAATTCAATAAAATGTATGTGTTGTAATTGAGCGACTCAAAGAAGTTAAGACACTGTCAAAAAAATCTAAAAATGACTATTCACAGTATTTAAGTCTCAAGAACAACATCTTCATAATTAAAACGACAGATTAAATTGTCATAAAAATCTAGATCTCACTTAATTGGCCTCGATCTCAATTAAATCTGTTTGTTTTACCCATAAATTAAACATACGTTGCAGCAAAGTGCTAAAGACCAAATCAATTATTATTTGAATTTTTTTACGTTAAAGAGCAAAATCCTGTTTATTTCCAACGCATCATTTAAAATCAGTTTCATTATGCGCACGGCCTAAAAAAGAAAACACTCGGCTACACTTCTGGTCCCACACGCTGTCGCTCTTTTGTCAAAAAATGAAATATGCATGCGTGAAAACGGGGCCTTGCACGGTGTTGACATTGGCTCGGCTCCGCTGTCCCGGGACGCCGCTGTGATCCTGAAATGCCGTGTAGTTTTTAAGGAGCTAAAGCCAAGCGTCTGCTAGCGTTTAGCCCCCGGTGACACGAGCCGTTTTTTGACGCACGCCGCGGCCCCCGCTTTGTTTACTCGTGTCGTCGCGTTAGCGCAGGGCGGCGCCGGAGACGTCTGCTCTACAAAACGTCCCGACTCGTCTCTCTCTGCTCCGCGTCCCGCTCATTTCAGAAGAGCATGGGAAACTGGTTCTTACTGTTATTCTGTTTTTGAGCGCTATGTGTTTCGGTTGAGATCAGGCAAGGACACACACATTATGCATTATTTGTATCGTTATCGGCCTTTAAACGTGCTCTTTTGGTTCTTCTGTTCCCTTGTCAGGATTGGTATCAGAACTCCATCTACTGGCAGCAGAGGGAATTACGACGGGGTGATCAACAAAAGCTTGTTTCCCACTCAGACATGCTAATACGAGCACACATGTTGTATTAAACGTGATTCAAGGTGGGATTGATGAGAAAAGCGGTGATTTATGGAGGTGACACTGGACATTTCTACTTTTGACGTTTGTTTTTTGCGTCTCAGAGCCAAAGGAACTTGATTATGATGAGAAAATTATGTTGAAAAGTTAATTTTGCATCATGTGTGTCCTTTAATGGTACAAAAAAATCATAATAAAACATAAAATTGACTGTAATCCCACATTCGTCCAGAAGTGGGCCGTGGTAGACGAGGTTTCAAAGGTAACTGTGTCCAAATGACCATCTTTATACACCTTTATACACCATTATAACCCATAGTAATTAGTTAAACTATTTTAACCACGTTTAGTCAAAAGGGGCCTTTTTGATTTAAAGGATTGATTTTGCTTGGACAGTTCCCCATTCAGAAGCTATAATATCTTGATATAATTTGCTTGATGACGATACACAATGTTGGGAAGAATACTTTGAAAATGTGTTTAGTTACACAGTACTACATACCCACTTTATTCTGAATACTTAGAATCAATCAAAAAAGCAGTTGGTTCTGCATGTATTTACGAGATAAGACAACATTCATCACAAATTAAAGGTGCCATAACATGCTTTTTTTCACGTTTCGTAGTCTATCCTAAGTGTATCATTGATAATAATAAGGGTTGTGCAACACCCATAACATAATAGTTAAGAAATATCACCCAGACCTTGGACCCCCTCACCAACCCGGAAATGCAGACGGCTTGGTTTGATATTCGCCTCCACCCTTGCGAAGAGCGATCTGGCTCCCCCGCCCAACCCGTGACGTAGTCTCAGAGCGCGTGTGTGCCCCGCCCACCCGTGACGTAGCCCCACAGCTGTCAGCTCCGCGATGCACAGCTCCTGCCGCGCGAGTGAGTGAGAAACGATAGAACTTCAGATCAACACTACTTTGAGACTAAATAAATCTGGTGTTTATTCTACAGCGTGCGCAGAACATATATATATATATATATATATATATATATATATATATATATATATATATATATATATATAAAAAAGTCTTATCAAATCAAATCAAATCAATTTATTTTTGTAAGGCCCAAAATCACAACAACAGTTGCCTCTGAGGGCCACAGGGAGAAATGAATCAACAATGTCTGTGGTGGCGATGGAGTCAGACAATGTCTGTGGTGGCGAGGGACGATGTCCCAGGGTCCTCTGTCCTTAGACTCTCCTTCTCGGCCAGGAAAAACTACAAAAAAAACCTCTTTGGGAAAAAAGCGTAGAAACCTGGAGGAGTTCCAGTGAAGGAGAGATCCGACTCTCACAGACGGACAGACGGACACGAGGAGACTGGAGCTGGACCCACTCTTCAGGCAGATGAGGGACCGACTGAGGCGAACTGGACCCACTCTTCAGGCAGATGAGGGACCGTCGGAGTCGAGCAGGACCCACTCTTCAGGCAGATGAGGGACCGTCGGAGGCGAACTGGACCCACTCCTCAGGCAGATGAGGGACCGTGGGAGGCGAGCTGGACCCACTCTTCAGGTAGATGAGGCACCGTCGGAGGCGAGCTGGACCCACTCTTCAGGCAGATGAGGGACCGACTGAGGCGAACTGGAGCCACTCTTCAGGCAGATGAGGGACCGTCCACATGGGGCAGGGACCACTTCACCAGGAGAGGGACATCTGGGTCCACAGGTCCTCAGGAGTGAGAGAAAGAAAAAGAAGGCGGTGAACAGTTTGCAAGTGGAATTAAAAAATAAATATTGTTTGATAGCATAAGTAGTCAGAAGAAGAGGATAGTGCTCAAGCTGTCATACTTCCCTCAGCATAGTTACTCCTAGGGCAGCGTAGCTAAAGCTGTGGGTTTATCTTTCTGTTCCTAACTACTCTGACCATAAGCGATTTCGAAGAGGAACGTTTTAAGCCTGGACTTAAATGAAGAGACTGTGTCAGCATATTTAACATGGGTCGGGAGCTGATTCCATAACACAGGGGCTTGGTAGCTAAACGCTCTACCTCCTACAGTACTTTTAGAGACTCTTGGCACCACCAGAAGGCCGGCATTCTGAGAGCGAAGAGCTCTGTTTGGATGATATGGTTCTATAGCATCTTTGAGGTAGGATGGGGCCATGTCATTTATGGCTTTGTAGGTTAAGAGTAGAATTTTGAATTTGATTCTGGACTCGACGGGGAGCCAGTGAAGAGACTTCAGCACTGGCGTAATGTGCTCTCTTCTTTTTGTTCCTGTTAGTAATCTTGCTGCTGCATTTTGAACCAGTTGAAAGCTTTTTATGGAGCTTTTAGGACACGCTGCAAGCAGGGAGTTACAGTAGTCTAATCTAGTCGTTACAAATGCATGGATAAGTTTTTCGGCATCACTTTTAGGCAGGATTCTTCTGATTTTGGCGATGTTGCGCAAATGGAAATAGGCTGTTTTACAAGCTTGATTTATATGAGCTTTAAATGAGAGCTCCTGGTCAAATAAGACTCCAAGGTTTCTTACAGTAGAACTGGAGGCTACACTGACATTGTCCAGTGTGACTATCTGCTCAGATAGAGCGTCTCGTAGATGCTTAGGGCCAAGCACAATGACCTCGGTTTTTTCAGGGTTAAGAAGCAGGTAGTTTAGTGTCATCCAGGTTTTTATCTCCTTCACACAAGTACTAAGTCTGTCTACTTGATCGCTCTGATCAGGTTTCATTGATAAATACAGCTGAGTGTCGTCTGCATAGCAGTGGAAGTTAATGTCATGCTTTCTGATAATGTTGCCTAATGGTAGCATATAAAGAGTAAACAGAATTGGACCGAGTACCGAACCCTGTGGCACACCGTGAATTACTTTAGAGCTTGGTGAGGAGCTCTGGTTTACATTAACAAATTGGAACCTATCAGATAGATAGGATTTAAACCAGCTGAGGGCTGTTCCTCCAACACCTACATCACATTCTAACCTCTGCAGTAGAATGTTGTGGTCAATGGTGTCAAACGCTGCGCTGAGGTCCAACAGAACCAGGATTGAGACCAGTCCATCATCAGCGGCTAATAACAAATCATTTGTGACTTTAACTAGTGCAGTTTCAGTGCTGTGGTGGGCTCTGAACCCTGACTGGAAAACTTCAAATAAGTTATTGTCCTGCAGGTGGCGACAAAGCTGTTTTACTACAACTTTTTCAAGGATTTTAGAGACGAAGGGAAGATTTGAAATAGGTCTGTAGTTTACCAATAGGTCGGGATCTAGATTAGGCTTTTTCAGAAGAGGTTTAATGACTGCATGTTTGAAGGACTGTGGAACATAGCCACTTTCGAGTGAAGTATTTATTATATTAAGAATAGGGTCTATAATTAGGGGAAGAATGTCTTTGAGGAGTCTGCTTGGAATGGGGTCTAGGACACAAGTTGAGCTTTTAGAGGACATAATGGCTGAAGTTATCTCTGCTTGATCAACAGCTGTGAACCTTTCTAGGTTTACAGGTGGATTTATATGGGACGTTAGATTTACAGCTTGGGCTAGTTCAGGGCTAATAGCGGGGGTAATTTCATCTAATTTATCTCTGATTGTTTTTATTTTATTATTAAAAAATAGGAGGAAATCATCAGAGCTAAGTGTAGCTGGGATTGAGGGCTCTACTGCACTGTGACAGTTTGTTAGCCTAGCTACAGTGCTGAAAAGGAATTTAGTGTTACTTTTGTTGACTTCTATTAGATTTGAATAATATCTGGTTTGGGCCTTACGCAGAGCCTGCTTATAGGACAGCAGGCAACTTTTCCATGCTTTTAGGGATTCTTCGGTGTGAGAGCGACGAAATAATCCCTCTAACTTTCTAACTCTTTGTTTATGTGAACGCAGTTCTTGGTTGTACCATGGGGAGGCGCGCTTTGGCCTAATGACCTTCTGTTTTAACGGCGCGACAACGTCAAGAGCAGACTTCAGAGAATTCATGGTCAAGTCGACACATTGATCACTTAAACTGGGACTAAAACTGTTCTCAGCAGGATCACATGACATGTCACTGAATATTGGCTCTATTATTTCTTTGAATTTTGAGATAGATTTTTCAGATATTGTCCTTTTCATTATAACTTTATTTTGTGGGACTGGATGATCTTTAAGAATAAACTGAAAGGTAATTAGGAAATGATCTGACAATATAGGGTTTTGAGGGAGGACAATGAGGTCACTAATCTCTGTTCCATACGTTAGGACAAGATCCAGAGTGTTCTTGTGAGTGTGAGTCGGTTTATTTACATTCTGAGTGAAACCAATGCTGTCTAACAAGGCGCTGAAGGCATTACTGAGAGCGTCATCACTCATGTTCACGTGGATATTAAAGTCTCCAACTATAACTATTTTATCCCAGGCTAACACTAAGTTTGATATAAAGTCAGAAAACTCTGTTAAAAACTCTGAGTAGGGACCAGGAGGTCGGTAGATAACTATGAACAAAACTCCTTTTTGGTTTTTCATATTTGGACATGTGATTGACAGCATAAGGCTTTCAAATGAGTGAAATGCATTGTTAGTTTTAGGGCTCATGAGTAGGCTTGAGTGGGAGATCACTGCCACACCACCACCTCGGCCTGTGCTCCTGGCAGTCTGAAAGTTAACATGGGTGGTTGGGGTGGACTCATTTAGTCTGACGTAGTCGTCTTGTTGAAGCCACGTTTCAGTTAGAGCTAGAAGATCTATGTTATAGTCACTAATTAATTCATTAACTAAGAGCGATTTGGAGGAAATTGCTCTAATGTTTAGCAGTCCACATTTTACGTGTTTATTCATTTGTGTATTTGTGATTGTTATTTTCCTTAAGTTATTTGGTCTGACGCCTGAAATATTTTTTCTGAGATGTGACTTTTTGGCATTATTTGTACGAGGGACACGAGGGACACGAGGGACACACACAGTCTCTATCTGTCTTGAATCTGAACACTTCACAGGTAACAGAACGGGCGAGAGTTCAGCGACAGAGGAGCGTCTTGAACTGCTGCTCTGCACCTGGGGCTCTTATGTCCATCGCGTTCTTATTTCCTGGTTTTTCGGTATCGGATAGAACTTCTCTCCGTTTATTTTCCCGGTTGCTGCATCAACTGCCACATAAACCTTCACCATTGTGATAATAGTAAAGAGTGCGATATCATTAATGAAGTTTTGGGCCTCTTTGAGCCGTGTTTCGTCGTAAATCGAAGCAGAAAAACTCCGGGGCTTGTATGGCGAGACGAGTCTGCAGCAGCGCGGAGCCGGGGGGAAGGGGGCGGGAGGCGGCAGGCGGGAGGGGTAGACGGGTGGAGAGGGGGGGGGAGGGTGAGGGGGGATGATGACGCGTGCCTGTGGTTATGACGCGGTCTTGTAGACACCCCCGTCAGTTTGGAGATTCGAGGAAAGGAGATAGTCTGTAATATAGCTAAACACTGCGGGAATCTATCAAAAAAACACTCGGCTACACTTCTGGTCCCACACGCTGTCGCTCTTTTGTCAAAAAATGAAATATGCATGCGTGAAAACGGGGCCTTGCGCAGTGTTGACATTGGCTCGGCTCCGCTGTCCCGGGACGCCGCTGTGATCCTGAAACGCCGAGTAGTTTTTAAGGAGCTGAAGCCAAGCGTCTGCTAACGTTTAGCCCCCGGTGACACGAAACGGTTTTTGACGCACGCCGCGGCCCCTGCTTTGTTTACTCGTGTCGTCGCGTTAACGCAGGGCGGCGCCGGAGACGTCTGCTCTACACAACGTGGTAGACGAGGTTTCAAAGGTAACTGTGTTCAAATGACCATCTTTATACACCTTTATACACCATTATAACCCATAGTAATTAGTTAAACTATTCATCACGTTTAGTCCAAAGGGGCCTTTTTGATTTAAAGGATTTTGCTTGGACAGTTCCCCATTCAGAAGCTATAATATCTTGATTTAATTTGCTTGGGTACATATATCTGGGTACATATATGAAGCTGGGTACATACTCTGGGTACATATATGAAGCACAAATAGCAATGTAAGAAGGTTAAAAGCTCTGAAAAGTCGATTTTGCATGTTATGGGACCTTTAAAAAAGGGGAAATTCTACTCGCGCTCATTGTAAGAGTTACATTTCCTATTTTTCTCACCATTTCAGCGAAGTTATGATCAAATGCCACTGATTTATTTATTTTTTTGTTCTGAACCACCAAACGAAACAGTAACCGCACCAGAATGCACATACGTATTCTCCGTACACGTCTTCAGTCACTTCCCAGCGTTGGCGATGGAAAACCGTTGCCGTAGCTTTAAACTCATGAATATCACATCTGCGTTTGAAAGCCTTTTGTCGTCACGTTCCCATCGCGTGTGCGTCGTTTGTGTGTTGCGTGCGAGGGGCGGCGGCGTTGCCATGTAGCAAGACGGTGAAGGAACAGCTCTGAAGAAGAAGTCACGGCTAAAGGGGACACGGGGGATTCTGCAGTGGGACATTGATTGGTCTCAGAGAGGCTCAACTTAGTCCGTGGTCCGACATCTGTATCTGATTTCAAAATGTCCGCCTGATAAAAAAAAAAAACATATATTCTGTTTCACGCCGTTTATTTCGAGCCCTGGAAATGCAAACGGCAAATAACGGCGACCGCCTTCCATCCCCGAGAACCCCTTTGAAGTATCGTTTTCACGTGTTGCACAAGACACGGATTCGTCCCTGATTTTGTAAAGGAAATGTTCTGTTGTGGTAAAGAAGCTGAGCGGAATAATTTGGCTCCGCGGCGTCCGGCCCCGTGCGTCTCTAAAAGGGAACGTGACATTGGCGGCGCTGCGGGCCGAGCTCGCGCCGCGCCGGTTTTGTCCGCGAGGCTGAAGGCGAAGAAAGGAAAGATTGACCATTGTATCGCGGCGCTTTGTGGGGAGCGACCGGCCGACCGGAGCTGTCCGCGGTGCTGGAATTAGCCCGGGAACAGGGTTAGCACGCGGCGTGTTCATAGTATTTTATGAATGGGAACACTGCTGACGAGGCGGTGTTACACGGGGGAAATGGTGTGGACTGATGCACTCTTTTGTGTGACTTTTTGTAGTTTAGTCTTTAAGTTTTGGTGATTTAAGATGCTGGATTTGTGGAAAGCATAAAAAAGTTACTACATTTACCTCCTTCATTATTCCCTTTTTTATATGGTGATCATTTTAAGATTGTAAAAGTTGTATTTTTTCTGGTATTAAAGCATTGTGGACATTTTCTTTTGTAAAAACAACTTGACTGCTGGTTTGCACTGTCCATGGTGCTGAAACGGCTGAAAAGTTTTGTTCTCAGTTAAAGTAAGTGAGTAAAGAGTGTGGAAAATAAGCAGCGGGTCAGAGCATCTTCAGGAGGAACCAAACACTCTTTTTCCAATGTCAGAGTTTATTTCCAAAGCACACTTACAACTTTAAAAGCCTGAAGTACTGTTCAGACAAGTGCGATAAAACACAATCAACTACAACTAAACATTAAGTGAAGACAAATAATGACTCAGCTCAGTTTTTGTCAAAAGGCCAGCGAGAAAAGGTCAGTTTTTAACAAAAATGTAAATGATATACATAGACATTTTACATACTTTACCATAAATCATACTTTTGTGAAGCTTTTATCACGTTTAGATCTGATTGCACTTAATCCACGAACATTTACAACACATTTAGCCTCCATTACGCAATTGTGAACATTCTGGTGAGAGCGTTGACAGCTTTTATGATCAAAACGTTGTCAGATTTGAAAGCGAGACAACATTCCTTTTGCAATATTAGAGAATAACCGGTTTTGTTTGCCAAATGATCTTACGTCCTTGTGTCAGAAAAAGGAAGCTTTTGCTCAATTGTGCTTCAGATTTTCTGCGCTCGCTCAAGGCAAGAGTTTGCTTTCGCAGATCAGTGTTTGGCATTTGTGAAATCCGACCGATGTTCATTCCTTGTTGCGGTAAATGGCCGAATGGCCGGCCACTGCGCCCGATTGAACACGCAATCGCTGACGAGCAATGACAAAACACGACGTTGATTTGCTTTTGCGGCGAAAATGATAATCCGCCATTGGATATTCCCACTTTGGCTGGAGATATTGAACTTTAACGATGTTCAATTTACTGTTTTTTAAATGAATTCCGCTCTTGAGTTTTGGGTGGAAGAGCGTTTTTGGCAATAAGTTTGGAAAAAAGCGGCGCGGCTCCATTCGTCACCTGCCGAGGGAACAGACAACCCTTCCTTTTTCTGAAGCGCAAGATTTAATTTAGCCAAGCCGAAAAGTGAATTAGCTTGGAGAGGGAGGCTCTCCTTTTCCCCGCGTTTGAGCATCTGCCGGCTCTTCCTCCAAATGAATCTTTGCATATTGCGCGGGCGTATTATTATGAAGCTATGAAAAGTATTAATATATGAGCCGCGATGATGCTGAATGAGGAAGACAAGCAGCAGCCATCGTTCCAAATGAAAAACGCCCTTGAGGAAAAAAAGCTGAGAAGAGGTTTAAGGCGGCGCTGAAGCGGGTCAAACCTCTTCCATTTTAGCGTCTGGACACGAAACACGTATCGGACGTTAAAAAACCCGACACGATCCAGGTTCGAGCCCGACTTAGGACACATTTCAAAGTCGAGACTGGAGACTTCAAGGTTATTGGGTTCATCGATGATCGGGATTATTCAGGTCACAATATTTAACCAACAAATAATAATCGTGACAATTTTAGAAGCAAAATTAAGTGTTTTTTTCAATCGATCGTCCAAAACGGTCAAAATCTGACATTTTTGACATTAGCGGATTGTGTTCGTTAGCAACATTAACACACAAGGACGAATTGTGTTTGAAATTTTAACCACATGGAGTTTCCCTGTAATTCGAGAAAACGTGAATGCACCGTTAGCACCGTTAGCGTCAAAATTGTGTTTTAGTTTTTAATTCCTGTTTTCCTTCTGGGCTTCGTTCTGGTCATCACTTGTTTAGTTTGTTAGTCCTGGTTAGGGATGTTTTTAGAATGAAATTGAGAGAAAAGTGACATTTTTTTCAAACTAAATGAGGTCTTATTTAGTTCACTAACAAGAAATGTGACAGTTTTAGAAGCAAAAGTCCTTTCTGCTCTTTTTTTTCCTTATCTTGCCATTTATGTCAAATTAATCATTCATAAAGTTTGTTTTCATAAAGCAGGTCACGCATTGGGGAGCGTGACGTGTTAAGAACGCAAGAAGAAAAGAAAATGTAGGATTTTACTATCGTTTTGGTCTCAAACAATCCCCTAGTCCTGAACGGATTCAGTCTGAGCATCATTTACTTTTTTGGATGGTTCTGAAATCTACATGTTTTCATCGGCCGTTCAAAAGTTAAGAGAGAGATCTGCAGATTCTTGGCGCATCTCGGCGACGTGCAGAACAAAAGCGTGCTTCCTGCCGGCCCAGAGGAACAGCGCGCAGATTAATTATTGATGGGCCGCTTTGAAAGGCTCGGCGTCGTTAGGTATCCATGGTTACCGTTCCTGTTGCTCGGCGCTATTCGAAAGGCGGCGAGGGCTAACGCCGTGAACTTGGCCTCGCGAACGCCAAAGTCAATTTTCTTGGGTTCTGATCACCGCCTCTTCAGCTCGCGATTATGGAACGGGCCTGAACCCGAACGCAGCGCCCTCCGAACCTGAACGCCGCGGTCTCCGAACGCCACGCCCTTTGAACCCGAACGCCGCGGCCTCCGAACCCAAACGCAGCGCCCTCCGAACCTGAACGCCGCGGTCTCCGAACGCCACGCCCTTTGAACCCGAACGCCGCGGCCTCCGAACCCGAACGCAGCGCCCTCCGAACCCGAATGCCACGGCCTCAAAACCCGAACACTGCAGCCTCCGAATCCGAAGACCACGCCCTTTGAACCCGAACACAGAGCCTTCCGTACCCGAACGCCGCGCCCTTTGAACCTGAACGCAGCGCCCTCTGAACCCGAACGCAGCGCCCTCCAAACCCAAACGCCACGCCCTCTGAACCCGAACAGCGCGCCCTCTGAACCCGAATGCAGCGGCCTCCAAACCCGAATGCCACGCCCTTTGAACCCGAACGCCACGCCCTCTGAACCCGAACGCCACGCCCTCTGAACCCGAACGGCGCTCCCTCTGAACCCGAATGCAGCGGCCTCCAAACCCGAATGCCACGCCCTTTGAACCTGAACGCCACGCCCTCTGAACCCGAACGCCACGCCCTCTGAACCCGAACGCCACGCCCTCTGAACCCAAACGGCGCTCCCTCTGAACCCGAATGCAGCGGCCTCCAAACCCTAACGCCACGCCCTTTGAACCCGAACGTCGCGGCTTCCAAACCCGAACGCTGCGCGCTCCAAACCCAAACGCCGCGGCCTCCTTTTTGGGAAAACGTTTCCCTTTTCTTTTGTGTCCTGGAGGAAAACGACGTAAACCTTCAACGTTGCTCTGAGCAAATGGATGGGACGGTCCGGCGATTGCTTGTCGTCGTGAAAAGATAGTGTCATTTCAAATAAGACATTTCTGGTGCAGTGAAAATATTTGATGGAGACAATCAGGTGTCAGACAGTTACATAGTGGACCTTAAAACATACTTTTACTATTACTATTACTATTACTATTACTATTACTATTACTATTACAACCCTTTCAGACCCGTTTTCTCTTCATTAGCAGCATTCTGTTTTGTACATAACCAATGCATTCGAGCACTTTTAGCCATGTAATGTTCTTATGTCATGATGAAGACCAAGATTAACGAGTCTTGAAGCAGTTTCTTCTTATAATTGTGCGTTGGACATGGGCACGAGATGAGGCATAACAAGGGCCAAAGCTTTCCACATTTGCACAAACCTTATTATCTGATAAATAAAACATACAGATAAAACCTTCATGTTTTTACATAACACCAGACAAACTGAAATGTATGCAACATATGCTGGCTGATGATTTGGCTCTTGAACCACTCATTTCTCTACAAATTGAGATGAAGGGCATTGAGTGGGTTTTCGCTTTCTCTTTCTCTCTCTTTTTAATGTTTTATTTATTTATTTATTTTTGAACGGTATAGTGCATAAAACACATACTTTGAAGACGTACAGCTAGAGTAGATGGTGGTAACGTAACACTTTATGGATACTAACCGCCATAAAACACCAAAGAAGAAGATGAAGATCAAATTGTTCAACCTCTAGGCTTAAGTTATGGCTGAAAATGAATGTAAATATGCAATAAGACTGAATGAATGAGCATTTGCACCGATCTATTCACCGTACTGACCCTTCTGAACCCTCTTCGCTCATAAACTCGCCCCGCTCGGCTACAGCAGCGTCCGCTCGGCTGATACGGGTCGCTTCATCTCCTGAAAATCCATCTTCTCTGCCCCCGAGAAGTGTTTCCTGCCTTTTCATTGGTCAAACAGCGTCACGTGATCACTTCCCGACCAAAAAAATGACAAGAGTGTGGCGGCGCTAGGTTAGCTGCGATGCTAACGCGCTCTGAGGTCTCTAAAATGGACCTTCAAAGTGTGACGAGGCACGACCGAAAACGGAGGACAATCGGGCTGAAAATGCGTCCTCAGCTCTAAATGAGAGAAACAGCTGCTTAATTGATATTTTTTTTGCCACTCGGTACAAAAAGAATGTGATGTCACTGAGAATAGTCCATAGTTGAAAAGCGTTTTAATGTACTTTGGGTCCTGGATCAGTGTAGAAAAGTTGAAAGTGAGCACATTTTACGGCTTTGTACACAGTTTGTACTGCATAAGCCAAATTTAAATACATACAATTCCATGGATATATATTTCAGTTCTGGATGGATACAATCACGCTAAACATAAATCAAAATAAAATATAAAAAACCTGCACCTTTTTTCATCGTTTTGGCCCGGGGTGCGACTTATACTTATAGTTATACTTATACTCCGGAGCGACCTATATGTGATATTATTTGTTATTTTCACACTTGCAACCGCATTTCATACTCCAGTGCGACTTATATGTTTTTTTCTTCTCTTTTATGTATTTTTTGGCTGCTGCGACTTAAACTCCGGTGCGACTTATAGTCCGGAAAATACTGTACACATTTAAACGATGTCAGTTGTCGTATGTATTTTTTAATTACCTCCCTTTGCTTACTGGACACACTGGACACACTGGACACACTGGACACATTTACTGGACACACTGGACACATTTACTGGACACACTGGACACACTGGACACACTGGACACACTGGACACATTTACTGGACGCACTGGACACACTGGACACACTGGACACATTTACTGGACACACTGGACACACTGGACACACTAGACACATTTACTGGACACACTGGACACATTTACTGGACACACTGGACACACTAGACACATTTACTGGACACACTGGACACACTGGACACACTAGACACATTTACTGGACACACTGGACACATTTACTGGACACACTGGACACATTTACTGGACACACTGGACACATTTACTGGACACACTGGACACACTAGACACATTTACTGGAAACACTAGACACATTTACTGGACACACTGGACACACTAGACACATTTACTGGACACACTGGACACACTAGACACATTTACTGGACACACTGGACACACTGGACACATTTACTGGACACAGTGGACACACTAGACACATTTACTGGACACACTGGACACACTGGACACACTAGACACATTTACTGGACACACTGGACACACTGG
>NW_027316389.1:7847847-8007847 GCF_026437365.1 Eucyclogobius newberryi
ACTTTATTTAGCTTTATTTTATTTTTTAAATACATATATATATATACTTTATTGTATTACATTTAATTCATCTATACAATTTTATTTTATACTGTATTTTATACTTTATTTGTCTTTAATTAAAAAAAAATCTCTTTGGTCTTATTCCATCCATCCATTTTCTACCACTTGTTCCCTTTCGGGGTCGCGGGTGACTGGAGCCTATCCCAGTGACTTCGGGCCTTAGGCGGGGTACACCCTGGACAGTGGCCAACTTGTCGCAGGGCCAACACAGAGACATAGACATTACAGACAGTTCACTCTCACATTCATTCACTAGGGCCAATTTAGAGTCACCAATCTTTACCTAACACATACATGTCTTTGGACGGTGGGAGGAAGCCGGAGAACCCGGAGAGAACCCACGGTAACACGGGGAGGACATGCAAACTCCACCCAGAGAGATCATGTGATGTTGGTCTGGTCCAGGAATCGAACTCATGATCTCCTTCTTGGGAGGCAAGAGCGCTAACCGCCTTTGCCACCGTGCACCGTGGTCTTATTCCATTTTTTGTTTTTGTTGTTTTATGTTTTCAAATTTGAAATAAATAAAAAGAACAGGAAGTCTATGAAATGTCAATTATCATTCATATCAATCATAATGATGTAAAATATGAAACCTTTTAATATATTACTTATTGTTAAGTACCAAAAAAAGTAAATTATTTTTCTAATTCCAAAAAACAAAAATAAAATCTAGACTGAATCATACTTAAAACCATCAGGTGTGTGAGTTTAAGAACACACTTCCTGCATAATGTCCACACCTCGATGTTGTTGACCGATGTGACAGCCAGGCAGATGTTAATTGTCCTTTCCGCTGCGTCCAAAGTGCTAATTGGCACAAAACACCTCGTGACGCTGACCGCATGTGACAGGATGAAAACACGGCGAGCTGGACCGTGCGATCCGCCGCCATCTAAGACCACGACTGCGGTAACGTTAGACCAGAGCAGCTAATGCCAGGTTAGCGCTGACATGTCACACCCGAGAGCAACAAAGGTGAGGCCCCAGCTCGGGTTCAGTGTGTTTGAGCGATGATATTTAGAATGACTACACTAGCATTAAACCGTTGTCGTTTAAGGTGCAATGTGTAACTTTTCTGGGCGTATGGATTAATGACAAATTGTGTTGGAATGAGAAATGTGGTGTGCTAAACGTGTGCTAAAAGAGAACAGAAGAAATAGGTATTTTAAGTAAGATAAGGAAACTGTTAAGCATAAATGTTCATTAACACTAAATTAGTTTGATTTTTCCATATTTACTGTATGTTCTGGACTATAAGTCGCACTGGAGTATGAAATGTGGTTGCAAGTGTGAAAATAACAAATAATATCACATATAAGTTGCTCCGGAGTATAAGTATATAAGTATAAATATAAGTATAAGTTGCAAACCGGCCAAAACTATGAAAAAAGGTGTGACTTATAGTCCGGAAAATACGGTAATATATTGTATTATTGCTAGAGAAAGTACCTTCACTATTTATGTAAAAAAAAAAACAGTAATTGTTTTTCCAGAGCTGACACGAAGAACAATAATCCAGTGACCTTTGCCCTCTGGAGGTGCACGGATCCACACAGACCGGGCTCAAACAGGAACTAAGACCTAACCACGGACTGCAATTCAAGAAGACGTAGTAGAAGATATTTGTTTATTGTTTTTACCACGCAATATTGTACAAAAAAAACAACTTGTTCAACCATAGAAACTGGTTAAATGCCCCTTTACGGTGGGTTTACGCCACACGTCACTGTTTCCTAAGTCACTGTTTTATAGCGTTAAGGGATTTTCAGAGCAGTGCCTGAAACGCCTTAAAAGTAGGAAAATAAAGATCTACACAAAACCTCAAGTGCGTTATAGATGAGGCCAAAACATCGCACTAATCCCTCATTCGTCCAGGAGTTCGTCGTCCTGACACGGTTTCGACTGCAGTGGGTTGAACGACACGACTCTAGTTTCTGTGCCGGCGTCTTGTCCTTGGGATGAACCAGATTCGGGCTCGAGATTTACGCCGGTTTGAAGTTGCTAAAAATCCTTTGTTGTTTTTCAGTCCACACACACAGAGATAGAAAGCTCATTCCTCCTCAGGTTTATCTCCCTCCCCCCGTTTTGAGCTCTTTTGGTGTTGTTAAGAGCCCATTTAGGACACCCAGGGACTGAGATCCCAGACATATGTGACTCACTTCTTCTTTGTGGGCTACGCTTGAGCTAGAGCAGGTCGATTTCACCGTCCTTTCCTAAGACTGCAGTAAGTACAATGTCAGATGTTCCTTAATGATTCACTTTTCCAACTGTAGTAATAAGATAAGATAAGACATGCCTTTATTTGTCTACACAATGGGAAATTTGATGTTGCAACGCAAGACGAAACAGAGGTAGGAGAACAGATAACTTATAGGACGCTTAAAAAAAACAAAACACTCTTAATAGAAAAACTCTTATAAACAAAACTCCTATTGACAGAACCTCTCATATTCTTAATAAGGAATAGTGGGGAAAAAGAAGAAAAGAAAAAATAAGCTAACACAAGACTAATAATAATAATAATAGTGGCAAAGTAAACACTCTTATTGTATGCACATGGATATGACAGCAATGTGTCAACAAGAAAAAAAAGTGAATGTTTAAATCAACCTAACTCATTCATTTGAGTGTTTACAGCGTTTACACACAAACCCAAAGGTCCAAATGCTCTCCATATCGCCTCAGGCCAAATGTTTCATGTACTGATGAGTTTAGGCTGAGTGACAGTGGCAGTGGAGATGACAGGAGTATAAATGATGACAGGAGTATAAATTGTACTGTTTCATTACTGCAGGACATTTTAAAACCAAAAACATGGCCGATGTGGTTATAACAACACGTTTTCTTACCACTCTGATGTATTTATTTACACAAGTCAGATGATTAAGCCGGGGGAACTATTCAAAATAGATTAGCTTTTCTTTGACGGCCAATTAAAAACACCATTAGTTATTTGTAACTCGCTTGTTATGAATAAGCCACTTCTCAAAACTCAGCAGTGGCAAATCACAGCGCGGCGTTTCTGAATGTTCACACAAACTTAAACTCAAACAAAACACCATTACGTTCAAATTGCTGTCTTTTTGTTTCCTGTACCGCTTTTGCAATTTGGAAAGATTTGAGGCTCCGTGCTGGCGCTAATTACAAGCCGCTCTCGATCGAGCCGAGGCATATTTAAAATCACTTATATCTGACACTGTGTAATTAAGGCATCGAGTGGAGCGCGCCGAGAAGCCCCACAGGTTCATTACAGATATTTCTTACGCCGTTTGCAACTAGAACGGGAAAGAAGTATTTAGGTCATGTACTGAAGTAAAAAAAACTACTGTATCGACAACTTCTACTACTTTGAATAAACCTCTGATTGAAATGTACTCGGTGTGTTGTGCTATAAAAGTAGGATTTCGAACAGTTTTGGACTAAATGACTAAATATTGTCCTAAAACCAGTGCCAGATCTTGAACCGTGTGTGAGTGGTAGAGCAGTATTTGTACCCACAGTACCACAGTATTTGCTTCACATTTGGAACAACGCCATCATATTTTAAAACAAGAGATAGGAAACCCTCAACTTCATGACGTGACCCTGCTCCACACTGGTCACACAGCTTCGTTAGGACTTCAAAGCATTGGACAGAGACTATATTATACAAAAAGGTTACATTTATTAAGTTAGTTTGACAAATTAAAAACATTTTCTTCACATTGTTCCAGATGGTTTACAGTTTTAACAATGCGCTCACGTCCAGCGTTGGCATCGTTTCACAGTTAAGTGACAATTAGTCGTCCCAGATCAGTTTCATCGGATTAAATCAGCAAGTGAGAGAAAGGGGGAGGCACGTCTGCTGTTGCCATAACGCCCGAGGCCGGCTTTGACTCACGAGTTAAGGACCAGAGCGACGAGCCGACGCCCCGTGCCGAAAAGTGCACTAAACTACTTTGAGGTTCCCCGCGCTTTACGCTGAAGGGAGCGCTGCGAGTTTGCCACCGTCCGACAGTCTGCGGCTCTGCAAGCGGCCATCTTTGTTTGACGTCAGAGGTGAGAGGTCGGGCCACGTAACAGACCCTCCTTTTATCGGGCGCCCTCACCTCGGTCACTACAAGCAGGTGGACAGTAGAGCGTCCTGCTACACGCATGTGGGAAGAACATGTTTCTGAAGGAACTGTAACTTACTCAAGACAATCTAGAGTCTACAGTACTTGAGATATCGTACTTTCCGGAGTATAAGTCGCACCAGCCAAAAAAAATGCATAATAGAGAAGAAAAAAACATAAATAAGTCGCACTGGAGTATAAGTTTCATTTTTGGGGGGAAATATATTTGATAAAATCCAAGACCAAGAACAGACATTTCATCTTGAAATGCAGTTTAAAATAATAACAGATGAGAGAACATGGTGAATTGGTGTACGTATGCTAACGCTAACACCTTCAGCTACATGACGTATGCTAACGCTAACACCTTCAGCTACATGAGGCACAGACAGAACTGTGGTAAGTGTCTGGTATGTTAACGTAACATATTAACAGTTATTCAGATAACTATAGCATAAAGAACATGCTAACAAGTTTAGCAAAGCATCAGTTTTACCCCAAATCACTAAATCCACTGAATTCTTCTTCCTCTGTGTCACTTCTAAACAACTCCACAAACTCCGGAGGAAGTAGTACAGATTCTTCTTCTGCGTCGCTAAGAGCCTAGAGCGCCCTCCTGTGGTTGTCAGTGTGAAAATAACGAATAATATCACATATAAGTCGCACCCTGGCCAAACTATGACTTATAGTCCAGTAAATACGGTATATTGTTTTTGATAAGTGTTGTGATACGTACATTAGAGTCCAGTTGTATCGCAGCAGAAAGCTCAGATTCCTAGCTCTGTGACGCCATGGCAACACAAATACCACTCAGGTCACAGCAGTCACTTGTTACCGATCCATCCTTTTTGGGTTCATCGTTTCTCCGTTCTCTGCAAGAATCCCTCTCCTCGTCCTGAGCAGAATCGATCTTTTTTTCTTTTCAATTATAATAAAACAGAGTTGAAAGAGAAAGTCCAGCGTTGCCGTGCTGTTACGGGGCCGACGAAAGCTCGTGGGATTACCTTGTTGTCTTGTAAAATAATACCACCGGCTTGAATCTGACACAGCTCATTTAGATTATAATTAGTCCACAGTCGTGTCTCTGCTTTTACCATCGTCAAGAGACAAACTCGATTCCTTAACAAATTGCAGAACATTTTATCAACTTGAAAGTCGTGACTCGGGCTTCAGACTTCAGTCACTACACGAGACTTAGACGGAATAAGAAATAATGACTCGGATTTGACTTGATCCTCGGCCTTCGCACAATCAGCCTTTTCTTTTTTAATGATCAGACGGTGGAATCAACTCCCAGAGTCTAAAAATGCCAGTAGATATTCATAACTTCACTCAAAACTTCAAGTAGTTTGCCCCAGGGGTGTGCAAACTACGGCCCGCGGTCCACATGTGGCCCGTTTGTCTTTATAATATAAGTAATATTTAAAAATAAAAAAAATATTTAATTTTAAATGTTCTACCCTTAGGTATCTGTCTACACTTGTATCCTTAATAAATATGACGTGAAAGGAATGAAATAATATTCAAATAGCCTATATTTGACAGAAAAGTGATATTTTATTTGATTTTTTTTTTTTTTTTTTTTTTTTTTTCACACCAATGATCAGGGGCCGGCCCTCCGCTACTTGCCTGTATTCGAATATGGCCCTCGGAGGAAAATGATGGCTCACCCCTGTCCTAGATAATCAACGGTGCCGACATCAGCCAAGTTACATTTTAGCTGTATTTTTTTATCCGTCTGAATTCATTCTGTAACTCTTAGAAACAAATGTGTTTTATAGTGTATTTTACTGAGATAATGTCAATAAATGAAATGTAACGTGTTGTAATTGTAATGAAATGTGTACTTTTATTATTGTGATGTATTCGCCTGCCCAGGGACTGTAGATTGAAAGTAGCAGGAGCTCAATCTGGTGCCGATCATCTTTTCTCTGGAAGATGAATGATTTTGTACATGGTCCCGGACAAATAAAGACTAAACTAAACTAAACACAGTACTTAGACATGTAAGTTTTTTATTTTTTATGAATATCCAAACGCACAACTCCCCTTAAACTCGACGTCTCATTCAATCGATGGAAGGAAATAAGAACAGAATAACAATAAGATATTCCTTTATTGTCCCACATGGGAAAATTTCATAACTCGTGTTCACATACACCGTCAGACCTCCACCTCTTTTCTTCCCGCATTCTCTCGTTCTGTCCGCCCGCAGCAGATGAAAATTGTCCAAGTCTGGCATTTCTGCTGTTAACCAGGTCTCTGTGAAAATCAAGACGCTGCTGTCCCTATAAATCCTCTGGGACCGCATGAGGCTCGCTATTTCCGTCATTTTATTTTGAAGGGACCTCACGTTACCCATGACTACCGAGCAAACTTATTTTCCAGGGTGATTTTGAACTGACTCAGACTTCCAGTGAAGCCTTCTTTTAATTTTATATTATTTCTATTTCTATTTCTATTATATTGTTTTATTTTATTTGAATGTAAAACATTTTGTTATTTTTATTTTATTGTGTTTTACTGTATTTTTATTTAACTTTTATTTGTATTATTAATTTTATCCATCTATTTATTTTGATTGTTTTATTCTTACATGTACTTTTTGTATCTATAAAATGCATTGCTTTTATTTTCTTTGAATGTCTTTCTGCTTTTACCATCACACGCAGCACTTTGGAAATGCTACAGAAATAAAGTTAGACTGGATTTGACAAATGTCGATAAAACAAGTCACGTCTGAACCACTCGTCCAGACGGAGAACGTTTAATAAAACTAATACTAACCACACTTTAAATTTAGTCAACATATTCAGTTGAGTGCATTTTACACAGCTCCTGATTCTTCGTTCAGGATTGCGATTTATTGATCATTACTTTAGTCAAACACTTCCATTTCGCCCGGTTTATTTACCAAAGTCCTTGTGCGATTGTCCCGTATCGACGTGGGAAAGACAAGGACTCGTCAAGAGAAGCGATGTCGTCTTGACTCGGCGATGGGACGGAGTGAGTCGGATGCACGGGGATGAGATAAAACCACGTGAATTCGACGTATAACGAGGAAATTCCAGTGTTGCAGCGTGCGGTTCAAGAACGGCAGAATAATTACGGCTCAAATCGCACAAAACGCTGCTCTGTTTTCCAACTACAATGGACATTTGAAGTGTTTTACGTCCATAAACGATTCAAAAAACCTAATAAACGCCCAAGATTTCCCACTGATTGCCCCTTAATGCACGTTTAATCAAAGGTTAAATGATGACGAAAAATCTCAGCGCTGATAGTTACAGGGATGTGATCTAAATAAGAAGAATAAGAAGAAAACAAATGCTGTGGAAGTTACCGTATTTTCCGGAGTATAAGTCGCACCAGCCAAAAAATGCATAATATGGAAGTAAAAAAACACATATAAGTCGCACTGGAGTATAAGTTGCATTTTTGGGGGAAATGTATTTGATAGAATCCAAGACCAAGAACAGACATTTCATCTGTAAATGCAGTTTAAAATAATAACAGATGAGAGAACATGGTGAATAGGTGTACGTATGCTAACGCTAACACCTTCAGCTACATGACGTATGCTAACGCTAACACCTTCAGCTACATGACGTATGCTAACGCTAACACCTTCAGCTACATGAGGCACAGACAGAACTGTGGTAAGTGTCTGGTATGTTAACGTAACATATGAACAGTTATTCAGATAACTATAGCATAAAGAACATGCTAACAAGTTTAGCAAAGCATCAGTTTGACCCCAAATCACTAAATCCATTGAATTCTTCTTCATCAGTGTCACTTCTAAACAACTCCACAAACTCCAGAGGAAGAGGAAGTGCAGCTTCTTCTTCTGCGTCGCTTAGAGCCTGGAGCGCCCTCTTGTGAAATGCTGTTGCCGGTGTGAAAATAACGAATAATATCACATATAAGTCGCACCCCGGTCAAAACGATGAAAAAAGTTAGTCAAAGGAGGCGAGAGGAACGGTTTAGTCTCTGCTTTTGTCACTCAACCCCAAAAAACTGTGCAACAACAGTCGACCTGATACATTCACCGCGCCCGCTGAAGCACCTTCACCACTTCCTTAGCCCCTTCACAATAAAATATGTTTTGTGTGTGAGACATAAATAATGCAGGTTCTCCTTTACGCATAGAAAACCCAAACTTGGACATTAGTACCATGTTATTCCGCAGCTGTTGCCCGAAACGCTGGCGTAACCATGGCGCTAACGATGGTTCTGCGCTCGGAACAAACATGACGTGACGGTAGAAAAACGCCGCCTTTTTTCCCCCTTTTCGCCGCGGTTGGATTTCCGTGGGAACAGTGCGAGGCCCCGGACTGTTTACACGAGTATGTTTGGACTTTATTCACGTCTATTGTTTGTGACAAGCAGCTCGTGCCGGGTTCTCGCTCCGCCGAGCACGGACTCGTACGGCGGTTTGTTCGGCCCCGATTTGTTCCGCCTGAAACACGTTTGCGTTAGACGGTAAAACGTGGCTGAAGACTGTGATGTGAAATATGTTTGGTATGAATCGAATTAGGAATTGCGTAAATGCACCACCGCTCTACGACGACGCTAATGTTTCATGTTATTTAGTATTATAAGTGTTATATATATTCATTAACATGTTCCATCACATTGGTACAAAAGGATCATCTGTACTTTTGTGTGAGGGAGAAAAACATCTAAAATACGCTTGAATGCAAAGAACTGTCCCTCGAAAAATGTAACTTTATTCATTTATTTATTTGATCATTGTGTGACGCGGGCATAATAATAATACTATAGACTTTAGAGATAAACTCTTATAGCCATAAACTCTGCTTCAACAAACACGTACAAGAATAAATCATCTCAAAGCCAGTGTCACACTTCTTTAGAAATAAAACATGTTTTTCTCTTGATTGTAGAAAAAGTTAATCCAGGCAACAGTTTATATTTATATATAAATGCATTCAGCTGTAAGGTTCAGCTCTAAGGTTCAGCTCTGAGGTTCAGCTCAAAGGTTCAGCTGTAAGGTTCAGCTCTGAGGTTCAGCTCTGAGGTTCAGCTGTAAGGTTCAGCTGTAAGGTTCAGCTGTAAGGTTCAGCTCTGAGGTTCAGCTCTAAGGTTCAGCTCTAAGGTTCAGCTCTGAGGTTCAGCTGTAAGGTTCAGCTGTAAGGTTCAGCTCTTAGGTTCAGCTGTAAGGTTCAGCTGTAAGGTTCAGCTCTGAGGTTCAGCTCTAAGGTTCAGCTGTAAGGTTCAGCTCTGAGGTTCAGCTCTAAGGCTCAGCTGTAAGGTTCAGCTGTAAGGTTCAGCTGTAAGTCGGTGTAATCCCTCATTCGTCCAGGCGTGTTCCATAGTAGAAAAAGCTTCAGTTGTAGTCATCTGGACTCAGTTTGAAAAAATAGACGTTTCGACTCTCATCCAAGAGTCATTGTCAATAACAGAATTTAGGTCGAGAACTCCGATATTAATACTGTTCTGTGGTAAGACCCGCCCATTGGGAGGAGCCTTCCTGAAGTAGAAAGAGTTGTTTGTTTCAACAGAAACTCCCTCTTGTATCTACCGAGCTAGCCTATTCAGAATCTTAATGGGCTATTAGAATCCTCTTTGTCTTTGTGAGACCCTGGCTCAACCACCCTGAGTACCTGATTAGCATCTGAATGTCCTCTACCTTTCCAGGGGTTCAGAATCCCATTATAAATAACAGGAAGATGAAACCTAAGCCCAGAAGAAATACTAGTTCAGGACCTCAGAGTGCCGTGCATCTCCATCTTGAAGCCTCTAATCACTTGTTTGAAGACGGTGAGGTGAAGGTTTTAAGCAGGGAGAAAAGATGGTTTGAAAGAGGAGTCAAGGAAGCTATTTTTGTTAAAAAAGAAAGACCTTCTTTAAACAGAAATGGAGGGCTTAGGTTTCATCTTCCTGTTATTTATAATGGGATTCTGAACCCCTGGAAAGGTAAAGGACATTCAGATGCTAATCAGGTACTCAGGGTGGTTGAGCCAGGGTCTCACAAAGACAAAGAGGATTCTAATAGCCCATTAAGATTCTGAATAGGCTAGCTCGGTAGATACAAGGGGGGAGTTTCTGTTGAAACAAACAACTCTTTCTACTTCAGGAAGGCTCCGCCCAATGGGCGGGTCTTACCACAGAACAGTATTAATATCGGAGTTCTCGACCTAAATTCTGTTATTGACAATGACTCTTGGATGAGAGTCGAAACGTCTATTTTTTCAAACTGAGTCCAGATGACTACAACTGAAGCTTTTTCTACTATGGTTCAGCTGTAAGGTTCAGCTCTAAGGTCCAGCTGTAAGGTTCAGCTCTAAGGTTCAGCTGTAAGGTTCAGCTCTAAGGTTCAGCTGTAAGGTTCAGCTGTAAGGTTCAGCTCTAAGGTTCAGCTCTAAGGTTCAGCTGTAAGGTTCAGGTTTATTGCACATCAGTTCAAGTATTCAGCGTTTGAATTCTCAGGACATTTTTTTCTTACAGTTCCATCGTGTCAACTCAGAGACAAGAAAAAAGGATTTCAACAACTTTGCTCTTGTGTAACAAACACAGAAACGATGGACACTCGACAAAGCAATTTCCCATTTCTGGGAGCTGCTGTGGACTTGTGATTACATTTCCCGTCCAAACGACCAAAACGGCCTAAACTTAGCCAACCTCTTCTGGGATAAACACAGCACTTAAAAGTCAAGAACATTTTGCAATAATTGTAAATATGTCCTGGTGAAGCCAAGGCAGGTGCAGCGCCCGGGCGCCCGCGGCCGCTGTGCGCCCGGGCGCTGCAGCAGCGCCGTGATTAATGGGCAAAAGCTAAAAGTGACAGGGTCGAGCGGGGGGAGGAGAGAGAGAGGGCTCTGTGCTTTACTCACTCCTGATCAGTCACAGAACGATCAATGAGAAGCTAAAGACTGAGCATATTAAAAGCCACAAACGATACGTTTAATGTTTGTGAATCTTTTGTCTTTGAGAGTTTCTACATTTACTGAACAAACAAGGAAACAAGCGGACAGTTTTAATGCCTTTTCAAAAGAAATAGACCATAATACACAACATACAGTGGCCTATTGGGTAAACCAATGTTAAATCTATAATATTCAATCTGTATTTTTAAATATCCAATCATTTTTCGATTATAGCATTGATTTTGATATTAAAGGTGGAATGGACGATTTTTTTCAGCAAATTTTGTATCATATTTCCTCGTGGCGTGGATAAATCATTTGTCCTGCCACGTATCAATCATAAAACACACCTATCGCTCACCTGCAGCCGCGTGCGGTTCGTCCCCACGTTTCCGCATGCCTAAGCGCATGGATCTATCATAATATAGTTCCCTCAGTGTACGACGGAGACGGAGAAAGACAGTTCGAGCTGACTCAGAAGTGGACAGAAATCTACGGGAGACGAGCGATGCGATGCGCTCCGTTGCGCTAATAAACAAACGCACGTGTGTGTTGTATCAGTCCGCACGAGGGAGTGGCATGTGCACATCCGCCTGCGTTCTCAAATCGCCGAAAAATCGTCCATTGCGCCTTTAAATACAGTGGTAATAAAAACAACACACACTGAATATTACTGGTGAATGTAAATATCTGGGACTTTACATCTCTGCTGATGTTTGAAAACAGAAAGAGTTATAGACAGCACTGAACGCGCCATCGTCAAGCTAATATGCTAATATGCTAATCAGTCAATTTGGTGCAGAATGCACTGACTGAATGTGGCTCACATAATGTCATGTGGACGCTCTGAGGGTCCCACCATGAAGACGTGTGGGCCGGAGGTGAACAGCTGCATGGGCAGACTCGTGAACAGCTGCATGTGCATACTCGTGAACAGAGCTCCGGGGGCGAGGAACCTGAGGACTACTTTTCTGAAACATTCAAGAGATTCTGTGGCTTATGATCAGCCCGAAGTGTGAGAGCAGCAGAACCCAACGCCCGGGGCTGTAAAGCGGCCCCGCCTTCTTTGTTCCACCACAGCTTGGCACTTGTGAGCATCAGCAGCAGACTGAGGTGGAAACTATTGTTGGAGTTAGGCAGTTAGGCAAATATGTGCTGGGTTTTCCTGCTCTGTTTGAATTCGCAAAGGAACAGATGCGAGGAGTACCCAACATATTTCTGCAGAATTGTGGAGGAGAGAAGACGGGAAGATTATTGTGTGTTTATTTATTGAATCATGTTAAAGATGAGATATGTAGGATGCACATGCACGCTTACTGGTGTAAAAACGCTTTATTGTCACAACAAATGATGGTTTGCAAGAACACTAGCCTCGGCCTATCACAATAACACACTTTGAAATGTGATAAATTGCTGAAGAAAACGGAGACAATAATCGATAATATAGAACCTAATTCATGCCACTGACACAACAACCCTGTAGCTAGAAACAAATAAATATTCTAAATGTACAATATTGTTAAAAAGCATGAGCTGCAATAAATAAATACAAAAAATAAATAAAATACAATAGATACAATAAATTGAATAAATTAAATAGAATAAAAAAAGCAGAATTAAACATTTAACAAGTACTTATTTGTCTAATTTATCAATGGTAGAGAAGCACAGTGTTATGGTTCATTTCTATTCTGTGTGTTTGTGTTGTCTCCCTCTGTGGGCGTGGTCTTCTGCCTTCTCCCTTTCAGGCGTGGTCTTCTGCTGGTGGGCGTGGTCTCCGAGCAGACACGCCCCCCTGCGCTCACTGCCAGATGTTTCCGTCTTCTCCGTGGTACAAAAACTGCTCTTTCAGGCATATAGTTTTGCTGCTTGAACTCATTGAAACATCTTTTAGTGTTTTCTTTCCAAGCCTTTTAAATAAACTTATTATTTTTATTTTTTACATGAAGCTGCCAATTGTGTCTGCTTAGAGGTCCAGATTCTTAGCACATAAATGTTAACAGCACTGCTCAAATCGTATTGCAGTACAGATAAATAGTGACCCTAAAGTGTATTGTTCCAGCTATTATTTATTAAAGTCGATATTGTACTAATTGTGACAGGCCAACACTGACCTCACAAACCTTTCTCTCTTTACAGACTCTATTGCCTCGTGTGAAAAAAAAACGATCCGACTGAATTTAGTTCTAACTAGTGAGCTCCTGCACAGGATGATAATTAGCTGCAGTTGCTGGGATCCTTTTATTTTAGTCTTTTGATCCGTCCAAAAGTGAATCGCTCATTTGTCTGATAATGGGTGATAAATCTAACGACAGAAACGACAAAATGCAAACATAAATAAGTTGGCCTTTATGTACAATTTACTTCTTAGCTGTCAATCACGTCTTATACTGTTTTTCCTTCATCAACAACATTGTTTTCAGCTTTGGGTTATTTGGAACCAGGTCTTCAGAAAGCACGCCCCAAATATCTCAGGTTTGTGACGTTTTATAGGAAGAGCGTTCAGAAATCATTACAATTGCGTTCCTACGTGTCTGGGGCAAGCTAGCTTTGTTTATTCCCCCCTGGTCATTCCCTCTGTTGCCAGTGGATGGAGTGCTAGCACCAATCTTGATTAGGGAATGTCTCAGAGAAATAATGTGTCGTTTGAGTATAGCCCAACTTCACAATTTGTTTCAGTAAAATCAATATTTGATTTGAACATTAAGTTACATTTAGACACAGAGAGGTATGACATATTAAACACAACTCTCATATACGTTTAACCCTTGTACTACGGACACAGACTCAGATGATCATAATGGGTTAGAGCATTATAACGGCAAAAATTACTGAAAGAAATAATTGGAAATGTAAAAAAAAAACATGTACTAGATGCTGTTCAGTTGCATGAAATAACTCTTTGATTGTATTCACTATTTCCATGGATACTGACCTCTGCACACCGGAAACACCGCACACACGCTGCAGTTTGTCCAGAAACATTCGCTGAAGTCGCAGTCCTGGCTCAAACACTGCACCTCACCTCAAACATCTGCTCCGACACGGCTAAATGCATCTGCCACACGCCGCGTTTCTCACACCCTTTGATTAATGTCAATCCATCTCTCGCTATAGTCTCTCGCTATAGTCTCTCGCTATAGTCTCTAGTCTCTCGCTATAGTCTCTCTAGTCTCTCGCTATAGTCTCTAGTCTCTCGCTATAGTCTCTCGCTATAGTCTCTAGTCTCTCGCTATAGTCTCTCGCTATAGTCTCTCGCTATGGTCTCTCTAGTCTCTCGCTATAGTCTCTAAGTCTCTCGCTATAGTCTCTCTAGTCTCTCGCTATAGTCTCTCTAGTCTCTCGCTATAGTCTCTCGCTATAGTCTCTCGCTATAGTCTCTCTAGTCTCTCGCTATAGTCTCTCGCTATAGTCTCTCTAGTCTCTCGCTATAGTCTCTCGCTATGGTCTCTCGCTATAGTCTCTCGCTATAGTCTCTCGCTATAGTCTCTCTAGTCTCTCGCTATGGTCTCTCTAGTCTCTCGCTATAGTCTCTCTAGTCTCTCGCTATAGTCTCTCTAGTCTCTCGCTATAGTCTCTCGCTATAGTCTCTCTAGTCTCTCGCTATAGTCTCTCTAGTCTCTCGCTATAGTCTCTCTAGTCTCTCGCTATAGTCTCTCGCTATAGTCTCTCTAGTCTCTCGCTATAGTCTCTCTAGTCTCTCGCTATAGTCTCTCTAGTCTCTCGCTATAGTCTCTCGCTATAGTCTCTCGCTATAGTCTCTCTAGTCTCTCGCTATGGTCTCTCGCTATAGTCTCTCGCTATAGTCTCTCGCTATAGTCTCTCTAGTCTCTCGCTATAGTCTCTCTAGTCTCTCGCTATAGTCTCTCTAGTCTCTCGCTATAGTCTCTCTAGTCTCTCGCTATAGTCTCTCTAGTCTCTCGCTATAGTCTCTCTAGTCTCTCGCTATAGTCTCTCTAGTCTCTCGCTATAGTCTCTCTAGTCTCTCGCTATAGTCTCTCTAGTCTCTCGCTATAGTCTCTATAGTCTCTCACTATAGTCTCTCGCTATAGTCTCTATAGTCTCTCGCTATAGTCTCTCTAGTCTCTCGCTATAGTCTCTCTAGTCTCTCGCTATAGTCTCTCTAGTCTCTCGCTATAGTCTCTATAGTCTCTCGCTATAGTCTCTCGCTATAGTCTCTCTAGTCTCTCGCTATGGTCTCTCGCTATAGTCTCTCGCTATAGTCTCTCTAGTCTCTCGCTATAGTCTCTCTAGTCTCTCGCTATGGTCTCTCGCTATAGTCTCTCGCTATAGTCTCTCGCTATAGTCTCTCTAGTCTCTCGCTATAGTCTCTCGCTATAGTCTCTCGCTATAGTCTCTCTAGTCTCTCGCTATAGTCTCTTGCTATAGTCTCTCGCTATAGTCTCTCTAGTCTCTCGCTATAGTCTCTCTAGTCTCTCGCTATAGTCTCTATAGTCTCTCGCTATAGTCTCTCTAGTCTCTCGCTATAGTCTCTATAGTCTCTCGCTATAGTCTCTCGCTATAGTCTCTCTAGTCTCTCGCTATAGTCTCTCTAGTCTCTCGCTATAGTCTCTCGCTATAGTCTCTCGCTATAGTCTCTCGCTATAGTCTCTCTAGTCTCTCGCTATGGTCTTTCGCTATAGTCTCTCTAGTCTCTCGCTATAGTCTCTCTAGTCTCTCGCTATAGTCTCTCGCTATAGTCTCTCGCTATAGTCTCTCGCTATGGTCTCTCGCTATAGTCTCTCTAGTCTCTCGCTATAGTCTCTCGCTATAGTCTCTCGCTATAGTCTCTCGCTATAGTCTCTCAAAGTGTGATTCTGGTTTTTTTTCCCTCTCCTTATGTCTTGCTGGAGCTTTCTGCCAAGTTAGTGTCTTGTTTCCATGGCGACGGAGCGTGCTCAGTGCAGCAGGAGTCGACACAGGGAGAGACATGCTGTTGTTCTGCTTAATGAGCTCTGTGAGCGAGACCTCTGACGGCACGAGCAGCAATAAAGCAATGACACCGTGAGATGCAGGATATGAACACCCTGAATCACACAATCTGAAGAAAGTACTCTTAGAACTGAAGAAAGTACTCTTAGTACTGAAGAAAGTACAGTTAGTACTGAAGAAAGTACTCTTAGTACTGAAGAAAGTACAGTTAGTACTGAAGAAAGTACAGTTAGTACTGAAGAAAGTAAAGTTTGTATTGAAGAAAGTACTGTTAGTACTGAAGAAAGTACAGTTAGTACTGAAGAAAGTACAGTTAGTATTGAAGAAAGTACAGTTTGTTCAAAGCTGGACAGTGTCTAACGTGTGAGGTTATGGTGCAGTTTATTGTTTCCGCTGCATTTGACCCGTACTGTCAGGGGCAGTAGTAGTAGTAGTAGTAGTAGTCGTAGTAGTAGTAGTAGTCGTAGTAGTAGTAGTAGTAGTAGTAGTAGTAGTAGTAGTAGTAGTAGTAGTAGTAGTAGTAGCAGTAGTAGTAGTAGTAGTAGGAAAATGCCATTGAATCAAATTAACAGTACGTAGCCTTTAAAGTTGTGATTGTAGTATCTTTACTGTAGTATCTTTACCACAATCTTCAGTACAACTACATAACCTGCAGATAGAGGACTCATCCAAGTGTTTGTCCTTCTTAGTTTAAGTACAGGCTCTTCCTCATGTGCGGCTGTGACGGCCTGAGCAGGTCCAACTTCTGTTCAGTTCTGGATCTTTCACAATTGAATAGCACTCTAGGTTATTTCATAATTCCATTTGTATTGACTTGTTCAGAAACACCTGGTCTGGGTGTGGCTGTGCTACCACTGTCAGACTCCCTATAAACCGGACAATGTGAGGGCAAAACATCACTCAGCCAGAAGAAGAGACCTGGCCACCACCAATCCACTGAGCAAAGGAGGCAACAAAGAGGAAAACTAGGAGAAAAGAAAAAGGAAATTCACAAACAAGAAATGTGCTTTGGTTATGTGATAAAACACAAATCTGTGAATAACACTAATAAAATATAACAAACATAAACTATGCCAAAATAAAGGCATGCAAACAATAAGGTGTTGGAATAATAATATATCATTTCGTATGGACAGAATAACAGTGCAAAACTACAGCGCTGCAAACAGATTTAAAATGACAGGTGTGATAAAGTGTTCATGAGTCCAACGGCAGATGGAAGGAAGCCGGGGTTGTGTTTCTGCTTTGATTGGACCGTAGCCTCCTGCCTCAGATAGTCCATGTCCAGGGTGTGAAGGATCAGCTGTGTCCTGAACCGCTCATCCTGGAGACATTGTCCTGGACCGACGGGCGAGTTATGGATCGTCATCACGCAAGAACCAGAAGAAGCTGCGATCGCCGAATAACCTTTCACTTCCACAGCACAGCAGCCTTATTTCTCGGTTTGTAGCTGATAAAAACACTT
This sequence comes from Eucyclogobius newberryi, assembly GCF_026437365.1. NCBI lineage: Eukaryota > Metazoa > Chordata > Actinopteri > Gobiiformes > Gobiidae > Eucyclogobius > Eucyclogobius newberryi. Next base: position 7,865,298 of record NW_027316389.1, read on the forward strand.
CGTAATCAGCTGCAGACAGCACATAACAGCCTATTTTTGACCTCAACACCTGCTTTTACACTATATCCGCACCGTGGCGGAACCAGTTCGGCTTTAACCCATGAAAAAGAAATCAGGTACAGTCCATTAAACATGTTCTAGCAACTTGGAAACCGAGTTGGTGGATCTGAACGCGCCCCAGACAGACGGCCCATCAAATATTACTGCGTACTTAATAATCAATGGAGGGCGGCACATGCGAGGGGAACTTTACACCGACCGCAAACTAGACTGATCAGGTAAAGCCACTAATCCACCGCAAATAATTAGCTAAATGACACTCGTCCAATTCATTACAAAGAGAGCTCCGCCGGATAGATTTTCCCCGTCTCCCGCCTCTATTAAATCCTCCCGTGTAATGTTACTCTTCACGGAAGCGCTGTACACTGTGAGCCCCTCCCACCGCTGCCGCTCTCCGCCAATCAGGAGCGAGCACGCGTGGATTGCGTTGCATAATTTAAAAGGGAATCTTTTATCCCATTCTTACTTTTGGCTCAATCAGAGCGTTCCCAAAGCCATGACGACCATTAGCAGATGACTTTGATGATTGAATGTAGTAGAACTCGTGTGTCACAGGGAACAGGACCACATTTGGGTTAAACCGTGCTTAAAAGAGAAGATAAAAGGGAAAAATGCTTAGCTAGCAAAGACTACAGGCTTTTCTGATATTATACAAAGACGTGTGGACCGGCCCATATACAGTACTGGCCCGAGTACAGTATTTAGCTCTCCGATTCCACGCAGATGAGTGGGATTGTGGCAGACGGATGAGCCATTCAGAAAAATGGTCCGTTCATATCGAAACCAAAATGGCGATTCATGATGGACGAGAAAAGGAACAAAAAGGACCACAAAACATCGCAGAATCTCGCCAACTCAACGGCCGACGCTCTAAACGCCGCCGATCCGAGCTGAGAAGCGTTTGATTCGGTTCAAAATGATGGGAGACCGTGCTCGCCCGGTGGGGCAGTCTCTAAAAAAAAACGTCTCTCTCTCAGTTTCACGCTATTGACGTTCTGTTTGATACAACCTAGACCACAAGACCAATCTAAAAAGAAAATTATGATAAAATACACAATAGAAGACCAATAAGCTTCCCTTGCTGAAATTGACAAACCCGATTGCACGGTTCTGACTGAGTTTGGCTTGAACTCGGAGCACACAAACAGAGCTAGCCTTAAACACTGATTTAAGATAGTAGTTAAAGTAGTTTTTTTGTTTTTGTTTGTTTTAGTGAATTGGTAAATCTGATATTGATCCGGATGATAGACTATGAGAATGAACTGTCGGCCAGGCGATGGAACAGGCCACGCCCAATACTCTGACGTACCAGTGTGAGAATACAGGACTATATAGAAAAATGTCCGGCGAATGATATACTGTATGTATAATAACTGATTTGATATAGCAAACGTTTAGATCAGTAGACAAAGAAGATTCTAATTACTAAATCTTTGTTTGATCGTTTCCAAGTCAGAACAAATTATTTGTCCACACAATGGGGAAATTTCAGTGTTGCAACACAAGTATGTACAGAAGTAAAAGAACAGATAACTTATAGAAATAAAGTGTAGAAACTGAGGTGACTTGACAATGGAGGCGTTCAGCCGCTGCTCACCTCGATGATCGGCGGCAGTTGAAGCGTCCAATGAGAGCGTAGAGAAACGTCCAGCAGCCTCGTGCACGCCGACAGGGTTAAACAGGAAACGTCTCTGTCGAATGACCCCGATCCACATCCAGAACGTGTCTAAATTCCACATAATCTGCAAAAAAAAAAAGAATGTTCCTTGTAAACTTTTCGCTAATCTCAACACTGCATCGTTCAAAAGCAGCTGCAAAATGTCAGCCCGACTGTTCTTTATAATTGAGGGTTTCTGGTCAAAAACATTCCGTGGCCCGCAGCATTGCGAGCGCATTTTTTCTTGGAAACTGGGTCGCCGTGCGGGTCCAGAGGGCTGAAGATTTATGCGCACCGCTTACTCACTCGTTCCTACCTCGACATTGCTTCTATGTTTAAAACTTTCCTGTTCCCCACGAAGGTCGACTTGACATTTATTTTGATCAAAAACAAAATACTTAGTCACTTAACCAGGATTAAACATGATGGACTCAATCCGGAATGTCTTTTTTCCCCCGGCTAATCAACGTAAAACAATGTGGCAAACTCCGCCCCGAGCAATTCCTTTATGACAAAAGGCACGAATTGGCCTCGGGCAGCGCCTCCTTTTCTTCTCCGGTCCGATTGTGTAATGAATTTATGAAGAATGGGACTTGTTTTTCCCTTACGATCCGCGCACCCCGAATCCGCCATTAGAGATAATTAAACTTGCTCAAAGAAATGAGTCGAAATGAGCGACCGGGAAGGGGCAGATTGCTTAGACCCGGCGCTGTATAAATTTAATTCGAAACTAATCTGCGCAAGGTAAATGCGTTTGCTCTGAACTCGAGGCCAAATAACAAAATGTTGCGTTACCCCTCATCAATTATGCTCGTTCAGCCAACAGGACCTCGGCAATAAACCCGGGCTGGATTTGGAATAATGGAAAAGAATGGGGATTGTTTCGCAGCATCCCCCGCAGACCTTATTTGTGGGTTTCATTTTCCCCGTTACAGGCGCGAAAATATCAGATTATTTCTTCTGGATCGTTAATTGCCAAGGTCACGGTCCTAATTTGTCATCATTACAATCTAAATTAGAGGCAAAAGTGATCTGAATGTGATTTAGATGAATAAATGTGGGATTAACACATCAATAAAACATGAAAACTCAATATTCTTCTATTCGCAATATTGTATCCCATTTTAATGAAGCGGCAATTAACCTCAAAATAAAATGTTGTTTTCAGGCGTATGGAATGAATGGTTTGTTTCATATACAGTATGAGCAATAACAAGTTCATTCATTTAAAGTAGGATTTTGGTGTGTTTGGGGAAGTAATATGAAAGTTTCATTGCCGAGCTGCTGTGGAACACTATACGGTCAGATTAGATTTAAGAACTGTTGCTTTTGGTGGTTGTTTGGTCATTTTGACGGTCGTAGCTCGACGCTCGACAATGAAATGCTTTACAACTCCGCTCTGGTGCTACTCTGGTGCGGTCGAGTGGTTGTCAGTGGCAAAAACAGCTCTGGTTATTGAAAATGGATTGGAGCCAACATGTGGAGCGGTCCGAGCCTTTAGAGCGTTCTCTCTCTTTACAAACACTGCCAGGGTCTAAAGATCACAGTATAATCTACACTCTTTTTACTGCAGTTGTTTGGTGGAAATAGAAATGTTTATATTAAATGTATATTAAAGAATGATTCGTTTAACTTTTCTGTCGGGGGTGTCGATGATGATGCTTTGCCCGGAATGTTCCACGGTATGGCATTGAATTTGCAAGCAGGTCAGATCTGTGGAGAGGCGAGCCCACTAGCAGCGCTGTCACGATATTAAAATACTAAAAGGCTCGAAACGTGATAAAAATGTCGAAGATAAAAAATAGACTGTAATTTTCAACACAAAAATAGTGCTTTTTTAATGTTATTGTGTTGTAATTTTGTTAGGATAATGCTAATGATAAAAAATATATTGTAAAACTGTTCAGGAAAGCTCAAATTTTGTCATTTTTTTCTGATTTTGTATTTATTTTTTTGTATTTATAGTTGCTGAAATAGTATCTTGTTAACAATCAAGTTTGGGTATTGATTCGTATCAGATTTGTGGTACTTTTGACTCTTGATAGAAATGGAATAAAATGTGTTGTTAGTTTTCAATCCAGACATGTCTGCGGTTGATTTACAGACCAAAAACTGTATTCTTTAGATATTTCAGATATTTCAGATATTTGTCCGCCGCTTGATTCAAAGGGCTTGACTCTATTTTCCTGTAGTGTTCCATAGAATAGCCTTAGAAAAAGCTAGATTTGTGGAGGATTTGTGAAAGAATTTTGCAGGTGTCCCACTAAAAACACCAGTAATTCAATAATACATAATAATTAATGCCTTACTGCGGAACATCCCAGTCACACCCTTCAATAAAAAGTTACTTTTATCATTTGTATAAGTAGTAAACGTAGTGTAATGCAGTCCTATTGTCAATGCATGAACACTAAAGAGGCACCTATAGAAAACAAACGAACCTGGCCAGGCAAATGTTCTCAGAATGCTTCGTTACTAAGGAAACCGAGATGGTCTTTTCTAGCAGGAAATTAGCCTAGCTGCAAACGACTGCGAGGCTAACAGCCGTTTAATTGCTTGTTTGTTCATTATCTGGTGGCAGGTGTCGCCGGGGCAGAAGGTTTTTAAAGATGGGAGAGTGTTTTCTTCAGCTGCGGCGCTCCGAACCCACGCGCTGGTGGTGCACGGAAGCCTTTTATACATTTTAATATTTTATAATAGAGTTTGGTCCGTGTCGCATCTTTTAGTTATCTTAATGTTAAAAAAAATGGATGTTCTAAGGCGCTAAACACTTGAACATTGCATCAAAATATCCTGACAATTGTGTGATTGATGTATTTACTTCAGTTTGTTTTTATACTGTTTATGCTAATGTATCTCTGTGGTCGAAAATCTGAAATATTAAGTATTTAAAGCATGACCAGCAGGTGTACGTTTTTAAATTTATTTTTTAATCTATAATCTGTCATATTTGTTCTACACAGCTGTTTATTAATGTGCATTGCGCCTACGAAATTAACAACAATATAATACATACTCAAAAGTGCGGTAAAACTAATTAAAACCATTACACAGTTGTTTTCAATTATATAAAAAAAAAAAACACCCTGAAAGCTTAAAAACTCTGAAATATTTTAATAACTCAACGGTTTGCAGAGGTCTTATGCAGGACGAGTTACAGGTCAGATCTGTGTGTAGAGAATCCACATTTACAACAATATCTGAGCAAAACAAAACCTGTAATTGAATAAACGCGAGATCAATAAGCACATATGCCATACTGTGAAACCATGGGGACAGAAAAGTGACACAGAGCACCTTTAATTAGACAGACAAATGCCAAAATCACATGTGGCCTAAGAAGCGCACATAAACTCAAGTGAGAATTACAGTTTATATGTTTAGCTATTCATTTTGTTTCAGCAGAATAACGTCAGAACCGGGAGCGCTGCAGTCGAAAAACGTCTTACGCAAGCGCCAGGACATTATTTCTTATCCGTCCCGGCGCTTGCGTAACACAAACAGTTGAACGCCGATACAATTCAAATCAGGGTTGAGCTTTTTGGCGCGTCAGCATGTTTTTGTTGCATCCATGGAGGGCTTTCATTACCGACGCATTGTAAAAAAACACAACGATGAAACGATAACGCAGCTCTCCGTATCTACTGGGACCTTCGCCATGGCGCGTTCCTTTGGCATTTCCCGAGCGGGCGAATCCGATCACGCTCGATATTTCTCGGGGCGTTACAGTTTTTTTTTTTTTTATCGCAGTTGCCACTGTCTCTGGCTCTGTATTCTGTCTCGAGAACATAAAGAAAGATAAATTATGGTAGCGTGTGTAGGCGGCGAGGACAGAAGGGGGAATGGATGGCGGCGTCTGCAGGAAAATGGGTGGGATTTCGGAGCGAGTGGACGGGTTTTGAAAGCGCACGGATGAATAACACGCGCTGGATGCACATCAGATTTTGGACAAAGGCATTATCCATTTTCAAATCCCCCCAGATTTTAAATGGACCGAATTTAATCAGTGAAATTTATGTGTAACACGGAAAGAAGCATTATTAGATTGTGAACTCGAATGCGGCGCGCGGGGTCCGCAATAAACCCGCCGCACTCTGGGATTATTGGGTTTAAAAGTTTTCCTCGTGAAACAATAAAAGGATATGACTTGGATGTGAAGTTGAAAGTGAAAGTTTATTCAAAAAGTATGTTAAAAAAATGATTCGTTTTTAGGATTAAAGCTGCGCCGTTTAACTTTCCGTCGGGGGGCGGTGATGTTGCGTTGAATTTACAAGCGAGTCAGATCTGTGGAGAGGAGAGCCCACTAGCAGCGCTGTCACGAGATTAAAATAAATAAAAATAAAATAAACAATGAAGATAAAATATAGACTGTAATTTTCAACACAAAAATAGTGCTTCTTTAATGTTATTATGTTGTAATTTTGTTAAGATAATGATAATGATAAAAATATATTGCAAAACTGTTCAGGAAAGCTCAAATTTTGTCCTTTTTATGTGATTTTGTATTTATTTTTTTTTATTTATAGTTGCTGAAATAGTATCTAGTTAACAATCGAGTTTGGGTATTGATAAGTATCAGATTTGTGATACTTTTGACTCTTGATATGATCACTTTGGATATATTAGACTCAACAGGAAAGCGCTAGCTGCTTTTAGCTTTACTGTGATGGCAAAAGTCCACTCTGGCCTCTGAAAGATGCTAATTAACGAGCAAATTTGAATCATTAAAATTAACTAGTTCTGTTTTTCACTTTTTTAAGACAAATTTGGCACGGTCCAATCCCCTTGGAGACATAAAGGTGGTGAACTCCCAACAACTTTATGTCTCATTATAGAACCATCAGAACCATGCCCTATTCAGACATCTATTTCACCGTTAATTTAGTTCAAATTTGCAGCTGCGCCACGATCCCCCGTGAGCCCAACTCCACGGAAACCTCTCCAAAACGGCACTCGTCGCTTCAGCGCGCACCGCCACAACAAGAAATTAGTGCTTTTCTTGGACATCCTGCAATTTGCGTCTGAAGATAGCCGCGCGGTTGCTAGCCTGTAGACAAACGCTAATGTTTAGGAAGCATAAAGTAGAAAGAATGGGTTCGGCCAGCTGCGCCCACCTCCTTAACTTCACCTAACGGGGGAGCGGAGCGTCCCGGGGGGAGCGTGATTCTTCTGCCTCCTGTTCCTCGTCTCCTCCACGGCGGAGGAAATAGCCACTGTGGTTTGAGTGGCATTTAGGAGGCAATCGTTGGAAGTGAAGACAACATCTGCTGTTTCCCTCTATAGAAACTGCCCCTCAGACTTCAATTATAAGCCTTTTGTAGTATGTCAATCTGGTGTATAATTATGCCCAAGGATTAAATTATACAGGAAAAAGTAATCAGCGGTCTCTTATAGATTAATTGTTTTGAACCTTCCCTGAAGTGGTCTCAATTTAAAATAATGAATAATGTACCGCTGGACTAAAAATACCTTGAAACTTGACAAACTCACGTAACTTTGGATTAAAGAACATATTTGTATTGTTATTGTCCTTTGAAAATGCTCTTGAGAACCCTGGTATTTCATGATAAGAAAGTGCAAATACTGGTGTTAGCACTCCATCTACTGGCAGCCGAGGGAATGAGCATGTTCTGATTCTGAATTACCATGACTTATAAATGGCTAAAAAGCTAGCTTGCCACGACATGCTAATATTGGCTCGCAGTTGTATTTATGGACAGAACCACAGACTCTTTACATGTGAGCGTTTTATTTCTTTTAAAACTTTTAAAATCTATATATGTGTGTAATGTGTCCCCAGTTAGCAACCACTGTCCTCACAGGTTGCCCAAGTGTCATTGAAGGATGGGTCAAATGCAAAGACAACTAACCACTGCTTGTTTTTGGTTTTGGAATCATCTTGTGATGGCAAATGGACTTTCAAATTGCTCCACGGATACCAAAAAATGTGGGTTTTAAGTCTTTTCAGAGTACTAAATATAGGAAATTCAAACATTTAAATGAAACAAAACACAACTTTATGGTTTGGACGATGGAACGTATCCATAGGATTCAGTGTCATTCTTCAGAGACGCTCATTGTAAATCCTGTCCCACAAAACCTTGTTAAGAGCTTCTGACAAACACTCATCTGTTCACAGGCCTCTGGAGGAGCGCTGCAGTCTGAAGGCAGCATCTGTCTCCTCTCGGACTTCAATAATACACCATTACAATGAGTCAATCCTCTGTAATTACGATCAAGATGAAGACAAAAAAAAACTAAGAGGAGCCTTCTTGAGTAATCAGATGTTTATTCACAGTATTGGCTTTTCAAATGTGTTGTTATTGTCTGTCAAATTGCACATTATTTTTCCTTTTCTTGTTCAGAAATTGCAAAAATAGATGACAGAAAGATAGTTTGCCATGTTTTAAAAGTGCACTGTGTAACTTTTTTCCTGGGAGATGTTACTACTTTGCTTGGAGAGTTCAAAAGTATCTTTCTTGTATTTCTCCCCCCCCAAAAAAACATAGCACACAATTTTTCTCTGCCTCTGATTGGATCCTGTGTCACAAGTCTTGCTGCACCCGTGCTGTTGGATTGGGTGCTGGATGAATAGAACGAGTAAACAAATGACACTTTATATTAAAAAGATGATCAGTGTGTCCCACCACAGTCGTGTTGTTTGTCCTGAGGCACCGTAGTCGTAGCCGCAGGGCGCGGATCAGTTACATCTAGATTAGATCTTGCGAGCAACATGTTCTAAAAGATCTACATAAAACATTCCACAGGAGCAGGACCAGCAGGAAGATTACTAACAGGAAATAAAAAGCACATTACGCCGGTGCTCGAGTCTCTTCCCTGGCTCCCTGTCAAATTTAGAATCAAATTTAACATCCTTCTCCAGACTTATAAAGCCATACATGACGTGGCCCCATCCGACCTCAAAGATGCTATAGAACCATTTCATCCAAACAGAGCACTTTGGTCTCAAAAAGCTGGCCTTCTGGTGGTCCCAAGAGTCTCTAGAAGCACAGTCGGAGGTAGAGCTCCTGTGTTATGGAATCAGCTCCGGTCCATGTTAAAGAGGCCGACACAGTCTCTTCATTTAAGACCAGGATTAAAACGTTCCTCTTTGAAACAGCTCATGGTCAGGCCAGTTAGGAACAGAAATAAAAATCTACAGTTTCCCGGCAACGCTGCCCTAGGAGCAACTATGCTGGGAGATATTTAATATTTTAGTTCACCTCTAGTCTCGTCTGACTCCTCAAACAAGTTGGTACATGTAACTTTCGACAGTCGAAGCACTAACAGACCTTACCGTCCCCATAGTAAAGAGACATGCACCTTTAAAAGAATAAAACATTGCACGTATAGGGTACAGTGGAAAGTCACAAGAGCAAAACTCTTGTCTTTGTCTGTATGTATAAATTACACACATAAATGCATGATCTATAAGAATCTATGATCTCAACTATAAAACAAAAACATCACAGACAATCCTGCTCTCAAAATGTATGAAAGGAAAATGTGTGACCTCCTGCTTTGGCTCGGCTTTCAAACGTGTTAATCAGAAATCTCACTCCGAAGCGCAGAGGTGTCGATGTGGAGGCGCCAAAGCAGAGTTTCAGGAGATGCGAGTCCTGACAACTGAACAGGCACCATTTTGTGCAGCTAATGGAGGGATTAAACCCTGTTAATTCCAAAGTGAACGCTGGCACACCCTCCTGTGGGATTATCAGCACAATATTCTCCTTTGTTGTCTGTTCTATAGGTGGTGTTCACGTCCTGGAATCTGAAGACATTATGGAGCAGGGGCCTAAATAACTCAAGGATTGCCTCCACAAACGTGTCATGTTAATTGTACGGCAAGTTTTAATGTGAAGACAATCCCATCTTTGGGGTTTTGGGGTTGAATAAAGGCTAAAGATATTGAGTGTTTCCGTTTTGTTTCATGTGAGTACAGAGATGAACCATAAAGCTTTCGTCCTCTCAGTTGTGCAGTGGAGAACAGAGAGGACTGGCACTTCATGAAAAACACTGCATTGAATGAATTGTTTCAAGGAGAATGCACACATTAATTTGGGCTCAAGGCCTACTTTATTTCCCAAGCCAGTTGAGTGTCAGTTGTAGTTAATAGGCTTTTTGTCCTACTAGCCTTGATTAAGTTATTGTTTCTATCATTTATTATTCCAGGTCTAAACGCCATCATCACGTTTGTCTTTCAGCTAAAGGCAGTGCATATGGAAAATTATGTCCTCTTTAACTTAAATATATTCAATATGCCATAACAATCACGAGTATTTATGTTCAAAAGGGTCTCTTTTATTATTACCAGCATCGTGTGACATTGTGGTTCAAAGCTGTCTGTTTGACATGTGTCTTAATCTAACCTCCGCTCTTTGGGGAAGAATGTGAAATCACTGTCATTTCTGTCCTGTACATGAGCCGAGGCAGTTATTTTATCTGTCTGTCACCTCAGAGTGAAACCTCACTTCTGTATTTATTATGTTGTAGAAAAGTGTCAAACCACATGCACAATAAGGTTTGAATATGAAAGGTAGAATATGTAGGGTTTTTATTTCATAGTTAATGATCATTACAGATAAGTCCCTGTACATAAAGCTCAAATCAAATATTAATAATAATAATAATAATAACTTTTATTTATATAGCGCTTTTCAGTGACCCAAAGACGCTGAACATATATAAAAAAGGGGGGGTATTTACAGACAGGGGGGACAACACGTACAATACACATTAATATACAGATAAAATGAACAAGACAGAAGAAGTAGAGAGAAAAAGATGGGGATGTAACAGGGGGTAGAAGAGTAGGCAATGGGGTAGAGGAGGCTAGGGGTAGGGGAGGTCATAGGCTTGGGTGAAGAGGTATGTTTTTAGGCGGGATTTGAATGTTGTGAGTGAGGGAGAGTGGCGGACAGGTTGGGAGAGGGAGTTCCAGAGTCGGGGTGCTGTTCGGGAGAATGCTCTGTCGCCAAAAGTTTTGAGTCGGGATGTTGGTGCAGCCAGGGTGATAGAGGAGGAGGATCGGAGAGCTCGGGTGGGGCGGTGGGGGATGAGGAGGTCAGACAGGTAGGGGGGGGCAAGGTGGTGAAGAGCTTTGAAGGTGAGGAGGAGTATTTTAAAGTTTATGCGCTGCTTGATGGGGAGCCAGTGGAGAGAGCGGAGAACGGGAGTGATGTGTTCACGGGACCGGGTGTGGATGAGGAGGAAATATTGTTTTATCATTAAAATATCAATTTTATCCAATTAAAATAAAAAAAATGGAGTGGTGAGCTGTGTAGGGGTGGTGTTGGAGGGGTTTCAGGGTGGTGTTAGAGTGGTGAGTGGTGTTGGGGCGATGCTGGAGTGGCGAGTGGTGTTGGAGGTTTTCGGAGCGGTGTTGGGGTAGTGAGTGGTGTTGGGGTGGTGTTGGGGCGCTGAGTGGTGTTAGAGCTGTGTTGGGGCGGTATTGGAGGGGTTTTGGGGCGGTGTTGGGGCGGTGAGTGGTGTTGGGGCGGTGAGTGGTGTTGGGGTGGTGTTAGAGGGGTTTCGGGGCAGTGTTAGAGGGGTGAGAAGTGTTAGGGTGGTACGTGGTGTTGGGGCGGTGAGTGGTGTTGGGGTGGTGAGTGGTGTTGGGGTGGTGTTGGAGGGGTTTCGGGGCAGTGTTAGAGGGGTGAGAAATGTTAGGGTGGTACGTGGTGTTGGGGCGGTGAGTGGTGTTGGGGTGGTGAGTGGTGTTGGGGTGGTGTTGGAGGGGTTTCGGGACGGTGTTGGAAGGGTGTGTGGTGTTGGGGCCTTTATGGGTTTCGGGGCGGTGAGTGGTGTTAGGGCAGTGTTGGAGTGGGGTTGGAGAGGATTCGGGACGGGGTTGGAGAGGTGAGCAGTGTTGGGGCGGTGTTGGGGCGGTGTTGGGGGGGCGGTGTTGGTGGTGTGCGTGGTGTTGGGGCGGTGTTGGAGGGGTTTCGGGACAGTGTTGGAGGGGTGTTGGAGGGGTTTCGGGACAGTGTTGGAGGGGTGTTGGAGGGGTTTCGGGACAGTGTTGGAGGGGTGTTGGAGGGGTTTCGGGACAGTGTTGGAGGGGTGTTGGAGGGGTTTCGGGACAGTGTTGGAGGGGTGTTGGAGGGGTTTCGGGACAGTGTTGGAGGGGTGTTGGAGGGGTTTCGGGACAGTGTTGGAGGGGTGAGTGGTGTTGGAGCACCCAGTTTGTCCAATGCTCCGCCCATATAACATAAATGAATACATACATTGCAAGTATATAATAGGTACTACTGATACATGACATATGCTCAATAGTTTCAGTGCAAAGTCCCACAGTCACAACAGTCTTGTCTAGTTTTTTAGAGACTATTTTCTTTGCTGATTCATTTGTGTCCACACCAATCTGCATAGACTAGAGAGGACTTTGGGGAAGAAAACAGAATGTTTTTGCATATTTACCTGCTCATGTGGGCTGCGTTTAAAAGTGTGCACCAAGGCTGAATCCACCTACACCCGTTCTGTTTGTCCTACGCAAGAAATCCATCTGCAGAAGCTACCTTGGACCGCCAGAGTACCTTTTTTTAATTGGGAAATACTTTCACCTTCACGTTAAAAGGTTTTCAGTGTTTTTAGTGCTTGATGATTCACTCGATGTGACGGTATTTGTACAAAAGGGCAATTGCACAAAGAATAATACGGCACAAAATGTTTCAGGAAGACAACCTCGGAGGAAAGGCGGCGAGGCTGGCAAACCGTCGGGCCTATGCAGAGTCCTTCAGTTCAGCAACCATCAAGCACTTCAAATAAACGGACTAACGTTGTCACAATACCGGCATCTCACACGTGCTCATGGGTGCTCCTCACAGCGCTCTAGGTTGCCCTAACAAAATGAGAATGTAATGATAAATAGCACTAAAACCATCTTCAAGCGAATGATCTTAACATTTTTTCGAGTTTGACAACCTCGGTGACGTTTATAATTGTACTTCTAGTCTGTGGACCGAGCAGAATTTCTGTATCACACTGGTGGCAAGGGTGAAAAGGTCCATTTGTAAGCATTATATTTTGGTATGATAGACTTTTCCAAGTTTCAGCAGTTGAAGTGTAAAAGCCCCATTGACACAGGTCCATATTTAGGTCGCGTGCCCCCTCTCGGATCGTGATTTAAACCAACTACAGTGTCTCAAACTGTCCAGTGAGAACACTTTTTGCACCGTTTCCGCCTAAACCGTTTTACCACTTTTCACCCTAAAATGTGCAGGAATACGATAAGCACACAATTGTGACATCGAAGTACTCTCTACACTTTGGGGATTCAGAACATGTATTATACTGTATGTCTTTACTGTTTCTTAGCAGAGCCTCATAGGGAGATGCGAAATACAAGAAGGTATTCCTGGTCAGACTTGAGGCGATAGATGTGGCAGATGTTCTCTAATTTAAACAATTTCACAAATAAAAGAAAGAAAGAAACCTTCACCGTACAACAGATTCCTTTTTCCTGTAAAAAAAAACAACAACAACAAATTAACATTGAACTCAAACTCTTTACCGTATACTTTGTACTTTGTTAGTTTAGGAACAGGGATGGAAAAGATTGTCCTGATTACATATTTGACAGGAAAAGCGTACATTAATGCTCATCTTCATCATTTAATTACAGTCCTAACATACTAAATTAGCGCAAATATGCTAATTTCCCATCTGTTGTCCCGATCGGCAGGTAACACTGAAGACAGTTACAAAACATGACATAAAAAACAAAAGTTAAACGCGCTCTCCGACTTGATTTTCCTTTACCCACAGTTTAACGTTTGAAATTGGCGTTGGCGGCAGGATTTCACAATATTAATCACTTTCACTGTCAGAATGTGCCATGATGCACATCCCACACCGTTTTAAATCTGGGGAGAATTGTTTTTACTTTAATTGTCCATTTGCTTATATTTCCAGCATCTTTTATCGTGTATTGTGTATTTATCAGCTAATTTTCCTTTTAATGGACTCGGGCTCATCTTTTTCCAGAATCAGCAGGTAGAATGAGCAGTAATATTTCTTCTGCAGCTCGGGTCTAACATTACACGTTTGTTTTCCATCGCTGTGCCCCTGAGCAAGACACCGCCCGCCGCGCAGCTCAAGGTCACTGCGCCCACAGAGAAGTCTAATTACTCATTACTGGAGCGTTAACGCATGGAGACATGACAAATCAGGCTAATGTTTCTCTCTGAAGAATTATGAATAAATAAAGTGACAAAAAGTACAGTGGCCAAAGAGACAAGAAAGATGTGAAATTTGGGAATACTACGTCACATGGGAGAGGTTTTTGTGAGGTCATGAGTTCTGTCCGCTGTAATGCTCAATTTAATGTAGACGACAAGCTGCAGGTAGGTCTGTGGAGCAAGAAAAATACTAAAGGAGCCGTGTTGTAACCATGGTCACATTTATATAGTGCTTTTACCTTCGAGGGATTTAAAGAGCCTATGACAGGTTTGTACAATTTTCTAATTTTGACTTTATTCTGTGTTGTACATATAAATTATAGTTTTACACCAATCGAGCCGGTATTTGTGGAGAAAACACAGGAAGTGACATCACACTAGGACGTCGTTCCAAGTTTTTTTCTTTTTTGACATTCTAAACCAGGGGTGGGCAATTATTTTCCTCTAAGGGCCATATTCGAATCCAGGAAAGTAGCGGAGGGCCGGCCCGCGATCATTGGAGTGAAAAAACATTTATCTAAAAAATATTTATATCACTTTTCTGTCAAATATAGGCTATTGAATCTATTGTTTAATTCATTTCATGTCATCTTTATTAAGGATACAAGTGCAGACAGATGTTACAGTTAAAAAATAGAAACTAAAATCTTTCTAGGGGCCGGATTAAAACATGCCGAGGGCCACAAATGCCCAGGTCAGTTCTAAACATTAATTAAAAAAATAAAAACAGTGTGGCGTTCGATTCCCCCCCCCCCCCAGTATTTGGTGGGTAATTTCCTTGTGTAATGTCATCAATTACAAACAGGAAGTGAAATTATGAACGTAAAAATGTGCTATTCTGTGATGCCATTTGTATATGTTTTAGCTAAATTCAAAATATATTGACAGAGGCACTGTGCAGCGCGAAATGGCCCCAAACTCGGACACTTTGGTGCAGCGGTGCGTGGGAGCGCATCGGATTACTCCCTCCACTCCACGCATGCACTAATTCACAGCCCTAAAGCTTTCCATTCGATTAAAAAGCCCTTTGCGAGTCTTCAGCGGCAGATTGTGCGTGTGACGTGTTTCTGGTGTTTTATGGCCGTGTCGCTGCTGGATCAACAACAGGCCTGGATCATTTAAAAGACATTTGTATCTGCATTGTACAGTATGGAAGGGAAAATGCTAGCGCTAATTTGTTTTAGTATTGTCATGACGCTATAGCAGAACAGATGTTGGATATGTCTGTTGTTCACCTCCGTCACCACCGTTGTGTAATCCCTAATTCGTCCAGGAGTATCAAAGGTTGCCATCTGGACTCTGTTTTTTGACGTCGAGGTGTTTTGATTGAAGGTACCGGCCCCCGAGAGAGGAGTTTTAACCTGAAGCTGTTCCGACTCCGGCTGACGGCCCAGTTTAAGCTTGTTCTACCCTCACTGCCACGGTTTGAGTAGACTGTTGTAATAAGAAGGTAGCTTATACCTTAATCCACAGCTTCAATTCAAAAAAAGGATATGATTTTTCTTTTCCCTTCAAAGAAAACCCATCGTTTCCCGCTGATTAAAAATTGCACCTCAATGTCACCTCAACCTTCAACTGAGTGGCTAGCGGTTCCGTCACAGTAATGCATTGTTTTTTCGTGTATTTGTCTGTAGTTTTCGATTACTAGTTGATTGTGATTACGTACGACACAGCAGGAGAGTTTACACACGGTGGAAGGAACATCAAACCGGCACTTATCCCAAAGTGTCCAAAAGCAGGTTTAAAAGCCAATCAAAGCGATAAGAAACTTGAAAAAGCGTGTTCAGATAACTTCCCATGGCACCTTTGATACCTTAAACTCCCCCGTCTGGATGAACGAGGAACTACATCAACTATTGTTACGTGTCTTTGAATTTCCAGCTCCAGTATTGGCTTTAAGATGCCGTCACTATTTCTCGCACTGGATGATGTAGTGATGCAGCAAACACATGAGCCACAAGGACTCATCGATTAAGTAAATCTCGACACGCTCTGGAGGTTATGGCTCAGACATGCGTGCTGATGCGGAGGTGCGTAACGCGGAGCAAAGGTGGCGCATCTGCACATTGATCAAGAAACCAAGCGGAGCCGGGTATTTTCACGGAACGCCGTGCAGGAGGCGAGCATCGCGGAGAGTTTGGTGCCGCTCGGAGCCGGTCCAGTCCAACTTTAACTGTGAAATTTGAGCCGCCGCCATCATCAAAGCTGTCCACTTGGGAAACCGATGAGGAGTTTGATGTTCTTCCCCCCCCCCAAAAAAAATGAGTTGCTGCCAGCGATCCGACTCAAGCTGTCACGTTCCGGAGCCTTTTTATGATCGTGGTCGTTTCACCGAAGAACACGAGGATAAACAAGGACGCATCTAGAACAGCACTATTTAAATTCTTACCACGACGGTCTCAAATCTGAACCAAGGTGGACGACAAACTCGGTCATGTATTTTCCACAGAATTCACGCGAGTAGTGTCCCGTTTCTCTGAGAGGAGGATTTCAAACGCAATTATGATTACGTGTCATTGCGGAGGCTGAATTTGGGTCTTAGAAATAACGTTTTACTAATAAATAATTAACCCACCACCAAATTACACCCTTTTTTTAAAACGAAATTGAACTGCTGCAAAAATGAAATTGTGGATGATTATTACTTGTTGAGAAAATTGCTCCCACTCTCTTTTTGTGCCTTTTATGCTTCGGGTGTTAAAAGAAGAAAAATACGCTCCCCGCGACGAACACTGCGATGGTGTGATTACGATACCTAGGATCATTTTGCAAGTGCCTCTCCTACGCTGCAGCAGCACGCCACAAAACAACACGACCCCGAAGGCCCTCGTGTTATTTCGATACGTGAATCCTTCAGAACGGGTTCGCCAGACAAACGCAGTTCTTGCCGTGGCCATTATTTCACCAGAGAGATACTACCATGGTGATAGCACACTGTGAGATTTGAATATCGAATGTTATAATGCGTTTTTTTGACCAAGTTCTAGACTTGACTACTAGCCCAGAATGATCTACCTCTGCAGACTGTTTAATATCATTGTAAATTCTGCTTTTTCAATGTCAAAATTCATTATCAAACTGTATAATATAATTTTTTACTCTATTGCACCCATGCCCATGCCAGCGTTAATGTTCCAGATACTGACCTAGCATTAAAGTTACAGATCCCCCTGCATTGCATTGCAACGGAACTGAGGTACTTTTACCCTTAAAGGTGGTATGGACGATTTTTTTCAGCAAAATTTTTATCATATTTCCTCGTGGCGTGGATAAATCATTAGTCCTGCCACGTGTCAATCATAAGACGCACCTATCGCTCACCTGCAGTCGCGTGCGGTTCATCCCCACGTTTCCGCGTGCCTAAGCGCATGGATCTATCATAATATAGTTCCCTCAGTGTACGGGGCAAAATGAAGACGGAGAAAGAGAGTTCGAGCTGACGCAGAAGTGGACAGAAATCTACGGGAGACGAGCGATGCGATGCGATCCGTTGCGCTAATAAACAAACGCACGTGTGTGTTGTATCGGTCCGCACGGGGGAGTGCGCATGCGCACTTCCACCTGCGTTCTCAAATCGACGAAAAATCGTCCATACCGCCTTTAAGGATTGCTTTAACGCTGTGTATTATGGTGATTTGGTGTTAGTTTTTGTGATTTTCGTTACTTTTGCCTCGGGCACCGGAGCAGATGGCGCTAAGCTAATGCTATGCTGCTGTGTGTGTGTGCTGTGTGCAGTTTTATTGACTCTAAATCACAGGTTGCCAAATGTGAAGTTAAAGGTTGAATGGACGATTTTTTTGGCCCAAATCTGAGTCTTATTTCCTCGTGGCGTGGACTACCGATTAGTCCTGCCACGTATCAATCATAAAACGCACCTACCGTTCACCTGCAGCCGCGTGCGGTTCGTCCCCACGTTTCCGCGTGTCTAAGCGCATGGATCTATCATAATATAGTTCCCTCAGTGTAAGGGACAAAATGAAGACGGAGAAAGACAGTTGGAGCGGACTCAGAAGAAGACGGAAATCTACGGGAGACGAGCGATGCGATGCGCTCTGTTGCGCTAATAAACAAACACACGTGTGTGTTGTGTCAGTCCACACGGGGGAGTGCGCATGTGCACTTCCACCTGCGTTCTCAAATCGCCGAAAAATCCTCCATTGCGCGTTTAAACTGACCGCAAAAGGGCTTTCTGATAAGTTTGATAGACTGCAAACTGATAGGAAATCATTGATAAATAAGGCCTATGTCTAATATTAAACGGAAAATGCTGAGTTTTATTGAAAATGGTGAATATCTAATGGTCCAAGATGCTCTCAATGAACTGGTTTTGAGTTGTGGCAAAAGAAGATGTGATTTGTTAACATGAAAATAACATTTCACTTAACTCTGTGTTTGTGTAGATTGTTACCGTTAGTGATTAGTGTAACAAACATTTCTTAAATCTAAGGTTTTTCTGATGCACCAAAAACAGTCAAAATATTATCAGATCGACATGAGTGAGACATCATTTTATGGCTTTGAATCTACACTTTCAGAATCTGTCACATATATGCTTCAAAATGTGGCCCTCAGAGCAAAAGGTCTGGACCCCCATGGCATATAGAGAATGTTTTCATATTTTTGTTGTTGTTGCCAAGTAAACAGGCAAACTTTAACACACACACACACACACACACACAGGGTCCAGACAGACAATGGGCTGAAGGCGCTGGTGATTCGCTGAAGTGCATCCTCCTCGACAGCCCCATTGATCCGTCGACAGGAGGCTGCGGTGTTCGTAACCTCCGGAGGACACGGCCCTTCAGAAGCGGGGCCCTCCCGCTGCTCCCGAGTGTTCCTGATACTCCACATCGAGGCGGGGGCCGGGGGCTGCCGCTTTCGATGGGCAGCGCAATGTAAACGGGCGGAATGGAGGAAACGGGGCGATGATTCAGCAGAACGACCAAAGGTTTGCGGGGGAAACACTGTTATTCGACTCACAACATGCTGGAGAAGAGGGTTTTACAGGTTTGGATACAGGTTTTTTAAGAAATCAAGACAACTTTTTCGCATGCAAGATCGCATTTCCTCTCATTGATACTTCAGATATGTTTGATTTTTATTATTCTGTATTTCAAGTGTGTGTTATTTACAGATATAGAGGGTTTCCATCAGAATCATGAAATTAACTAAAAACAATTGATAACATTCTTATTCAAACTCATTAAAATGTGCACTGATAGATTCAATCTTCCATAAACCTTGTATTTCTTCTAAAATAAATAAAATTCAATAAATTAAAATAAATAAAATGAAATAAATTTAATTAAAATAAATTAAAAACAAAATAAATTAATCAAATATCTTTAACCCTCTCACAGTCTATTTTGCTGACATTTAGTATTTTCTTGTTATGGACACATTTCTTCCCTGATAATACATTATACATCAACTTTGGTTTTCATATTCTTAAATGGAGGTTGAGGTAGTAGTTATGGAAATATGCAAAAGTTCAGACACAAAGACTATTTTCTTTACACTTCTGCTGCTCAGTCATCACTGCTCTGCCTGTTCTAAACTCAACTCTCAGCCTGTGCGGTCAGCTGGTCAGCCGGTCAGCCGGTCAGCTGGTCAGCTGGTCAGCCAATGATGACCTGCTCCAACCCGTGTTTGCACAGGATCCTCAGTTTCCTCAGTATCACTCTCACACATCTCGTCTTCATTTGACTGTTATATTTGGTGTTGAAATATCAAAAACGAGACTTCAGAAATGTTGAACAGAACTGGAATACAACATTACAAAAATGTACCATATTTTCTGGACTATAAGTTGCACCGTAGTATAAGTCGCAGCAGCCAAAATATACATAATAGAGAAGAAAAAAACATATATAAGTCACACTGGAGTATGAAATGCGGTTGCAAGTGTGAAAATAACAAATAATATCACAAGTCGCTCCAGAGTATAAGTATATAAGTATAAATATAAGTATAAGTCGCACCCCGGCCAGAACTATGAAAAAAAGTGCAACTTGTAGTCTGGAAAATACGGTATGTTGTTTATTTGAATCTGAGACTTTGATCGGACCACGCTGGGCTTAATGTCACCACTGAATCATACAGTAGAGGGGGACACATGTAGTGAAGGGTGTGCTCGTCTCTATGGAGATGCTTTTGCTTTGCAGATGATGAATCCCGATCAGATGACTTTATTAATCCCTCGAAGGCCAATTGGTAGCGAAGGAAAGCACATCAGACAGAATTCAATAATCCAACACCGCTCACAGTATAATGCATATTTCACCAGCTATTATTTTAATGATTAAAAATGTTTAAAAAATGCACGACTGATGCGTTTTAATAGCACAATGTGGAACCTTCCGGGCAAAGCAACAGCTTCTCCATCGAGCCAAGCGTGTAATGAAAAGTTACACGTGCGCGGTTAAATAGCTGTTTTATAATCAATCCACCAGAAAACTGTCCTGGAGAATGTGGTTCCTCTTTCCACCGTCTACAAATAAGAAAAAGCTTAATGATAATATTAAATGATTTATTTTACAGTGTTTGAACAGGTGTGATTTGTGCATTATGCTGTTGTCTGTCCAATTACAATAAATAAAATAAATAGAATTAATAAAATAAAAAACATATAAATAAATAAATTAATAAAATACAATTTATAAGATAAATTACATAAAATGAAATAAATAAGATAAGATAAGATAAGATATTCCTTTATTGTCCCACATGGGGAAATTTCATTGGTGCAACGCAGGTAGATACAGAGGTAGATACAGAAGAACAGATCACTTATAGGAAGTCTGAAAAACACTTTCAGTAGAAGATCTCCTATAAACAAAACTCCCATAGACAAATAAATAAATAAATACCATTGCATGTGATCCCGACGGTAATTGCACATCAATATGTGTCACGACAGCACATAGATTGCACATGAATTTCACAGTAATTGCACATGAATTGCACATGAATTCCAACAGCAATTGCACATACGACAGAATTGCACATCAGTATAGTATATACTGATGTGCAATTTACTATATGTATAGTAAATGAAGTAAATGAAATGAATGAAATGAATGAAATGAATGAAATGAATGAAATGAATGAAATAAAATAATGAGATGGAAAAATAAAAAAACATTAATAAATAAAACAAGTAAATAAAATAAGTAAATATGATAGATAAATAAATAAGATAAATAAATAAAATCAATTGAATAAATAAAATACAATCAATACAATCAATACTATAAATAAAAATACAATATGAATAAATTCAAACACATCCGACCAAATTCTCCATCAGTACTCAAGTCTCCAAATACATATCCTTAGTGTTTAGGTCACTACTGTCTACTTCTACTTGAGTTCAAAGTAATACAACTGTTACTTGAGTGCATCTTTTCCAATGGCTCACGTCGCATTTTTAACTCCACTTAATCCCGTCACCTTCCCACACGCCGTTTGGCTCTCATTAGTCGTCGGCGTGGATGCGGCCCCTGCTCCTCGAGGCGTCGCGTTGGCTCCTCTGCCACTCTTCTCCGCCCCTTCTCCCTCTTAATAATAATACCGCACATTATTTCCCGTGCAGATAGCCACCGAGCGTGAAATCACTTTAAGAGCGACCTCAACTGGAGACGGCGGAAGGGAATGCCTGAATTCTCATATTTTCTCATTTAATAAATCTCCGGTGCGCTCGGTGATTTAATAAACGCGGCTGGGTGAGGAAAGGGGAGGGCACGGCGCGGAAGAGTGTCTTTGGATTTTCTGTCTCTTTTTGAGAGTTAATGCATACAATAAAAAGTGCCAGGGAATTTACTGTCAGCGCTCGATGCATAAATTAGCCGCAGTAATGAAAGTCATTTTAAAGAGGTTTAAAATAATGCCTTAAAACCCAAGGGAGAGAGGAAGTTTGATATGTCTTTTGTGAACTCTTTAGAGATTGGAAATGATATAAATAAATGTGTTTGAAATGGTTGGAGTGGATTTTTTTGTAATTGTGTAACATTTGCTTCACATTTTGTTGCATGTATTCCAAAGTATGGCATTACATTTATCTTATAATCTTATCTTATTGAGACTGTGACCAAACAGCAGTGAGATTATTATTTATTTGTTTCATTCTCGTGGTCTGACATGTGACTGCGACTGTGTGATTGTGAAAATGTATTTGTAATAAAGTTAAATGGGACAAGAACAGCCGGATAAAAAAAGTTATTTACGTTTAGGTCAGAAAATACTTCAATTTGCGTCTAAAATTGTCACGTTTATCATTTTTTTGGTTCTCACGATTATATTGTGACCTGAATAATCACGATCATTGATTAACTTGATCATCCTGACAACCTTGCTCTCCGCAGATACAACTTGTAAGTGTAAGCCATCTTTCTGTTCTGGCGTCCCGGTCCAAAAGTGATGGATCATCTCAATCTCAATCTTATATAAATAAAAAGTTGTGCTTGGGTTCGATTGTGTTTTAGTTTTTATTGATTTGTGGGGTGTCTTTTGATTTATGTCTGTTTTTCTGTCTCTGGTTGTGTTTTGTTCGATTTTTTTATGTTTGCATATACATATTTTTGTTCTTTGTTCTCTAAAAAAATAAGAAAATAAATCTTGATAAAAATAAATAAAAAGATAAATAGCTCCTCCTACTGATCAAAAAAAGAATAATCTTGATTAAAAAATAAATAAAAACAGGCTCCTCCTACTGAAAAAAAAAACTTAATTCAAAAATAAATAAAAACAGCTCCTCCTCCTGAAAAAAAAATCTTGAATAAAAAAATAAATAAAAACAGCTCCTCCTCCTGAAAAAAAAATCTTGATTAAAAAAAGAAATAAAAACAGCTCCTCCAACTGAAAAAAAAAAATCTCTGTCAAAAAAGTGAATAAAAACAGCTCCTCCAACTGAAAAAAAATCTTAGTAAAAAAAAGCTCCTCAAAATGAAAAACAAATACATCTTAATTTAAAAAATAAATAAAAACAGCTCCTCCTACTGGTCTGATAAAGTGATCACCTCCAAAATGTGTTCAATGTGGTGGGACGTGGAAGAAGAATGGACTCAACTCTGGACATTTTAGCAGCAAATCATGTTCAGTCTCGCGCAGGGATATTAGAATAGCAATAGGTTCCAACACACCACAACCCAGACAGCCAACACACCCAAAAAGTCAACTAAAAAGTCCAAACAGAGACAGACGTTTAAGTTTTAACGTTCCACGCAAAGCCAAAAACGTCTCCACCTTCCTTCTTTGGTGCTCGAATGGCCTCCTGGACCACTGCTGAACACGAACGCAAAATGAACCGAACTGCAAGCGTCCGGGAAAGCGCCATATTAGACAAACGCGGCATTATTTCCATGGAGACGAGCAGAGCGAGCAGACTCAGCACCAGAGATGTTAAGTGCGTGCGCCTTTAACGATTCATTCCGGCGCCCTTTTCCTATTCTTATTCGTTTGGTTTTAGTTTCCGAACACATTATTCCCGAAGCTGTTCACGTAAAAACTTTTTTTCTTTTGAATCCCAGTTGAAAAACCGCGATCGCCGCCGGGTCGAACAAGGACACGAGACACCGGCAAAGTGACATTTCAACCCACAATTGTTGTTATAAAACCGGGACAGATCTAGCGTCCAGCATTAGGTCGCTATCGGACAGAACTGTAACGCTAAAGTGTGAGCACATCAGAGAGAGCTTTTAAATGGGGATTAACATGAGGCCTACCCCAAATGGCTTCGTTTAGATGTTAATCTGGTTTTAATCCGTGTTTGTGTCTATAAATAGTATTAGTGGAATGAGCAGGCACAGAGGAGTTGCAGTAGTTATGAACTGTAGAATTAGAAGCGTCCATAGGTTCTTTACCGACCGAAGACACGCCTTCCCGGTCAGTTTGGTGATTAAAAAATACTGTATATCTGAAGTAGAAAACTGATCTGAAGTAGAAAATACTGTATTTCTGAAGTAGGAAAACTGATCTGAAGTAGAAAATACCTTATATTTGAAGTAAAAAATAGATCTGAAGTAGAAAATACTGAATATTTTAAGTAGAAAACAGATCTGAAGTAGAAAATACTGAATATTTGAAGTAGAAAATACTGTATACCTGAAGTAGAAAACTGATCTGAAGTAGAAAATACTGTATATATGAAGTTGAAAAAAGATCTGAAGTAGAAAATACTGTATATATGAAGTTGAAAACTGATCTGAAGTAGAAAATACTGTAAATCTGAAGTAGAAAATAGATCTGAAGTAGAAATGATTTGTGGACACTAAATATATACTTTGGTTTTGTACAAACATCGACATAAGTTACATTTTTCTCACAATTATAACTTAAATTAAGTTATGGAAAATATTCTTCTGTCGAATGTTCATAAAAGCTGATTATAACAATCTATTGTATTTAAATGTGGCACTTTAGAAGAAAATTTACTTTTTAATTAACTACATTTTCTGCACTTCGCTTTGATTGAACCTGTTTGACACTATTTCACAACCACTTCTGTACCGGGTGCTTGAAATTAAAAAAGTACCACCAGCCGAGCCGTTGAACACATTTTATAATATTTTGCAGACTTTGTGGTGTAACTCAAGTGACCATTGAATCAAATAAAATGCGTGAAATAATTAGCTAAATACAAAACAGCTTCATTTTCTTGCGTCATCCAATTCAAGAGTTTCTTTTTATAACAGTTTTTTATTTTTATTAAGGGATCATCTCAAAATGGGTTGAAGCTGAAAATACTTAATATTTTTCGTCTGGGGGTTGAACCTGCATTTCGTCTTTTTGTTGCTTTGAAGCTTCAATACATCGTTGTGGCAATTGTGTTTTGAAATGCTAAAAAAGTCTCAGCAACGAGCATTAGGCCAACATTAGGCGGCGAGTGCGTGCGCGGAGCACGGCGAGCGCTCACGGCGACCACTGCCGCGAGCGCTGCGCTCACGGCGAGCGCTGCACTGCGGCGCGCCGTGGCCCGCGCGGGGAGCGGAGGAGCGGGCGTTGCCGTTGCCAACGTGGCTGGTGCAGAAAAGTTGGAAAAGTTTTTTTGCTGCAGGACGCGGCGCAGCACATGATCAAGAGATTTGGCTCTAGTAACGTGCTACGCACTGACCGGAAGAAGGAAACAAAATAAACCCGCATGAGGTTTCGGCCAATCACAGAAGACGTGAGATTCTCACTGAGATGGAAGCACGTGTACTGCTTCTGTCATTCTGACATGTCTAAGGTCTAAACTCAGGCAATTGACAATTACAGGTTTTGACAAGAAACATGAGTTTCTCACTCTCTCATCCTCTTGAGACTATCTCAATGTGGTCATCTCACAGTTTGGGTTGAATGGGATGTGTTGTAGGGCCCCTAGGGCCCCTAGGGCCCGTGGACCATGTGGATTGAGTAAACAAACATGCGCGACAGGTGACATTATTTGGAGAGTTCATAACTTCTAAATATAAACTTACCAAAGGATGTTCAGAGATGTTCACTAGAGGTGAGCAGGGTCTATCAAGCTACTATCGTTTTATCAACACGTCAAAGTCTTTTGGGGGGGGAGGGGGTCCAGAGAGAGACGAAAACAAGTATTTTCAGCTTCAACCCATTTTGAGATGATCCCTAAGAGTATAAGAGTTTTTTATAAGTTTTTTTTTCCTCAGTTATCTGTTTTTTGGTTTTATTTCTTTATTATTATACTTCAGTGCCTAATCTGTGTTGCAACACTGGAATTCCCCCATTGTGGCACAAATAAAGGTTACTATATTTTCTGGACTATAAGTCACACCTTTTTTCATAGTTTTGGCCGTGGTGCAACTTATACTCATACTCCAGTGCGACTTATATGTGTTTTTTTCTTCTCTATTATGCATTTTTTGGCTGGTGCGACTTATAGTCCGGAAAATACGGTATCTTATCTTATATAAGAAGCGAGCGATGCAATATTTAGCAAACTTGGAAGAAGAAAAATGGACAAAGGTTCATGCGTAACTCTGTCGCCTCACAGCAAGAAGGTTCCGTGTTCGATCTCGGCTGTAACTGTCCACGCTGCGACTTAAAACCAGCTGAAAGTGCATAAAGTCTCCAGTGCGAGGCCTTTTAAGTGTTGAGCTCTATATTATCCACATCCAGTCGCATTCTGCAGCGTCCAAACGGAAAATACCATCCCGTCTTCATCCTTGTCACTCTCCTCCATTCAGGTAAACAAATAAAAGCGAGGTGGCAATGTCCCAGCATCCCCTGGTCAGCAGACAAATATCCCAAGGTCCCCTGTCCTTGGACCCTCCAAGTCCCCATGAACATCGTTTCATCTGTTTCTCAAAGTCGAGGCAAGCGCTGTTGTGATGTCGGGCGTCACAAACATAAATTGAATTGAAAGCGCATGTTGCTCCACGTGAGGATCAGCTGTTCGGGCGACTCTGGTCTGATTGAACTGTACGTGTGTGTTTGTGTGGAGTTATGACTTAACCGACGTCATACAAGTATAAGTAGATATCATTTTTTACATACATATTGCATATTTTGTGCATAAAATTTGCCATTCATTTAAAAAAATACAGGCAAGTTTAAAGCAGAACTAAGAAAGAGCTCCCCCTGCAGCTCCCATGTGAAAATACACTGTAAGAAAAGAGATGCAAATCATAATAAGACAGTATAATCACATGCAAAAAACATTTATCATTGCCAGATATATACCGTATTTTCCGTCTGGACTATAAGTTGCACTAACTTTTCATAGTTTTGGCCGGGGTGCGACTTATACTTATATCTATACCTATATACTTATACTCCAGTGCGACGTATATATGTTGTTTTTCTTCTCTAATATGCATTTTTTGGCTGGTGCGACTTATACTCCAAGTGCGACTTATAGTCCGGAAGATACGGTATATATATTTAAAAAAAGAGCCAGGGTTTCTCAGGAGAGTTGACAAATGTTGCAAGGCTGGTTTTCCGCTCAGAGACAGCAGGGGGCGACGACAGACACTTCCTACGCCCCAAAAATACATATTTAACCATCACAGGGACTTAAAAAGACATACAATAAGATAAAAATGTTACTTAGTTCTACTTTAAGGTAATGGTATATATGACTTATTCATTGTTCATTGTTTTATGTTGCACCGAATCACCAAGACAAGTTCCTATGTTTGTGAATATTGTTCATTGACAATACCAATAAACCTTTTCTGATTAAAACATAAAAAAGGTACCCAGTCCTACAGCCCAGCCTTAAATTTAAATAAAGTTCAACAAAACAAAATGATGTAGCTATAAAAGCACCTGTAATTGAACGAACGCGAGGTAGTTCAGTTCAATGCCATATCTTAAAAACAGGCCAGGCAAAGCAATAGTTACCCCAGAGGGTCAGTTACTAAATATCTAACCCTTTTGTACACAATTTTTATCTATGAATAGCAACCCAGGTGTTCAAAACCCCCTTTGCTTCTACAATAACCCCCGTCCTTCTCGCCGTATCGCTCGTCCCAGTATTATATGTCTGAAGTGTGTGAAAGCTCGAGCCTGAGGTAAAAAGCACAGTCGTATTTGAGAAGTGTCGGCGGCGCTGTCAGAGGCGGACAAACAGCAGCTCGCCGCCGCCTTGACTTGTTGTTACACTAAACATCTGTCCTGTCACGCGGCCAGGCTATTGGCTATTTGCGGTCACAAGATGGACACCGCCGCGGCAGACAAATATGCCCCGGATAGTGAGCTGAATTTAATGTGCCGGGAAGCAGCACAAAGAGAGGGAGCGAGGAGGGAGTCTGAAATACCGAGCCAAATGCAGTCACGGAGATGAACTGGCGTGCTATTTGTCACGGCGACCTCCGGCGCACGGATACGGCAGGGCATCTGGCTGTGGCGGTTGTTAAATGACACGTTTTAAAGTGACGTGTAACAGGTTTTTACAATTTTCTACGTTTGATTTAATTTGGTTTGTTTGTACCGGTTGCACATATAAATTATAGTTTTACACCAATCGAGGAAGTATGTGTGGAGAAAATGTTGAAGAATATGTAGAAAATTACAGGAGGTGACATCACACTCGAGACTCACACTCGTTCCAGTCAAAGTTTATGCATAATTTACACAAACTAAACCACTATTTTGACTTTCTTAAGATTAATTCAACAAAATAAAAGGTACTCTGATATATTTTGAATTTTTCAAATACATTTTTTTGACATAAGTTGGGTTTTGCCTAGTGTTTGCTGAATAATTTCCAAGTGTTAAAAAATAATAATAACAAGAATTGAAAATATAGACCTAAAAAAAATAGGTATTCTATGATAAACGTTTTATATATTTTTAGCAACATTTTAAATATATAAGTCTTAACTGCGTTTCAGTTTAACGAGTCCAACTTGTCATAGGCACTTTAAGCATAATTTGTACTGATATTGTCCTTTAAACACGCGCTTGACTTTTACTTTGGCACATCAAAGTATTCAAATAATGCATGTATTCAAAACTACACTTCTTTCTAACAGCGACAGCATGATTTTTACATAAATTATCTCTCTCTGCTGAACTGCACCGTGCTCTACATTTAGAAGACTAAACTGCGTCCCAGACTTCAGAAATGACTACAAATCTTTAAAGTTTTAGACGGCTCTGAAAACTCTGCCGTGTTTTGTTCATGATGTATCACTTTGTCGGATCAGAGAACAGAACCTGAAGCTGTGAGCGATGTCTGCACTGATCCTCCTGCCTCCATCTGAAAGTAAAAACCTTCTTCCACTCACACTCGTCTCTGAACATCTCATCTACTGGCACCAGCGGAAAGCAACAAATGCTAGCTTGCCCCCTGACATGCTAATAATGCAGTTGTACTTAAAATTGTGATTTTGCGTCCATCGGCACAGGAGACTTCCAGAGCTCTACCTCTGACGCCACAAACAGGGAAAGTTCATTTTTCTGAGGCTCAGAAGTAGAGGAGAGAGTAAAAGAAAGAAAGAGAAGGAAGGATTGGAAAGAGAATGCCTGGGAAATGCTAACTTGGAGAGACTGGAGAGGAGCATCCAGGGGCCTGTTTTTGGGATTTTCCAAATGCTTAAAAATATTGGACTGAAATAAAGAAGGCACTGACTGTATTTGACATTGCCATCCCTCTCATGGGCCTCAAAACTCCTACCATGGACACAATAAATGGATATCTTTGGAGGGTACTTTTGGCGGCAGGAAAAAAGGCCATCACAAAGAAATGGATGACCCAAACCTCACCAACGATCAAGGACTGGACTGACATAGTAACAGACATGGAAATGGACAGATTTGATAAACTTTGGGCAAGGTGGGACTTGTATTTTAATGTAAATGTGCCATGATTTTGTTTTCTATTGATGTTTAGCTGATCTATTCCCAACATTTCGCCAACGGCACTGGCTCTTTTGATCACTGGTGGAGTTTTTTTGTCTTTCGAGGCAACTGCTGTCTTTTTGTTATGTTGTCTAGAATTGACCTAATGTGAATCTATGAACTCAAAACCTCTTGTGAACTGAACTGTGGGTAGAACAACATAACAAGTAAAACAAATTTGAAGCTAAAATAAAGTCTGTATCTCAAAATAAAGAAAAAATCTGTGTCCAGTGGTGCTGCTGGTTCGGTTGCAAATTTAGTTTAATCTGGTTATCCTCAGTTACACTTAAATTGGGTGTAGAATTGTGTTAAAATAACATGATTTGATTTCAATGAATCTATTTTATTATGTCAAATCAATTTGCATTGTTAAAATACATTACATTTTGGTACTTACTTACAATACATATTTGTGTTTGTGTGTTATCAACCTACTGAACACTGTTAGAGTAAAAGTATACATCTATCAATGTACCAAGCCTAATTTTTGGACTAAAGAAACAGGCATGAATGAAGCGACGTGTTTTGGATGAGGAAACAATGGCTGAAAGACGTTTAAAAAGTGAATTGTGCATGATATGTGTGCTTCCATTTGGTGTTTGCCCGTTCGATGCCACCTCCAGCCAAAACAACACTGAAAACAGAATGATTTGATGTTGATATTTTTCAACATTTGCAGATACAATATTCCCTTTCCAGATTTGCAGATTCGTTCTTAAACCTTGCTGCAACATCTGCGGTTCCTAACTTTTTAGACGCTCCGCATAAAAAGTGTGGACAGGTGTTCATTTTGTTGCCGAGAAAAAACATCTTTAAAGTCGTTTAATCAGTTCTCTACGAAAACTCTGCGGTGCCAATTGTGACATCGGTATATCTTCATAATTGTTGTCATATCAGAGCGTTCTCGTAATGAATGTGCACACGCAAGCAACAATAACCTCTATTATTCTTGAAATATACGACTGAAAAGGTTTATTGTGAGGACAAGAGCGACGCACCTGGATTTATACCGTCACAATCATCCGTCTGTAATTATGTGTAATCAAAAACAGAATTCACGATAATTATGAGTGTAACAAACGCTTCAGGATCACGGCGGCTCCATGACCCGTGCGTTTGAGCTTGGGAACGATCGATTCCGCAGACAGTGCAGGGTTTTTGTTGCTGTTGTTCGTCATCTGGCCCAGTTCAATGAAAGCATAATTAGCTGCGGTGTAACGCAGACAGACTATTACAGATATGTCCAAAACTCAGCCGTGATCAAGTTCATTTCAGAGAATTGAAGGACACATAACATTCTTGGCCTTTAAACATGCTCTTGTGTCTTGGCATCAAAACGATAAGACTATTCACAGCGGCGTTGCTTTCTTTTTGTACTGGGTGGCAAAAAAATATCAATAAAAACCTCTCATTTAGAGCTGAGGATGCATTTTTAGCCCGATTGTCCTCTGATCTTCGGTCGTGCCTCGTCAGTCCCAGTCTTCCCGAGTTGAAGCCAGTCGCAGCTGCTTCAGTCAATGACCAGACTCAGGAAGCGGTGATTTAAACGTGTAATAAAGACGATTTTGGCCGTGTTTCGGTTCAGCAGGATGTTTACTGACACTTCTGAAGAAAAAAACAGACTGGAAGCAGCTTCTGGACTAAAACTTTCTATTTTCAGCTTTCCAGAAGAGAGAGATGCACCGACCGTGGCTACAGCGAGGCACATCGTGATATTTCTGCTTAAAGTACAAACACAAACTACTTTTACGCTTACAACCAAAGCTGAAGCGCATAAAACATACGCTGTCGTAGCCGTGACGCTGTCGTAGCAGTGACGCTGTTGTAGCCGGGACGCTGTCGTAGCCGGGACGCGGGACGCTGTCGTAGCCGGGACGCTGTCGTAGCAGTGACGCTGTTGTAGCCGGGACGCTGTCGTAGCCGGGACGCGGGACGCTGTCGTAGCCGGGACGCTGTCGTAGCCTTGACGCTGTCGTACCGGGACGCTGTCCTAGCCGGGACGCTGTCGTAGCCTTGACGCTGTCGTACCCGGGACGCTGTCGTAGCCGGGACGCTGTCGTAGCCGGGACGCGGGACGCTTTCGTAGCCGGGACACTTTTTGCCACCCCCGAACAAGACTTAAGTGCAAGTCATGGAATCAGTGACGAGAGTTGAGAACGGTCAATAGGTCAGCAGTGGGAATTACCATTGAGAAATAATCAAAAGTAGCTCACAGTTGGATGAATGCGATTGATGACAGAAATGCTCAGATTTTGACAATGATTTCTGGACTTTAAAACAGGAAACGAGAACTACGGATCTTTACCTTTGACGTCACAAATCTGGAAGAGTTTTTTCTGAGGCGCAGAAGGAGAAGACTTACAGGCACGATCAGTGAATGCAAGTATGTTTTTAATGAGCGAACAAAATGAATATAGAAAGCTTAATGAAAGTACATTGAGCATAATGTGTCTTTTAAATGGAATCCTGCTGAATGTGACAAAACCTTTAATAAAGACAACTTGTAATCATTTTGAAATTAATATTTGTAGGTGCGCTAGCTTTTTTGGTGGTGGACTAATCCGTGTCTGGAGACAAGCTGACAGGACAAGTATTTCATGGTATTTTTGAGCAATAAAAAGTCTGGTAATGTAATAAATGCAAATGTAAGATACGTTTATTTGTAGAGCACAATTTGTACACAAGGCAATTCAAAGTGCTTCACACAACAGGAAAAAAATGCATTTAAATCACAAAGACATGACAGAAATCACAAAACCTTCATTTCTATTCATTCAATTGAACAATTTTGCTGACATGAATCATACATTTTGTCCATGCTTAGTGATCCACCACCTCCATTAATTGACTTTTCCAGCGTGACATGTGGCACATCGCTTATAGATTGATTCTTTCCCATGTTTGACTGTCCCTAGACGTCAACGCGCTATCTGCCTCTGCAGAGCGCATGTATCTTTTACCACGACTCCGTTGCCTGACCAGCCATTCCCAACACGTTTTGACAGAATACTTTACAAAACCTGAGGGTCTGGGATCCAACCCAGTCGCTCAATTTCCAATGGGAGTGATTGACAGGCGGATGAACCAATCAGAGAAACGCATTGTCCGTTCGTGTCTAAACAAACATGGTGGATTGCGAGGAAAGAACAAAAATAACACAGACTGAGAAACGTTGCCGACTTCTGCTGAGTCAACAAGCGACGCACTAAACTCTGTAAATCTGAGGTAAATGAAGTTATATATTTTGTTCTGAATGTTCCGGAAATATTTGAGTGACACGTGACATAAAGTCTTCTGCATTTGAGAGACACAAGACACAAAGTCTTCTGCATGTGAGAGACACGTGAGACAAAGTCTTCTGCATTTCAGAGACACGTGACACAAAGTCTTCTGCATGTGAGAGACACGTGACACAAAGTCTTCTGCATTTGAGAGACACATGACACAAAGTCTTCTGCATTTGAGAGACACATGACACAAAGTCTTCTGCATGTGAGAGACACGAGACACAAATTAGCGGCGGTGGTTGGACCGGTTAATCCTGGAAAGTTTTTTTGACGCCCCCCAATAGTCCGAATCCAGACCCTTACGCAGTCTAACAGAATGTGGGCGCGGCAAACGACTCCAAGCAAGTGAAACGCCAACCCAAAAAGTTGCATCTTTTTAACGAATACATTTTAAAATAGTACGTGTATTATTATTTCTGGCTACAATCCAATACCCCAAAACAAACACTTGCATTTTAATACCAACGACTACAATTCTGACCTGCTCATGTTAAATCACAGCCCGTTTAAACTGTTCTGACTTCACAAACGTGTCCAAATAAAGTTCTCGCTCCACACAGTCTCTTTTTTCTTTTTTTTTAACCCCATTTGAAACAGAAATCTCAGAAGGTCTTACCCTGTCAGAGCCCATCACTGAACCTATCCGTTTCTGGGGGCCACGCGGAGTTCACCATTAGCACAATAAAGCCTCGTTCTCACAGTTAACCAGCGCGCATCTGAGTCCGGGCCAAATCCTTCGGGGAGCTGCAGAGGAGTGCGCTGGAAAACGGAATCAGGCCCGGGATGCACGGCTGGATCGGTCCGGTTGTGCGTGCCGTGTTTAAGTGTCGAGAGCGGAGCAGTTCATTCAGAGAGGAGAACGTTATCATTATGCGTTCACTCATTAGCTTCATTTGTATTATATCAGGAGCTGCACAGAGCTTACATCAAGCGATCGTTCAATAAATGATTGATGGAACAATGACGGGGGTTAAAATTCTCCTTCTTTAGTTAGTAAGTAAGTAAGTTTTATTTGTATAGCACAGGGGTGGGCAATCATTTTCCTCCGAGGGCCATATTCGAATCCAGGCAAGTAGCGGAGGGCCGGCCCGCGATCATTGGTGTGAAAAAAAAAAAATCCCAAATATAACTTTTCTGTCAAATATAGGCTATTGAATCTATTATTCAATTCATTACACCTCATATTTAGTAAGGATACAAGTGCAGACAGATGCCTGAGGGCAATTTTTTTTTTTTTTTATATTACTTGGACAAGCTTGGTGGGCCGGATTGAAAGGCGCTGCGGGCCGGATGTGGCCCACGGGCCGTAGTTTGCCCACCCCTGGTATAGCACCTTTCACAGACAGAAGTCACAAAGTGCTTCACAAAAACACAGAATGAAACAATAAAAACACAAAAAACTTACAGTGAGCAATACACATACAACAATATACAGTCAAATCAGCCGCTAAAGCAAATGCAATTAAAAGGCTTGACTAAATAAAAAGGTTTTAAGCTGACCCTTAAAAGCAAGTCCAGTGACCGTAGGGAGAACGGAAGATCGTTCCAGAGTCTGGAACAGCCTGGAAGGATCTGTCTCCTCTGGTCCGAAAACGAGTGCGAGGAACCAACAGCAGTTTCTGATCCAAAGACCTCAGTGAGCGAGGTGGAGTGTACGGTTTCATCAGATCGCTGATGTACAGAGGGACCTGACCATTTAAAGCTCTAAAAGTCAGAACTAGAATTTTAAACTGTATCCGGTGCGAGGCCGGATAAAGTTTACACTTTACATTCTTTTTTCTTATTTTTCTGTACTACAATACAATTTGAGACTTGTGCTCGTCGCAGATACAAACAAACCACCGTGTGTTTCATTCTGCTATCTATTTATTGCAGATTTGTTTTCTTTATCAATAGTACACATTTACGACTAGATAATCCTGCTTTAGAGTCACTGCGTCAGTCGTACGGAGTAGATTGAATCGTTTATCGACTACATTTTCTTCAACAATCGTTCAAAATGTGCTGTTGTGAAGCGTTCGGAGAATGATTTGGTACTTCGGTATACTTCGGTAACACGCTTGTAGAAACACTCTTAATAAAAACACTCATATTTACAGCTGGACAGCGAATATTGCACCAGGATGATTGACCTTATGTCACAGTATTGCACATGGTTATGAAGCTGAATGACACATGTTCAGGGCTAAGAGTGTTGTAAAGTCTGACAGCAGCAGGAAGGAAAACGCTCAAAGTGTTTTTGGACATTACATAAACCTTCAGTTGATTCTTATGGACATTTCACAACAATTCACTGAGGTTTTGCAACGTAATGTCTATTCTGAGCGTATTTGCACTGGGCTATTTATTTTTTCAGCTTGTTGAAACTTATGGAACTATTTATGATTCTGTAGATTGCAAGCACTTCAGTATATGGAACACAATATCTGCAGAATGTCGAATTCACTGTTAAATTCACGGCACCGCCACGAAACCAAAGTAATCTGTATTTTGTGTATCATTACTCACATGCACCGCAGAGAGTTAAGACATAAACCTCTGAACTGGCCCAGTGTTCAATCTCTAAGCCCGTTCTCTACCAGCATACTGACCCACATGCTACACCGGCGCAGGGATTCAAACTATCGGTCACTCAAAGACAAGCGGATTGAGTAAACTGTGCCATTCATTAAGTCTTACACTACGGTTGCCACAATAAGACGTCACATTTTGCAGCACATGTAATCGAATCAGGCAACTGCTTGTAAAATGTGGTAATAAAAGTAGCGCAAAGAGCTGGACGCGAAGCTCATTGTACATTTGTGGATGAAGTTGTATCTAATTATAACGTAAAACGGCATTAACCGCGCCGATCCGGTTGAACTCACGCGCGTATTTTCCGGATCGGGGCATTTCATCTCAATCCGAGCGGGACAATGATAACACAATGTCCAGCTCGGTTTGACCCGTAATCTCTCATTTGAGCCGTTAGCGACGTAATCGATGCAGATGCAAATACCGCGCTTAATTTAGTCACGTTTGTAATCAGCGCGCGGAATAAGACTGTAATTTGTTTCTCCAGCAGTCAATATGAAATTAAAAAGATAACACAGGGCGCACATTATCGGTGCGACGGGCACAAACACAGGGAGAGTCCTGCCCGGAAGACGTTGGTATTTGCAAACATTTAATCCATATTTTTCATCCGTTAGTTGCGACTTGATACATTAAGAAGCAATTAACGCATGACGCACGCCACATTCTTAATAGACAAAGCCGCACAATAAATAAAATGTGGGGAATGGACACCGATTAAGGATTAAGTCTGCAACATGACACAATAACAGCGCATTTTTGTCATATACTACAAGGTTTTAGTGTTGGAATGTTTAATTAACGCGACATATGCAAAAAGTGGATTTAGCCGAGTCATTGTGCATGTAAACAAAGACACATTGAATGTATTTTGTTGTATCTATGCATGTTTTTCTTTTATTTTCTTATCTTAAAGTGAACAACTCATTAAACTAAAATGCAGTTAAGATTTATATATTTAACATTTTGCTCAAAAACACATTTTATCCCAGAATACCACATTTTTGAGGTTTATAATTGCACTTCCTATTTGTAATTGATGACATCACACTAGGAAATTACCCAGCAAACACTGGGCCAAAACTCAAATATAAAAAAATATATGTTTGACAAATAAAAATATATAGAGTGACTTTATTTAGTTGAATTAATGTTTAAAGAGTCAAAAAAGTTGTTTCTTTTGTGTAAATTCTGCATAAATGAGAGTGTCCCAGGTGTGATGTCACTTCCTGTCATTTCCTACAGATTTTTCAACGTTTTCTCCACAAATACCTGCTCGATCGGTGTAAAACTATAATGTGTGTGTGCAACAGGTATAAATACACCAAATACAGTCAACATTTGAACATCGTAAAAACCGGTCATACGTCACTTTGATGAAGAAAAGTACTAAATATGGACATTATAACACAAGCTATGCAATATAATGCCAATTTGCAGTAAATTAAGAGTCCTGACAGTTCTGTCTCATCTGAGTCATTTGGAACATTTACAAAAGGCAAATATTCGCACTGTTTATGCACATGTTCATTTACTGCGTTGGAGTGATTGTTGCTACTAACATCATTTGACATTTGATGAGTATTACAAACTATAATTAAATCCGCAGATTCTGAACCAGCTTTAGTTTTAACTGAAGGATTTGTAAAATATAAATAGAGCGCTAAGCTAATTCTGGTAAACACATGTATCAAACGTTCAGGGGTCGTTAGGGGCAATCTGACAATATCGTTTAAAAAAAAAAAATGGTTTTGACGTTTGACATGAATAACTTTTTGCTTCCCAAAGTTATTATAATAACCTTAAGTCCAATTACTGGAAGAGCGGAGCGATTGTGTTTTGGCTCCAGGCGTTTTTCGTTGACGCCGGTGTTTTTTAAGACAAGACGCTTAAAATGAGATGTTTATTTATGTTTATAAGTAAAATGAAGCTAACATTATTGATCGATGTCAAAGGAAAGGTGCGTAGTTCCCCGCACGTCTTTGGAATACATCGATATTTGCAAGTACCACAGTGCGTTCTAGTTCAAATTATACTTGTATTTATACTGATTAGCACTAAGTGGCCAATACATATTTATTTATTTAGTACATTTTACCAAGACAAGCATTATACATCTTCATAAATCTATATATCTTCAATAAATAGAAACACAATAATATGAATTAAAAACATCTCATAGAAATTAAAATATAATAGTTTATATATAAGGAATATATACATAAAAATATAATTAAAAAAATCAATAATGAAATAAATTAACCACATATTTTTTTTACATATTGTTTTTATATGAGACTAAAGTGCTATAAAAATTAAGTTTTAAAAAATGGAGAAAGAATAAACGATAGATTTTACAGTAAGTATGCCTACACTGGAATGTCCCCATTGTGGGACAAATAAAAGCTTAACTTATCTTAATTAGTGGTGGAAAATAACTGTAAATAAACTGCACTCTTTAGCTATCTGTACTTCTTACTTTACTGTATCTTTTTTACGTCACTGCATTTGAGAGCTGGTAACGTTCTACTACATTCAAATGTTGAATTAGACTGAAAAGTATTTAGGGGTTATTTGTGGCAGATATTTATGGTGATATTCTCCTGACAAATGTTGAGTTCAGCCCCGGCTTTGAGAAATAAAACTAGAACGTAAAAGTAGAAAATCACTATAAAAATCACTAGAAACATTTGGAAATTGATTTGAATTACTAGTGTTGTGCACAAACCTTTATCAAAATCACTACATACATAACATACATAACCTGTGTACTTGTTTAAACGGTTACTTCAAAAACATTTGCCGTATTTTCCGCACTATAAGGCGCAATTAAAAGCCTTTCATTTTCTGAAAAAACAACAATGCGCTTTATAATCCAGCGCGCCTTATACATGGATTGATTCTGGTTGTGCTCACTGACCTCGAAGCGTTTTGTTGTTGTGGTACACGTTTTGTTTAATGCGCCTTATAGTCCGGTGCGTCTTATATATGAAAAATGATCGAAAATAGACCATTCATTGACAGTGCGCCTTATAGTGCGGAAAATATGGTATATGTCTTGGAACTAATTTAACTTTTACTTGTTTCTGCACTTTTATTTCATTAATACAAATCTGCCTGTTATTTAGTTCAATAATCCATTAAATCAATACATTTCTGACGTTCTTTTGCAAAAATAAAATAGAATAAAAAGTCCAGCCATTGATGTAAGCTCATTTGTCATTGCGAGACACATCGGTCACATTTGCGATCCCGAGCATTGTCCCCGCGCAGCACTCGGCATATTAATAAAGTACCTT
The DNA here is from genome assembly GCF_026437365.1 of Eucyclogobius newberryi. Classification (NCBI taxonomy): domain Eukaryota; kingdom Metazoa; phylum Chordata; class Actinopteri; order Gobiiformes; family Gobiidae; genus Eucyclogobius; species Eucyclogobius newberryi. The sequence continues at coordinate 7,903,699 of NW_027316389.1, forward strand.
GATGGCAGAGCGCGCATTACATAAGTATGAGTGGCGGGGCCCCCCGGCAGCTGAGGAGGTCCCCCCCCCGGAGGCCCCCCGCGTCGATCACACACATCTGACCGTCCCCGCCGCGACCGCACCGCTGACCTTTACCCGACAAACAGGCTCCGGCTCCTGGTATCGAGCTGTTTAATGGCATGTGTAATCGCCCTTATGCGTCTGTGGTCTCAGGCGGGCGGAAAAGTACTGGGATTACTCCTGTTTTTTGACGTTGGGAGGTTTCTAAAAATAAATTAAATTGATTTTCTGTTTTCAAGAATCATAAAAGGTGCAGAGGAAGCGAGAGCAGGAGGTAAGAGGAGGAACAACACGACAGATTTATTGTGGAGCAGGTCAGACCCCCATTTAGCGGCTCACGCTTATTAGCGCGTACATATTTGACTGTATTTGTATTTGACTGTATTTGTATTTGACCGTATTTGTATTTGACTGTATTTGTATTTGACTGTATTTGTATTTGACCGTATTTGTATTTGACTGTATTTGTATTTGTCGCTTGTACCTGAGGCAATTCGTCAGTTAAATAAACTTCAGCATTTGATTTAATGTAAATAATTTTAGAATTCTGATCAGGACAATCTACCATTTACTATATTTTTTGCTATTTAGTGAGACAATGAAACAATGACAAGAAAAATATTTTTAAAAATATAGAAACGAAAAAAAACAAAGGAAGAACAGGGAAAATAATAAATATACAAAAAAAATAATAATTATGAGCAGTATTGCTGGTCGCCGAGCAGTACTGCAGGCCGCCGAGCAGTACTGCAGACCGCCGAGCAGTACTGCAGACCGCCGAGCAGTACTGCAGACCGCCGAGCAGTACTGCAGACCGCCGAGCAGTACTGCAGGCCGCCGAGCAGTACTGCAGGCCGCCGAGCAGTACTGCAGACCGCCGAGCAGTACTGCAGACCGCCGAGCAGTACTGCAGACCGCCGAGCAGTACTACAGGCCGCCGAGCAGTACTGCAGACCGCCGAGCAGTACTGCAGACCGCCGAGCAGTACTGCAGGCCGCCGAGCAGTACTACAGGCCGCCGAGCAGTACTGCAGGCCGCCGAGCAGTACTACAGGCCGCCGAGCAGTACTGCAGGTCGCCGAGAAGTACTGCAGGTTGCCGAGCAGTACTGCAGACCGCCGAGCAGTACTGCAGGAATCTCGATTGTTTGTCGTGTAGAGGTTTGCGCATGTGCATTTAACGGCCTCGAACCAGAACAATATCTGTGTATGAATCTCAAATGTTTGCAGATTGCACCCGGCTGCTCGTGCGCCGAGGAGAGGCGGAGCAACAGCAGCGCCCAGTGTCAACAAGAAACATGAAAAGTATCTTTTAGAGTAGAAAAGAGATCTTTGTTTGTAGCTGAGGCTCTGTTCACGTTTCTAATGATGTTAGTTAGAGACTCATAGAGAGTCATTTAAGAGTATAGACGGCGTTTGTGTCATGAATTTAGCAGTAAAGTCCATTCTGCGTGTTTTTGTGTTATCCTCTAAATATCCACTACAGGTTTCTATCAAGCCATTTATCTTTGTTTGTTTGTTTGTTTTTTCATGTTGGATGTAATTTACATCGCGTGTCTTCCATCCTGTTATCTTGGGAAATGTTTTTACTCACTGAAAACTAATTTCCGTACGAGGACAATACATGTTCTGCTTCTCATTTGGTGCATCTTGTTTTCAAGAGGCACAAATATGATTTCTATGTCTACGAATTCTCTAATTCCCTAAGAAGTCGCCAGAAAGGTTCTGAAAATCCAATTACCTTCACTGGACTTGTTCTGATTATTTTGGTACAAAGCTTTTACTATGAAGGAATTACCTAGATGCTAATATGCTGCTAATTAGCCATTCTCCGATCCATGCCGTTCTGTGCAGACAGTGAAAGGAAATTGAATACACGGTTGAAATTGTTTTAACGGTAATCATCTGGATATAGTTGTAGAAATCTAGACGTCTTCTTCTTCTTCTTTGGTGTTTTATGGTGCTTGGTATCCAAGTGTTACATTACCGCCACCTACTGTAGTTGTACGTCTTCAAAGTATGTGTTTTTACGCTATACCGTAAAAATAGAGAAAGAGAGAGAAAAAGAAAGAGGAAGAGATGTCCCTTGCATTATGTTGGAGATACCAAAGATTCACTGCATAAGACAATATCACAAAAGACACTCAAATTCAGGTTTACAGTCCACCGTGCAGCTTCATCTAAAAGACACAGATCAGATGTTTGAAGACAGTGAGGTTCAAATATAAGCTGGGCAAGAAGAGGGCGTGAAAGAGGAGTGAAGGAGGATTTTTTTGTGAAGAAAGAACAAAATGGTGGTCTGAGATACAATCGACCTCCAGTCTACAATAGCCTCATAAGACCTTAGCAGAAATCACACTGGTAAAATGCCAATGAGGCTCTGAGGTGGAGGTGGCCTGACCTGAAGTTTCAGTTATAACTAATATAAAATACCATTTCCATCAACATTAAATATGACTTTCGAATGGAGAATTTTGATCTGAAATTATGTCAATCCAAATATGTTCAAACATTTCTTTCAATCAGCTGAGGTTTAATTGTCGGACAAATGTTTAATCACTGTAATATTTATCACAAAAGTCTAGAAATGTCATCTTTTTACAACATCGACTTTTCTTCTTTTTTTTTCTGCTACTTGCGTTTTTAAACTATAAATCTCTAGTTTCCAGACACTGACGCATTTCTATTGAATTAATATATATATAAATTCTTCAATTATTTAAAGTGACGTATGAGGTTTTTACAATTTTGACTTTATTTGGAGTATTTATACCTGTTGTTATAGTTTGACACCAATCGAGCAGGTATTTGTGGAGAAAAAGTTGAAAAATCTGCGTGAAATGACAGGAAGTGACATCACACCAGGGACATTTGTTCATTCCAGTCAAAGTTTATACAGAATTTAAACAAAGAAACTACTTTTTTGACTATCTAAACATTAATTCAACAAAATAAAGTCGCTCTTGTATATTTTCATTTGTCAAATAAAGAATAACTTTTGTAATTTTTTAATTTCCTAGTGCGACGTCATCAATTACAAACAGGAAGTGAAATAATAAACCTAAAAAATGTGCTATTCTGGGATAACATTTTAATAATTTTGAGCTAAAAATTCTAAATATATTTATCTTAACTGCATTTTCGTTCAATGAGTCGTCCGGCCTGTAGGGGGCGCTTTAACAAATCATTTAATATCTATTCTGTATTTTCCTTGGCCATCATCGTCTTCATAGGACTGTAAGCACACCTAAAGTCCGGGACGACATTGGCATGATTTTAAGACGTACAGGAAGCGCCAAGTTGTTTATCCGTTTATGTGCCAACTCTCCGGCTGACCTTTGAACCCCGACACCGTGATTCGCCTTTCGATTGATCAGACATGAATAAACCAGGCGAGATCTCTCCTCCGTCTTCTCACCGCGGCGGTGTTAAGCGATGCCGCGGCGATCGGGTCGTGTGTGCGCGTAGGGCCAGACGTGACATGGTTCCGCGCCAAAGGATAATCAGCGCGGCCAATCGAGTCTCGCCGTCGTCAGGAAGTCACTCGGCGCCCGGATAACAAGAGCGGATCAGAGCGGCGCTTTGCAAAGGTGAGCGGAATGTCACGCTCCAAAAGCCATTTTCAAAGAGCTCAGTGGTCGTCTCCTCGCCAAGGTCGGGACGAGATGTGTGTGGCGAGCTAAACCTCCGCCAGAACACTTTAGGTGATTTAAAGAAGAAATGTCACGCTTTTTCCGGTATTTAGCATTAAACTGTGACATATGTAGAGACTTATTTTACATTTTGTTGATTAATATTGTCTTGATAATTGAAACTTCTTGTTCAAAACTGCATTAAAATGTCTCTGTAGCAAGCAGTATGTTTTTATTTTGTGTTTTTATTCGAGACAAAAGAATACATGACAAAGTTTAAAGTGCGTATGACAAGATTTTACGATTTTTAGTAATTTTGACTTTATTTGGTGTATTTATTTCTACCTGTTGTACATATAAATGATAGTTTTACACCAATCGAGCAGGTATTTGTTGGCCACTGTCCAGGGTGTACCCCGCCTAAGGCCCAAAGTCACTGGGATAGGCTCCAGTCACCCGCGAACCCGAACGGGCACAAGCGGTAGAAAATGAAAGAATTAATGAATGAATGAACGAACAAGCAGGTATTTGTGGAGAAAACTTTGGTAAATCTGTATAAAATGACAGGAAGTGACATCACACCAGGGACACGCATTCCAGACGAAGTTAATGCATAAATTACACAAAACTTTTTGTCAATTCAAACCAAATTCAACAAAGTATCATTTATTCTAATTTGTCAAATGAATAAAATTGTGACATCGGTTTTTGCCCAGTGTTTGCTGGGTAATTTCCTACTGTGATGTCATCAATTACAAACAGGAAGTGAAATTATAAACCTAAAAAATGAGCTATTCTTGGGCATTTTTGGGGGAATTTTTAGTAAAACTTTAAATATATACATCTTAACTGCGTTTTACGGTAGTTCAATGAGTCGTCCGACCTGTAGGGGGCACTTTAACCTGACATGTATCACTAGGAGTCTATGTTTTTTCGGGGGAAATAGCCACAGAGAGATTTGGGCAATTTTCTGATCACTCAAGCCTCAAATTCAGGACAGATTTACTCAAGCAGGCATCAAAATATGACGTTAAGCAAGCCAATGATGAGGAAATCATTATAACATGATTCAAAATGGCTCAACAACTGGCTTTACATGTTAAAAGAGGTGCGAGATATGTGGAAGAAGTGATCCTATTTCTGGAAGATATTGAAATGTATAATATCTACAATTAAAACTGTTATAAATTACCTAAAAAAAGACAGTGTGTAAACTCTCAAATAAGGTTATATACAGTATCTGCACTTTGGTGGGTAAAGTTATGGTCGAGTTATGTTTTGTGCAATACTTGAACATAATGCATCAAGATGGTGCTAAAATATTCCTTTTTCAACGAATGACGCAAAGAAAAAATACAAATTTGAGGTTTTTGTTTGTACTTGTACCTTACTGTTTGTACTGTCATCTGCTTGTCTCCATGGTGATGTTACTGCTTTGCCTTGAACGTCACGATGTACAACAATTAATCTAATACCAGGTGATTTCTTCGTCAAAAATACTTCAAAAACTTTGTCACGCCTCTCCAAGTTTTATGACCTGCTGTGAAATATTCTAGGTAAAGTAAACACATCTCTACCGTTTTTAAAAGCCATTTTCATTGTGTGTAATACGCAATTGTGGCTCGGTGCTTTTGCCTCCCAATAATAATGTCTCAATAGTGTTGAAAATACAGAAATGTTGATTGAATTTGAAGAAAACGTGGTCGTATTTTGGTCTCTTGTCAAAATGTACCACTGCTACTACTACTTTTCCGCCGGATAACAAGAAGTAAATCTAACAGCTCCTCAGACAACCCAGTAAAATGTTACACAATTAAACCAGCGTGCCACAGTGAACATTTATTAGATTCAACGGCGTCGCTTCGGCAGGATAAGTTACACCTAAACCAGCTCCTGCCGGGTAAATTACTGCGTTCCGTGTGGGAGACAATCCTGGCTGATTTATTCAATTACTGCTGTTTACCTGGGAGATCTATAGGAGGCGATGGAGAGGTCTCGTTGCCATGGGAATAGTGTGCCGGCGAAATGGCCCCGGGAACGCAACGGGAATACAATGCAGGAGCGATAAACCGTCTCTCGACATCATTAGACGGATCCCCCACTCAATCTACCGACATCGACACTCGCCGCCGTCCGTTTGAACATCGACGGAAGGAAATTAAGGTTTAGTTGAGAAGTAATCCCTAAAGACGCTGAGTAATTACTGCTATAATATTGTAATACGATGCGAAGATGGGCGGTGCCAGAAATACCGGATCAGATCAGACCAGGGGCGGCTGAGGATGACAACACTTGTATATGTCAGTATTTGTTTGCATCATCTAGATAACTATATACACAATGTTTTAATGATGCTTGAGGAATGTGCTAGAACGTTCTGTAAAGTTCAAGTATCACCATGGACCATAACCACAAAAGTGCACTTCATTATTAAACCCTTCTTTGGGAGAGTACGCATAATTTTGAGAATTAATTATAGGCAAAGTATACAATGATATATATGATAAATACATATATTAATTTCTCCAAATGAACAATACGTAAAATCATTATACTCTTTTTTTTTTAAATAATGTCCTATTTCTAGATCAGATATGAGCAAAGCCATGGGGTAAACTGTTAGAAAGTTTTAAGGTAAAGCGCCTTATAATAATAGTAGTAGTGGAAGTGGTGGTAGTAGATGTTGTACTAGTAAAAGGAAGTAGTAGTACTAATTACTTACTAACTACTTGGTGTATTTATTTCTACCTGTTGTACATATAAATGATAGTTTTACACCAATCGAGCAGGTATTTGTTGGCCACTGTCCAGGGTGTACCCCGCCTAAGGCCCAAAGTCACTGGGATAGGCTCCAGTCACCCGCGAACCCGAACGGGCACAAGCGGTAGAAAATGAAAGAATTAATGAATGAATGAACGAACAAGCAGGTATTTGTGGAGAAAACTTTGGTAAATCTGTATAAAATGACAGGAAGTGACATCACACCAGGGACACGCATTCCAGACGAAGTTAATGCATAAATTACACAAAACTTTTTGTCAATTCAAACCAAATTCAACAAAGTATCATTTATTCTAATTTGTCAAATGAATAAAATTGTGACATCGGTTTTTGCCCAGTGTTTGCTGGGTAATTTCCTACTGTGATGTCATCAATTACAAACAGGAAGTGAAATTATAAACCTAAAAAATGAGCTATTCTTGGGCATTTTTGGGGGAATTTTTAGTAAAACTTTAAATATATACATCTTAACTGCGTTTTACGGTAGTTCAATGAGTCGTCCGACCTGTAGGGGGCACTTTAACCTGACATGTATCACTAGGAGTCTATGTTTTTTCGGGGGAAATAGCCACAGAGAGATTTGGGCAATTTTCTGATCACTCAAGCCTCAAATTCAGGACAGATTTACTCAAGCAGGCATCAAAATATGACGTTAAGCAAGCCAATGATGAGGAAATCATTATAACATGATTCAAAATGGCTCAACAACTGGCTTTACATGTTAAAAGAGGTGCGAGATATGTGGAAGAAGTGATCCTATTTCTGGAAGATATTGAAATGTATAATATCTACAATTAAAACTGTTATAAATTACCTAAAAAAAGACAGTGTGTAAACTCTCAAATAAGGTTATATACAGTATCTGCACTTTGGTGGGTAAAGTTATGGTCGAGTTATGTTTTGTGCAATACTTGAACATAATGCATCAAGATGGTGCTAAAATATTCCTTTTTCAACGAATGACGCAAAGAAAAAATACAAATTTGAGGTTTTTGTTTGTACTTGTACCTTACTGTTTGTACTGTCATCTGCTTGTCTCCATGGTGATGTTACTGCTTTGCCTTGAACGTCACGATGTACAACAATTAATCTAATACCAGGTGATTTCTTCGTCAAAAATACTTCAAAAACTTTGTCACGCCTCTCCAAGTTTTATGACCTGCTGTGAAATATTCTAGGTAAAGTAAACACATCTCTACCGTTTTTAAAAGCCATTTTCATTGTGTGTAATACGCAATTGTGGCTCGGTGCTTTTGCCTCCCAATAATAATGTCTCAATAGTGTTGAAAATACAGAAATGTTGATTGAATTTGAAGAAAACGTGGTCGTATTTTGGTCTCTTGTCAAAATGTACCACTGCTACTACTACTTTTCCGCCGGATAACAAGAAGTAAATCTAACAGCTCCTCAGACAACCCAGTAAAATGTTACACAATTAAACCAGCGTGCCACAGTGAACATTTATTAGATTCAACGGCGTCGCTTCGGCAGGATAAGTTACACCTAAACCAGCTCCTGCCGGGTAAATTACTGCGTTCCGTGTGGGAGACAATCCTGGCTGATTTATTCAATTACTGCTGTTTACCTGGGAGATCTATAGGAGGCGATGGAGAGGTCTCGTTGCCATGGGAATAGTGTGCCGGCGAAATGGCCCCGGGAACGCAACGGGAATACAATGCAGGAGCGATAAACCGTCTCTCGACATCATTAGACGGATCCCCCACTCAATCTACCGACATCGACACTCGCCGCCGTCCGTTTGAACATCGACGGAAGGAAATTAAGGTTTAGTTGAGAAGTAATCCCTAAAGACGCTGAGTAATTACTGCTATAATATTGTAATACGATGCGAAGATGGGCGGTGCCAGAAATACCGGATCAGATCAGACCAGGGGCGGCTGAGGATGACAACACTTGTATATGTCAGTATTTGTTTGCATCATCTAGATAACTATATACACAATGTTTTAATGATGCTTGAGGAATGTGCTAGAACGTTCTGTAAAGTTCAAGTATCACCATGGACCATAACCACAAAAGTGCACTTCATTATTAAACCCTTCTTTGGGAGAGTACGCATAATTTTGAGAATTAATTATAGGCAAAGTATACAATGATATATATGATAAATACATATATTAATTTCTCCAAATGAACAATACGTAAAATCATTATACTCTTTTTTTTTTAAATAATGTCCTATTTCTAGATCAGATATGAGCAAAGCCATGGGGTAAACTGTTAGAAAGTTTTAAGGTAAAGCGCCTTATAATAATAGTAGTAGTGGAAGTGGTGGTAGTAGATGTTGTACTAGTAAAAGGAAGTAGTAGTACTAATTATAGCAGCGGTAGTAGTAGTAGCAACTCATTAATTAATCATCTTATTAATAGATTTATATAGCGCCTTTGGAGACTCCCGGTGCATTATTCATTCACTCCAGTTCATTCAAGGCACGACTGTGGCCACAGCTGCCCTGGGGCACACACCAGATTCAGTGTCCAGATTCAGAGAAGAAAATAAAATAAAATAGATAAATAAAATATAAATATAAAGACAAAAATAAGATCATAATAAAATAAAATAATAATAATAAAATAAAGTAAAACCTCTCCTTGAACCGACACCTTAACGTGGTGGAGGGGTTTGAGTGCCCGAATGATCCCGGGAGCTATGTTGTCGGGGGCTTCATGCCCCTGGTAGGGTCTCCCAAGGCAAACAGGTCCTAGGTGACGGGTCAGACAAAGATCGGTTCAGAAGCCCCCTATGATGACAACACGAACAAGGCAGTTTACGTCGCCCGGATCGGCGTCACCGGGGCCCCATCCTGGAGCCAGGCCTGGGATGGGTGCTCCATGGCGAGCGCCTGGTGGCCGGGTCTTACCCCACGGGGCCCGGCCGGGCACAGCCCGAAAGAGCGACGTGGGGCCGCCCTCCCGTGGGCCCACCACCCGCAGGAGGATCCATAAGGGGCCGGTGCAGAGAGATCTGGGCGGCAGTCGACGGCAGGGGCCTCGGCGACCAGATCTCCAGACACAGAGACTAACTCTGGGGACATGGAATGTCACCTCGCTGGGGAGGAAAGAGCCTGAGCTTGTGCGGGAGGTTGAGCGATACCGACTAGGTATAGTCGGCCTCACCTCCACGCACAGTTTGGGCTCTGGAACCCATCTCCTCGAGAGGGGCTGGACGCTCCACTTCTCTGGTGTTGCCCGCGGGGAGAGGCGGCGGGCTGGTGTGGGCTTGCTGATAGCCCCTCAGCTCAGCCGCCACGTGTTGGAGTTTACCCCGGTGAACGAGAGGGTCGCGTCCCTCCGCCTTCGGGTGGGGGACAGGTCTCTCACTGTTGTGGCGGCCTACGGGCCGAACAGCAGTGCAGAGTACCCGGCCTTCTTGGAGTCCTTGGGAGGGGTACTGGACAGTGCACCGACCGGGGACTCCGTTGTTCTACTGGGGGACTTCAACACCCACGTGGGCAATGACAGTGACACCTGGAGAGGGGTGATCGGGAAGAACGGCTTCCCCGATCTGAACGCGAGCGGTGTTCAGTTATTGGACTTCTGTGCTAGCCACGGATTGTCCATAACGAACACCATGTTCAAGCACAAGGGTGTTCATCAGTGCACATGGCACCAGGACACCCTAGGTCGGAGGTCAATGATCGACTTTGTTGTCGTGTCATCAGACCTCTGGCCGCGTGTCTTGGACACTCGGGTGAAGAGAGGGGCAGAGTTGTCAACCGATCACCACCTGGTGGTGAGTTGGATCCGCTGGCGGAGGAGGAAGCCGGACAGACTTGGCAGACCCAAGCGCATTGTGAGGGTCTGTTGGGAACGTCTAGTGGAGCCCTCTGTCAGTAGGGTATTCAACTCGCACCTCCGGGAGAGCTTCTCCCATGTCCCGGGGGAGGTTGGGGACATTGAGTCCGAGTGGACCATGTTCTCCGCCTCCATTGTTGATGCGGCTGCTCGGAGCTGTGGTCGCAAGGTCTCCGGTGCCTGTTGTGGCGGCAACCCCCGAACCCGGTGGTGGACACCGGAAGTAAGGGATGCCGTCAGACTGAAGAAGGAGGCCTATCAGGCCACTCTGGCTTGTAGGTCTCCGGAGGTCATCGACGGGTATCGGCAGGCCAAGCGAGCCGCGGCTCGTGCTGTCGCAGAGGCAAAAACCCGGGCCTGGGAGGAGTTCGGGGAGGCCATGGAGGAGGACATCGGTTGGCACCAAAGAAATTCTGGAAAACCGTCCGGCGCCTCAGGAGGGGGAAGCAGTGTCTCACCAACACCGTTTACGGTGCGGGTGGAGGCCTGCTGACTCGACTGGGGATGTCGTCGGACGGTGGAAGGAATACTTTGAGGATCTCCTTAATCCCTCAGTCACGTCTTCCGAAGAGGAAGTAGAGACCGGGGACTCGGAGGCTGGCTCATCCATCACCCAAGCTGAAGTCACTGAGGTTGTTCGCAAACTCCTCGGTGGCAGGGCTCCGGGGGTGGATGAGATCCGCCCTGACTACCTAAAGTATCTGGATGTTGTAGGACTGTCTTGGTTGACACGTCTCTGCAACATCGCGTGGCGTTCGGGGACTGTGCCTCTGGACTGGCAGACCGGGGTGGTGGTCCCTCTGTTCAAGAAGGGGGACCGGAGGGTGTGTTCCAACTACAGAGGGATCACACTCCTCAGCCTCCCAGGTAAGGTCTATTCCAGTGTACTGGAGAGGAGAATCCGACCGATAGTCGAACCTCGGATTCAGGAGGAGCAGAGTGGTTTTCGTCCCGGTCGTGGAACACTGGACCAACTCTATACCCTCCATCGGGTGCTCGAGGGTTCATGGGAGTTTGCCCAACCAGTCCACATGTGCTTTGTGGATCTGGAGAAGGCTTTCGACCGTGTCCCTCGGGGTGTCCTTTGGGGGGTGCTCCGGGAGTACGGGGTCCGGGGCCCTTTGCTCAGGGCTGTCCGGTCCCTGTATGACCGGAGCAGGAGCTGTGTTCGCATTGCCGGCAGTAAGTCAGACCTGTTCCCAGTGCATGTTGGGCTCCGCCAGGGCTGCCCTTTGTCACCGGTTCTGTTCATAATTTTTATGGACAGAATTTCTAGGCGCAGTCAGGGGTCGGAGGGTGTCCGGTTTGGGGACCACAGGATCTCATCTCTGCTGTTTGCAGACGATGTTGTCCTGATGGCTCCATCAAACCCGGACCTGCAACATGCACTGGGACGGTTTGCAGCCGAGTGTGAAGCGGCTGGGATGAGAATCAGCACCTCCAAATCCGAGGCCATGGTTCTCGACCGGAAAAAGGTGGCTTGCCCTCTCCAGGTGGGTGGGGTGTCCTTGCCCCAAGTGGAGGAGTTCAAGTATCTCGGGGTCTTGTTCACGAGTGAGGGAAGGATGGAGCGTGAGATCGACAGGCGGATCGGTGCAGCGGCTGCAGTGATGCAGTCGCTGCATCGGACTGTTGTGGTGAAGAGGGAGCTGAGCCGAAAGGCAAAGCTCTCTATTTACCGGTCGGTCTACGTTCCTACCCTCACCTATGGTCATGAGCTTTGGGTAGTGACCAAAAGAACAAGATCGCGGATACAAGCGGTCGAAATGAGTTTCCTCCGCCGTGTGGCTGGGCGCTCCCTTAGAGATAAGGTGAGGAGCTCGGCCACACGGGGGGAGCTCGGAGTAGAGCCGTTGCTCCTCCACGTCGAGAGGAGCCAGCTGAGGTGGCTCGGGCATCTGTTCCGGATGCCTCCTGGGCGCCTCCCTCGGGAGGTGATTCAGGCATGTCCCACCGGGAAGAGGCCCCGGGGAAGACCCAGGACACGCTGGAGAGACTATGTCTCTCGGCTGGCCTGGGAACGCCTTGGGATCCCCCCGGAGGAGTTAGAAGAAGTGTCTGGGGAGAAGGAAGTCTGGGAGTCCCTGCTCAGACTGCTGCCCCCGCGACCCGGCCCCGGATAAAGCGGCAGAAGATGGATGGATGGAAATAAAGTAAAAAAATAGCTAGCATAAAACTAAATATTGCTAATAGTAAGTAAGTAAACAAAATAAAACACTCTTATTTACATCAGCTATATGCACATGAATATGGCCTTAATTGCTTGTAAGTATGACAGTAATTGTACATGAATATGACGGTATTGCACATGGTTAATTCAGTATTGCACATGAATATGACGGTACTAGACGGTAGTATTAGTAGTAGTAGTAGTAGAAGAAGTAGTAGTAGCAGTGATGGAGTGGTGGTGTCAGTCGACGTTATTAAGACAGCTGCTGACATTTCACACCGTAAACACACAACACAAGAGGCAAAGAAAAGAACATTTACAGCAAACAGTTGGGCGAGTTGGCAGCTCTACGGCAGATCTATGGAGCAGCGGCTCAGTGTCCGTGGCGATTGTGGGCGGATCGGGCTTCTGCTGTTGCTGTTGCGATCTGAAATGTTTGGTGTGAGGGAGAGGAACATTTTAGATGCCATGAAGTGGGAGTGATTTTATTGATTTTGCTTCTATTGGAGACTAAAAACAGGAGGAACATCAGAAGCATTTACAGGACGATGCTCTTACTGTCTACTTTACGGCTCTTACCGTATTTCCCAGATTTTTAAGTCGCATAGTTTTTCAAAGTTTTGGCCGGGGTGTGACTTATACTTCTGAGCGACTTATATATGATATTATTTTTTATTTTCACACTGTCAACAGCAAGAGGGCGCTCTAGGCTCTAAGCGACGCAGAAGAAGAATCTGCACTTCCTCTACCTCTGGAGTTTGTGGAGTTGTTTAGAAGTGACACAGAGGAAGAAAAAAAATAAAAATAAGCAGAAGGCGCCGTGGAGAAATGATGATTCGGTCAGGGCACAGAAAAGGGAGTGCCGTAGGGCCGAACGGAAATGGCGCAAGTCAAAGCTCCAGGTTCAAAAAGAGATTTACAAAGAAAAGCTGAACATGTACAACCTAATCTTATGTAGAACTAGGGAAAGATATTTTTCTGAAATAATTGGAAGCTGCAGTAACAACTCGCGTGTCCTGTTTGCCACAGTAAACAGATTAACAAACCCTCCAGCTCAGCTGCCGTTAGAACTCATTTCCACATCCAAGTGTAATGAGTTTGCATTATTCTTTAATGACAAAGTTCAGGGCATTAAAAATGCTATAAATCCCACAATGCAAAAAATTACCCTAAAACCACCAAGACACTTAGAGCTAACTCACTTTGCACCAGTAACTGACAAAACTGTCCATGAGATCATCACCAGTCTGAGTTCATCTACATGCTGCCTTGATGTGTTACCCACCAGATTTCTAAAGTCTGTGCTGAACAGTTTGTTAGCACCATTCACTCACATAGTTAACATGTCGCTTCAATCTGGAACATTCCCAATGTCTTTGAAAACTGCGGTCATAAAGCCTCTCCTAAAGAAGAGCAGTCTTGATGCCGCAGTACTGAGTCATTACCGGCCCATCTCTAATCTGCCATTTTGGGGCAAAGTCCTTGAAAAGGTTGTTTACCAACAGCTCACAGATTTCCTCTTAATAAACAACTCATTTGATGTTTTTCAGTCAGGTTTTAGACCTCATCACAGCACTGAGACTGCTCTTGTCAAGGTGACAAATGACATCCGCCTGAACACTGACACGGGCAAAGCCTCAGTCTTAATTCTGTTAGATCTGAGTGCTGCTTTTGACACTGTCGATCATGGGATCCTCTTACAGAGACTAGAGGACTGGGTGGGCATCACTGGCACTGCCCTAAACTGGTTAAGGTCCTATCTGGAAGACAGGAAGTACTTTGTTGAAATTGGTAGCTGTGTCTCAGACCACATGACCCTGACCTGTGGAGTGCCCCAAGGGTCAGCCCTGGGTCCCCTTCTGTTCAACCTCTACATGCTGCCGTTAGGTCAGTTGATACGCAGTGAAAATGTGTCCTATCACAATTATGCAGACGAGTCAGATCTATGTTTCACTGTCGGCAGGTGACTATGGACCAGTAGATTCACTCTGTCACTGCATCAAACAGATCAGTTTGTGGATGCAAAACAACTTTCTCCAGCTGAACTCAGACAAGACTGAAATAATCGTTTTTGGCCCACAGAAACAAAGAGAAAGTGTTACCGGTCACCTCCAGAGTCTCGCTCTAAAACCTACAAACCAAATTAGAAATCTGGGGGTAATAATGGACTCAGACTTGAACTTTAATAGCCACGTCAAATCAATAACATCAGCAGCTTTTTACCATCTAAAAAACATTGCCAAAATCAAAAATATAGTGTCAAAACCAGATTTAGAGAGACTTATCCATGCGTTTGTCTCCAGTAGATTAGACTACTGTAACGGCCTGCTCACTGGCCTCTCCAAACGAGTTGTAAAACAGCTGCAGTACATCCAGAACGCTGCTGCTCGGGTCCTGACTAGAACCAGGAAGTATGATCACATTAGTCCTGTTCTCAGGTCTCTGCACTGGCTCCCTGTGGCTCAGAGAATAGACTTTAAAGCAGCTCTGCTTGTGTACAAGTCTCTCCATGGCCTAGCACCAAAGTACATCTTGGATATGTTAGTGACATATGAACCATCTCGGACTCTGAGGACCTCAGGGACCGGCCTCCTGCTGGTGCCCAGAGTCAGGACAAAACATGGGGAATCTGCGTTTCAGTTTTATGCAGCTAAAATCTGGAACAGTCTTCCTGAAGATGTGAGACTGGCTTCAACTCTGACAACGTTCAAATCTAAGCTAAAAACAGTTTTGTTTAGCTGCGCATATGACTGAAAGGATTTTTTCTTTGCACTCTTCTCTTTTGTTTGTGATTTTATTAGTTTAGAAAATCAGTTGGATTGATAATTTTTAATTTAGTTAATTTTATTGTATTTCTGTTTCTGTAATTTCTTTGTGATTTGAATGCATTTTTCCTGCTGTGAAGCACTTTGAATTGCCTTGTGTATGAAATGTGCTCTACAAATAAACTTGCCTTGCCTTGCCTTGCCAAGAATTCAGTGGATTTAGTGATTTGGGGTAAAACTGATGCTTTGCTAAACTTGTTAGCATGTTCTTTATGCTATAGTTATCTGAATAACTGTTCATATGTTACGTTAACATACCAGACACTTACCACAGTTCTGTCTGTGCCTCATGTAGCTGAAGGTGTTAGCGTTAGCATACGTCATGTAGCTGAAGGTGTTAGCGTTAGCATACGTACACCTATTCACCATGTTCTTTCATCTTATACTCCAGTGCGACTTATATCTGTTTTTTTTTCTTCTCTATTATGCATTTTTTTGCTATAATCTGGAAAATACAGTACTTAGAGTAGAAGTTTGGGAGGCAAAGTTGGGTGTGTTGAGTTTGCGGACAACATGAAGTCTTTATTGTGCGTTTATGGATGTCTGTGATGTGACCTTCAACCGTAAAAATTACCGTCCAAGATATCAAAATGTGCTCACCCTTTCTATTGCGTCGCCGTTAATGTTGAGTTGATGATTTAGATTACGGCTGAATGCGTTGAGGACAATTTCCTTTGTTTTGAATTAACGTGGAGATAATTGTTTCATGCTAATTTGACGTCGACATTATTTTCTTTTCCCTTTTTATTGAAGCAATTTCTCAAGATATGTAGTGCGCACGAGAAAATGCCTTTTATCGAATCAAGTATTGATTTGGACCGTTGTTTACCACCGCCGGATCAGAGCAAATGGAAAGGAATGAGAAAGAGGGCGTGTGTGAAAAAGTGGCCGAGTACAAGTCATTCGCGAGTGGAAGTACAAAAGTGTGCGTCGTGGGTGAGTGGCTCAGTGATTGGCCGCTGGGCGTTTGCTCAGCGTCGCTCTGTGTGTCATTATTCCTGTGAGTCACGTTCAGAGCGAGCGAGCGGCCGGATATGAGAACCGATATTGATACCACTACATCAAAGGCTCAGTCGGAATGCCAATAACATAATTACACAAATTTTTATACACATTGATTCAGTTTTATTCCAGGAAAGAGCTTTCTTTCGGTAGCATTTTGTGAGGGCTGCAAAGAATGGATGTCAAACTTGATACGGCATAGTTTTCTTGGAAATTGTCCGCGTATGTGTTTTATTTAAGGTTAATTAAGGTAAAGAAAACTGTA
This sequence comes from Eucyclogobius newberryi, assembly GCF_026437365.1. NCBI lineage: Eukaryota > Metazoa > Chordata > Actinopteri > Gobiiformes > Gobiidae > Eucyclogobius > Eucyclogobius newberryi. The sequence goes on from NW_027316389.1 coordinate 7,920,247, forward strand.
TGTGTGGTTGGAGATGTTAATCGCCAACGTGGGTTCAGGAGCGGGACCACGCCTCAACCTCTACTCCTCCAGTAAACACGCCCCACTCTCTAACCACACCTCTAAATACCCAGAAGCCCTATTTATAAGGCCTAGGTCTCTCGACCCCCGCCCTCCCACCCCATGTCGCTATCATCTCCACCTTAACACATCACCATCTACGGAGGGGGCGGGGTTCTGAATCGGCTGGGCTGATTACCCGAGACATCCTGAGTCTCTACCCAGCCAACTCTCGTCGCTCGTTAGTCGCTCGTTCGTCGCTCCATCGTCGCTCCTCCGTCGCTCCACCGTCGCTCTACCGTCGCTCCACCGTCACTCCACCGTCGCTCCATCGCTGATCCACCGTCGCTCCACCGTCACTCCATCGTCGCTCCATCGTCGCTCCATCGTCGTTCCATCGTTAATCCATCGTCGCTTCATCGTCGATCCACCGTCGCTCCAGCGTCGCTCCAGCGTCGTTCCATCGTCAATCCATCGTCGCGCCATCGTCGCTCCACCGTCGCTCCATCGTCGCTCCATCGTCGCTTCATCGTCGATCCATCGTCGATCCATCGTCGTTATTATCGATAAACATTCTTTCATATTCCATTGTTGTGGTGTGGTCCTTGCTAGTGAATGTTCCTTTAGAGAAGTTTGTCCACTGCATTTGACTCATCCTCCTTTAATGACGCTGGGGCAGGCTGTGGGTTTTTGCTTAGTCAGTCTAAATATAATAAATAATAGAAGATCAGACAGTGAGCAGCGAGTTGTAGGTGGATGTGTCTGACAATGGAATAGCTCGATTGTCTCCAGTGGTATAAATCCATCTTTGGCTCACCAACAGCATCAAAACAGCACAAGGCGTAAAAATAAATGCATTATAAAACACCAGTTCTTTTCTGTGACTTACGTGTTAAAAGTCCTGCTGCACGTGTGTCTCAACCACACGTTAAAGACTCTACGAAACAGTGAATACTTCAAAGTACACTTGCACACGTGTTTAAGACTCAACGCTAATTCTACTATTGAGGCATTACAAAATAAAGCTCCTGACGGTTGCTCCATTTGAGTGCAATCAACATGGCATTTTTTATTGTTATTATTAACACTTGACACAAATGATTCCACTGAAAAGGCTCGGCGTTTAGAGGGAAACGATTCTGTAGCGTAGGCCCCTCACAAAAGGCGCAATAACAACACGCTGCGAAAAGCTGTAACAAAATGGGACAAAATGTGAGATTGGGACAATGTTACATATGTTTCACATCTTGATACGTGCGTACAGTCCCCATAATGCCACACGAGAACACACTCTTGAAATAACCACCTCCACATATGAACCCAGCGCCATCCATTTTTCTGTTTTTTCTTCCTCTTCTGCAGGCATTCCGTTTCTCACATCAAACACATGGTACATCTGTTACCTTTGCTCCGAGCTGAAAATACCCCATGTAAAGCATCTGTTTTAAATGCCCGGGGCGGTCCTGTTCCCATGCATTATATACTGCGGTCCCGCTTGGCTTTCGCAATGTGACCGCCCGCCCACGCCCGTCGTCCTTGCGCGGATGAAATGAACATATTACCGCTGGGGACCCGGTGGGGGAGCCCCGTGCCCCCGTGTGAAATTGCGGAGCGGGAGGACGCAGCCGATAATCATTTAGGTTTCTCCTTTTATCGACGGCGGCGGTGACGTTGGCCAACCGCTCGGGGCGTGGGGCGGTAGGGGGCGCGTGTAATGCACGTATTGTTCGGGTTAACTTGCAGAACACACCTACACAAAGGAGTGGGCGGTAGTGACGGAAATGGATATCTCGTTATATAGTGTTTTACAGTATATCAATAGCGATATTCATACATTTTCACAAAGCATCAGGAATGTGCTCATGTATTTTTGTTTGAGGTTCAAATATCACACAAAAAGGTGGTGAAAGGACCATGCAATTAAACACAAAAGTGCACACGTACATTTTGGTTTGGGAGATTACGCTAGTACCGTATTTTTCGGACTATAAGTTGCACCTTTTTAAATAGTTTTGGCCGGGGTGCGACTTATACTCTAGAACAACTTATATGTGATATTATTCGTTATTTTCACACTGACAACCACAAGAGGGCGCTCTAGACTCTAAGCGACGCAGAAGAAGAATCTGTATTTCCTCTCCCTCCAGAGTTTGCAGAGTTGTTTAGAAGTGACACAGAGGGTTTGATAAATTGTGCAGAGTAAAAAGAACAAATATGCGACTTATACTCCAGTGCGACTTATACATGTTTTTTTCTACTCTGTTGTGCGACTTATAAACCAGAAAGTACGGTAGTAATTTTTAGACGATACAATCCATATTCTAATTTTGCAAAACAACCTCTGCTTCGGCTTCTTCTTGCTCTTTGCACTATTATGCATACAAGTAAATGTGTTCTGTCAGTTGTGCCACCGTCTTTGTTGTGTCGACTGTTTTGTGTTTGCAGCTGTTTGTTCTCCAGCCAAAGACAAACTTCCGTCTGGGACAATAATTAGATTCTGATTCTGAAACCAAAATATGATGAATAGGGAAAGGTCCTCACAACGTCCTTCAAATGAGGAAGGAATTATTTGCCTGAAAAAGCCTGGAAGTATGAACGCAGACTTAATTCATAATGAATACATAGTTTATTAAGAATGAGTCAGGCTTCATAACTATTTCATATTGTAACTCTAAACCCTGACTAACTGCAGAGTAAAAGGAGGTTACAAGCTGCGGTCACGTGCTGACGATGAGCCCACAGCGCGGACAGTGAAATACACCTGTAGGGGGCAGTAAACGCAGAGCTGCAAGGGCAGAACGTGTTGTTGGAATGCGTCTTCTGAAATAAATGTTTTGTGGCAATATATGTGGTTTTAATCAAAGCAAAAAGCAGTTAGCATGCTACTGTGCTGGAAGCAAATATGTGTGAGCAGGTCTGAGCAGGTCTGTGCAGGTCTAAGCAGATCTGAGCAGGTCTGTCGCTCTGTGCAATGTGAGCAGGTCTGAGCAGGTCTGTTGCTCTGTGCAGGTCTGAGCAGGTCTGTCGCTCTGTGCAGTGTGAGCAGGTCTGAGCAGGTCTGTTGCTCTGTGCAGTTTCCTTTATCATGAGCAGCGTCGGCTCTTCTAGTTTGAGTGCACAACTTAAAGAGGAAGCAAACCCTCAGTTCTTGCCATAACTTACGTTTGTTCATTAAAAGCTACAACATTGTATGAATAGTCCATATTTAATTTTTGGAGGATTTCAGGTTTGTTTACTCATTATGTTCAAGGAAATGAGTAAAGTGCTCCTTGGACCAGGCCCATATCAGCTGTAAAATGCATTTAGTTTCTTGTTTACAGTCGCTAATGTATTTAGACAAAAATGTAAGTACATTTTTTCAGAGAGGAGCCGCTTTGGTTCGGACCACGAGTCTCCCGGAGTCTCCACGAGTCTCCCCATGTCTCCACGAGTCTCCCCGAGTCTCCACGAGTTTCCTCGAGTCTCCCCATGTCTCCACGAGTCTCCCCATGTCTCTCCGAGTCTCCCCATGTCTCCACGAGTCTCCTCGAGTCTCTCCGAGTCTCCCCATGTCTCCACGAGTCTCTCCGAGTCTTCCCATGTCACCATGAGTCTCTCCGAGTCTCTCCGAGTCTCCCCATGTCTCCATGAGTCTCTCCGAGTCTCTCCGAGTCTCCCCATGTCTCCACGAGTCTCTCCGAGTCTCCCCATGTCTCCATGAGTCTCTCCGAGTCTCTCCGAGTCTCCCCATGTCTCCATGAGTCTCTCCGAGTCTCCCCATGTCTCCATGAGTCTCTCCGAGTCTCTCCGAGTCTCCCCATGTCTCCATGAGTCTCTCCGAGTCTCCCCATGTCTCCACGAGTCTCTCCGAGTCTCTCCGAGTCTCCCCATGTCTCCATGAGTCTCTCCGAGTCTCCCCATGTCTCCATGAGTCTCTCCGAGTCTCTCCGAGTCTCCCCATGTCTCCATGAGTCTCTCCGAGTCTCCCCATGTCTCCATGAGTCTCTCCGAGTCTCCCCATGTCTCCATGAGTCTCTCCGAGTCTCTCCGAGTCTCCCCATGTCTCCACGAGTCTCTCCGAGTCTCCCTGAGTCTCCCCGAGTCTCCCGGCCTCTCCGGGTCATAACTCACATTTCAATAATACCAATAACAGTAATGTGTGAAGATGTTTTATAAAATCCTTTATTGTTGGCAGTAATACTTTTGTGCTCGCTCACAAATACATCAACATGATTTAGTTAGAGGTATTTGAGGCACTCTTTCAGATTGAACTGCTCGGGGCATTTTAAAGATCAATGGCCGTGAATTATGTGCATAATTTACCAATTCCTGGAGCTGCAGAAAGACTTGTGCAAAACTGATAAATGCCAAGTCCAGTTTCAGAAGGCGTCGTATGATCGGGACTCGATGCAGTAGATGTGATCCGTCTTGGTGAAGATAAGATAAGATGTAAGAAGCTGTTTGTATTAGACAAGACCATTCTATTTGTTTGACTTTAGTACTTCCAGAGGGAAACATGTCCTCATTTGACCCGTTCTTCAGGCACTAGCCATGTCCTCCTAAAACCCCTATGCAGATCTCGAGCCAGTGGAGGATCGGCCTGTACATGTCATGTCTTTTAGGCGGGGCGTTTGGTCCCGGCTGTTGACTAAAACAATTAGACTTGATACTTGATTTCTGGCTCTGGATTACTGCTTCTGAATGAAATCTACCGGTTATTTTGATTCTTAATAATTCTTATAACGTTGAGGAAAAAAAGGGAGCATTTCAAAGCATGAAATTAACATTTGTAGGATTTTTTTGATGATTTATTTTTTCATTCAGTTTTGTTTAATGGATCCCAGGAAGGAAAATTATAGATGATTTCCAGATTTTTATAATAAACAGAAAAATGCAAAGTACTTCAAACTAAAATACTTTCTAAAACTTGCAGTTACATCTGAAAGTCTTTTGGGGTTTGTCTCTACAGCTTTTCTCATCTACAGACTGACATTTTCGACCGTTCTTCTTCGCAAAACAGCTCGAGCTCAGTCACATTTGACGGAGAGCGTTCGTGAGCAGCAGTTTTTCAGCTCTCGTCACAGTTTTCGGTCTGGCCTTTCTGCAAAGATCGCCCAGTATTCGGCTCCATCCATCTTCCCATCAGCTCTGAGCAGCTTCCCCCGTCCCCGCTGAAGAAAAGCAGCGCCGCAGCCCGATGCGTCGCCACCGTGTTTCACAGTCAGGGCGGTGCAATCAGAGGCATCTGCCCTGTCGTTTTTACACCACCAGCGCACCTTCTTCCACATGGGCTTCTGGCATCTGCGAACAGGACTTTGTAGGTTTTTAGCTGTGCCATGCTCTTTCATTTCCTTCCGGATGATGAATTAAACAGTGCTCCTTGAGATGTTCAAAGCTCGAGACACCTTTTTAGAACCTAACCCTGCTTTAAACTTTATCCTTGACCTGTCTGTGTTTCTTGGACTTCTCGATGCTGTTTGCTCCCAACATTCTCTGGACAAACTTCTGTAGCCTTCACAGAACAGCTGCATTTAAACTGCAACTTCTGACAGCAATTGTTTGTCTGTTTATTTTTTTAATGTATAATTTTCTATCATTTCACAGTTGTGTGCTACTACAGTTTGTGGTCATGACGTGACAAAATGTGGAATTGGCGTTGTAATTGTATTGTGTTGGATTTCTACTTGGGACGTCACGATATCAAATGTTAGTGGTACGGTTATTGTGCGAAAAAACATCATGATTACTAACAATTATTCACGATCATTGCCAAACAACAGTGAAATCTTTCATTTTCTTTCATTCCCATTGTCTAACATGTGACTCTTCCTCAAGTTTGTGAGCGGCTTCACAAAACTGAACTTTCTGAAAGACAAAATAAAGTTACAATAACAGCTAGATGTAAAAAGGTAATTACGTTTGAGACTTATTTTTGCTTCCAAAATTGTCATGATCAATATTTTGTTGGTTCTCACGATTATATTGTGACCGAATAATCATGATTATCGATTAACCTAGTAATCGTGACATCCCTAATTTCTACCTTACTAAAAAGCAATCTGATTACAGTACTCTCTTAAGTTTGCAAAGTACTTGATGTTATTGGGTTCAAAGATAGTCAAATAAATGCTTAAGGGGAACTCCAGTCATGGCTAAAACGCATTGTGAGGTTCAAAACCTTCGTCATCAAATTTCTATTTGAAATAACAAAGGTTACAATACAAAATCTAGCACTGAGGGATTATCTTTCAATCGCCGTGACGTTTTAATGGAGAAAGACTGCCCATAACGACAAAAAGACACCGTTTACCGTCTCATTTTTACAGGAACGTGCACAGCTGGTCGCACTGTCTGCTACAGGGGAGTACATTCAGCACCAAGGACAGCTCCGCAGCAGTCGGCCCTCTGTGAATGTGTGTGCGAACCAGTTTGTGTGTTTAGGTGTGTTTGTGTGTGTGTGTGCGTTTGTGTGTGTTTGTGTGTGTTTGTACGGCACCACATCTGGCCACAATCCGTCATTCGGTGCCCACGGTCGAGAGCCGTGGCCCGGGCCGCAGCAGCACACCACCTCCCCTCCCTCACACACTCGACACCGCGCAGACAGGTGGCACTAATCACATTAATTATGGCAGCGGTTCATTCTGGAGACTCGGGGCCGGCGCCAAGTCTCCAGCTTTGTGCGCGATGCTGAGTCACTGCATCACACCGCGACTGCAAAAGGAGCACTTTAAATCTTATTAGGAGGACACACTTTGGTTTGCGCTGGTATTAAGTTATGCAAATGCCGTATTAACCTGGCAGAGAGTTGCTATGGACACTGTAATAAAATAAGGTTGTATGTTCGGAGATACAACCGATGAGCATGTGATTGATGCGATTACAATGATCAACTCGCCGTAATGAATCGGTTTGTACAGTTCACAAGTGAGATTTGACAACATACTTTTCACTATTCGAGTATTTTTAAGACGAGAACATGAGCAAACCTGTTCACAATTCCACAATATCTGAATATGTTGCTGTTGTCGACTTGAAATACTTATGACAGATGTTTTTGTTTTTGTTTTATGATGAAACTTGGACCAAACAAAAAGATTTCAAATGAACTTTTTTTTGTTGCTACTAAATTGTGTACATGGCATTTTAGTCACTTTCTCGACTGCTCCTAGTCTTTCATTTACATTTTTCTGTACTGATCATGATATTATCCAAACTACATGTGCCTGATGTGTGGGGTTGCTATGGAAACCTTGTATGAACCTGATGAATCTAATAAATTCAAGGAACTCACAAGTGACCTTTAGATTCAATGTTTTAAGCAATTCACATCCTTTAGTTTTCCTTCATTTGTACTATAATCAATGAGTTAATTAGCTATGCAGTAATAAAGGTGTTAGATTAATATTATTATTGACAGAGAAGGTGTATAGAAATGTATTTATACTTGTACAAAAATATAAATACTTTGGGGGTTTTCTGCACATATTATTTCCCTTTACATGTCATGTTGTAACAAAAATAATGATAAAATTGGTCATAGTTAAGGAATTGCAATGCATTTATAGCTCAGTGATGACAAAAATCCAAGGGCACAAACTAGTTACGGGCGAATATTCAACATACAAAAGATGTAGCTGTGGTTTGTTTTTTTTGGTAAATAGGCCACAATCATTAGCATTCATTCTTTAAATACATTGGGAAGTGAGTGCAGGGTCAAGGAGAAGCCGTAGCAACATGTTTACCCAAAAACATTCACTTTGTGCAAGAACTATAGGTAAATATACACTGATATTTACCTTGAACTTCTCTAGTGGGTTACCAATTACTACATTACCTACAGCGCTCAACAATCAGCTTCCTTCATTAAATCTAATTGCTGTTTAATGTACATTCTGTATTTAAATGTACGGAACTATTAACAAAATGAACTTTTCCTGACCTGTTCAGACCGCCGTTTTCCCATATTGAACTTCCAAACTGCAGTAGTCTTTGTGTTTCCATGCAAAGGATGAACTTTCTTGTGAAATATTAACTTTACTTTAAATATAGAGGAGGCCGGAAACACAGCAGCGTTGAAGGGAATGACAACAGCCAAAAGGTTGTGCAGAGTTGAACTGTTCTGACTCTGCAAAAGTATCAAGTATTCAACAATCCGAGCTGCAGCAAGAAGTCACGAATACTCCCGTGTTGTCCTGCATTAGAAGCTCCACGTTGTGATGTGTAGGATTGAAAAGGCTGATGTCGCAATGAGACGTGCATAAAAATCCACTGCTCGGCTGAGCTCAAGTCTTTGGTCCAACCACCCAAGAACGATGAAAGGGAAGAAGAAAAAAGATTATCAACTACAAAGAAGGAGGGAAAAGAAAAGGAAAGAACTGAAAATTGACAATTGTAATTGCTAATAGTAATAATAATGGGCGGTCTTCATCACTGACTACTACTACTACTTCTGTTTGTTCATCTGTCTATTTATTTTATTATTTTATTTTATGCATCAATTTTCTCTGTTATCTTTTCTTTGTCAGGATTGTTTCTACTGTTAAAGTGTGTTTGTTTTCTGATGTCCCCTTTACTTGACACACAATAAAATAAACGTCTGTCTGTCAGGTCTAAAAACTATTGTGGTCTTTGTACATCTATGCATGTGTTAATGAGTCCAACTGCCTGAGGGGAGTGGCATCCTGTCTAAGGGGAGTGGCCTCTAGCCTGAGGGGAGTGGCTCAAATAGTCCGTGTCCAGGGTGAGAAGGGTCGGCTGTGATCCAACCTGCTCGTCCCAGAACCCTGGAGACGTACAGGTCCTGCAGAGATGGAAGTCTGCAGCCAATCACCTTCTCAGCAGAGGGCGCTGTAGTCTCTGTTTGTCCCTGGCTGTGGCTCCAGCGCACCACACGGTGATGGAGGAGGTGAGGATGGACTCGATGGCCGTGTAGAACAGCACCATCGTAAAGTCTGCTGCATTTGTCTCAGATAATTGTAAGATGTGCTCATAAAGTCATCCCTGGGGAAGGTTCCAAAAGTTCGTAATGCGTTTTTTAAAGTGAGAAACAAGTTTGTAAAGTGCCTCCATTTTAAACGATCTGGGTACAGCTCAACATTGGACAAATCGAAAGGGAAAACAATGAGGGCAGTTTGTTTATTGCCGCTGCCTTCGTTATTTTAAATCTGACATTCTGGTGCACACACATCGCACATTACCCCTGGGCTTTCAGAAACACAGCCTTTAAAGTTGTCCTTTTGTTGGCTTGTCTATGGGATTGCTTTGCCTGTGTAGTGTGATCCAAATCCCAGCTAGCAGCGAGCCCGTGCCCCCCTGCCCCGTGCGCGTCTCCCGGGACGGCTAACAATAGGGCCGTCCACTCTGCCTAAAGCACATTAAACCTCTCCATTAATTCACACAATCCCCCAAAGTGACCGTTTCTGTTTCCTCGACACATGAGGAACGAACTAACAACAACAAAACACGGACAAAATATACATGAGTGGATCCTATAAGCCGGACAATTCAGCAGAGAAATGTGGTGCTACTGCATTCAAAGTAATGATTTGTTTTGTACGAGAACTGGATTTGAAGAATTTGAAGAAAGTGTCAATGCTATATTAAAAAGGTCTTCTGTTTAGTTTAAAGAAAAAATGCAATACAGATAAACAAGCTTTTAACTCTTGGTCATGTCAGTCTTAAATTCTTCTTAATATTAAGCCTTTACGTGCAATAGACATCCCTTTTGTAATACTTTAAAGATGTTTGGCTGACTCCGTTTAACCCATCACAAGGCGAATTGATGGATTGGCCCTAAACTATTTCGATCGGTGATTTTTTAAGAATGTTTCCCACAGCGAGTCTGAAAGTTAACTTATTTTTTGAATTACCGCTGTACCTGAGTTTGTATCTGAACTGTCAAAACAGCCTGGGTGAAGGCGAGCTCGGCAGCACATGGCAGCGCCGCACATCATCTGGTACACAGTGTTGTTTTCCTCCATAATTTGTCACCTGTCGGAATATCTAATACTGCAGATGAGTCTTCCCGCGCTCGAGATGAAAATGCAGAACGCACTACATACATTCAAGAGCGCGGATGTACCGGCTTATTTTTGTTTTTTTGGTATTTTTTGGTATTTTTGGAAATGTTATGTCTTGACATCTGTAATAATGCAAAAAATACATTATGTACAGACGTCAGGCCCATTGATCAGTGACATCAGGTTGTGTTTTGCAGGGGGTTACCATGGCGATACACTACGCAAGCATGAGGATAGGAGGTCTGAAAGCTATTTACTACAGTACATTCAAAAAACATATTTCCAGAAGCCTGTGATTAATACAAGTGTTCACGGTCGTGTTGAGGTGTTTAATTTTCAACAAAGTGTGAGACTCAAAGAGACTTGTTTAACGGCACAAATCAGCTCACTTGTCGTAGCTCCAACCAACTCGGTTCTTTATGCTCAGATTGTGAATTACAAGCTTGAGTAACAGAGCTTCAGACAGAGCTGTTTTTACCTTATGTCGATGTTAATGTTACTGAATGCTCTGAATTTCTCCATCAGGAGCGGTTCAAACAGAAACCTGAACCCTGAACCCGAGCCGTGCCTTCACCCGCCTTCACAACCTCAGCTACTGTTGATCATCATGTTGACGTCACATCACATGAAAGGTATCAAGTACAAACAACTCCTCACGGTTAAGTCTTTACTACTAGGACTGCACGAAACTGGAACAAACTGCGATATTGTCAGGTACTGCGATACCGGTATTATTGCGGTACGTTACTCTCACTCAAATTAGGACTTAAACAGGTAAAAATATCGTTGTTGTTTTTTTAAACAATTTTACATTTTTTGTTAGCTTTATGTAGGCAATGTATTTAAATAGCATTGTGGTAAAAGGTAGCCCACTTCTATTATAAAAGATCATCATCATTAATTCTTTTCACTGTGGACTGTGCGTAGTATGATCTGAACAGGGCAAAGGAAATCACCACAAGATGAACTCAGTCTTAATTCTGTTGGATCTGAGTGCTGCTTTTGACACTGTCGATCATGGGATCTTCTTACAGAGACTAGAGGACTGGGTGGGCATCACTGGCCCCGCCCTAAACTGGTTAAGGTCCTATCTGGAAGACAGGAAGTACTTTGTTGAAATTGGTAGCTGTGTCTCAGACCACATGTCCCTGACCTGTGGGGTGCCCCAAGGGTCAGTCCTGGGTCCCCTTCTGTTCAACCTCTACATGCTGCCGTTAGGTCAGTTGATACGCAGTAAAAATGTGTCCTATCACAATTATGCAGACGACACTCAGATCTATGTTTCACTGTCGGCAGGTGACTATGGACCAGTAGATTCACTCTGTCACTGCATCAAACAGATCAGTTTGTGGATGCAAAACAACTTTCTCCAGCTGAACTCAGACAAGACTGAAATCATCGTTTTTGGCCACAGAAACAAAGAGAAAGTGTTAGCGGTCACCTCCAGAGTCTCGCTCTGAAACCTTCAAACCAAGTTATAAATCTGGGGGTAATAATGGACTCAGACTTTAACTTTAACAGCCACGTCAAATCAATAACATCAGCAGCTTTTTACCATCTAAAAAACATTGCCAAAATCAAAAATATAGTGTCAAAACCAGATTTAGAGAGACTTATCCATGAGTTTGTCTCCGGTAGATTAGACTACTGTAACGGCCTGCTCACTGGCCTCTCCAAACGAGTTGTAAAACAGCTGCAGTACATCCAGAACGCTGCTGCTCGGGTCCTGACTAGAACCAGGAAGTATGATCACATTAGTCCTGTTCTCAGGTCTCTGCACTGGCTCCCTGTGGCTCAGAGAATAGACTTTAAAACAGCTTTGCTTGAGTTGTGTCATGTCTGTAATTTTAGTGCATGTTTCCCTGTTATGTGAAGCACTTTGAATTGCCTTGTGTACGAATTGTGCTCTACAATTAAACTTGCCTTGTCTACAATTTAGAATAATTCATGAGTGTTCATCACTGTTTCTGTGCTCTTTACACTTCGCATCACTGTGAGGACAGATGCAGAGGTGCCGTAATGACATGTGCACTTTCACAATGTTAAAAAGCGTTGCTGTCCACACTCTTTTCTTCATGCGCAACACCAACACAGGCAAAGACAAAGCGTGTCACTCTATGTCTAAAACTTTTATCCCTGTATTTATTCTGGGCATTCTCCGGGCCTTTCTTGCATGAGCGAGTGCGCCGCAATCACGTCACATGAAACACTGTGACACTGGATCCAAGTTAGCAGCAGGCTAAGTTAGCGACATCGTGTATTTTTCTCTTTGTCAAACGTCCTCTCTTGTGAAGACGTAGCATTAGCATTAGTCCCATATTTCAGACGTGCAATGATTTTGAGGAGCCATCCAACACATGATTAATACAAAAAATAATCACAAATGAATACGCAACAAACACATGATTAAGACAGACAATAATCACTATTAAATAATCGCAACTTTGCCGTATGCATATCACACGCTCCAGTATCGTGATGACAATGTTTATTCGACATATTGCACAGCCCGTCATGGTCACAGTCTGATCTGGTGATAGATGTTTTGTCATGTTTTACTCACAGTCTTCTGTCTCTGCTCGTCTGCGTTTCCCCCCTCCCTTCTTGTTCTCCCTCTGGTTACCGCCCCTTTTGTCCCTCAAGCTCATCACAGGCTCCTCACACCTGTGCGTGGGTTCACAGCTGTATCTCGCTGTATTGTTAATCACTGGGTGTAGTATTTTAGGTGTTTGGTTTTCCTCTGTTCAGCGCGAGATTGTCTGCGAAGCCCTGTTAGCCCCAACATTCGAGCGGTGTGAGAGTTTGATTACTATTCTGATCCTGACTCTGATCTTTTTGCCTGCTCCTCGTGACCCTGTTTGCCGTCATCGACCTTGGACCGTCCTGAGTTTCCCTTCCGCCTGACCTCTGACATTCCTGTTTGCCTGTGTACCGAACTTGGAAAGGATTAACGACTACGACTCTCGTCTACTCTCTGACACCGCTGAATGCCGGACCTGACCACCGCTGGAAGGACCTCCCCTTGTCGTGCTGACATACCAGTGATATTATACTTTACAGTTTGTGCTATTAAAGACCGTTTAATCGTCGCCTGTTTCCAGTTCCGTGATTGGCTCCGTTCTGCCGTTCGTGACACAGCCCTAATTACAACTCACGCCTTTCTATGTATCCAATCCGGCCTCGTCTTCATTGACCGTCTCATCATATCATCAAATCAAATCAAATCAATTTATTTTTGTAAGGCCCAAAATCACAACAACAGTTGCCTCTGAGGGCCACGGTAGATAAACAAACACAAACCACATACATATATATATATATCTCTGTCAGACCTTATTTTTCCCCGTCGATATCCAGTGTGTGTGCTTGCCCTGAGCTCCAATCGCGGCAGAAAATCCCCTCAGCCTCTCCAGAGCTACAGCCGAGCTCCTCATTGGGTGGAGGCAGTGTATTTTGGTCATTAGCTCCCCACTGGGTGCAGCAGCATGCACGGCTTCCCAAGCAGTCGGACGGGCTTCAGAGCTCCATCCTTCAATAAGCAGCTCTTCGCTCCGCGCCATGCAAATTACCTCCGCAGCTCAAGCGCCCGTGCCACATCTTAATACACACCAAAATAAACCCAATTTCGACAGCCGCGCCCCGACTCGCGGTGGATTTAATGTTCATGTAAAGAACGACACAGTTTTATGGCGTCTAGTTTATGAATCGCACAGTTTTATGAATGAAAATGTGAGTCGATGAAAGAGTTTGGAATTTTAACCAATGCAGAATTAAGATACTAGTACTACTCCTCCTAGTACTACTCCTCCTCCTGGTACTACTCCTCCTCCTAGTACTACTCCTCCTGGTACTACTCCTCCTCCTAGTACTACTCCTCCTGGTACTACTCCTCCTGGTACTACTCCTCCTCCTAGTACTACTCCTCCTGGTCCTCCTCCTAGTACTACTCCTCCTGGTCCTCCTCCTAGTACTACTCCTCCTACTAGTACTACTCCTACGAGTACTCCTCCTACTCCCACTACCTAATACCACTACTACTACCACTAATAATACTACCTAATACCACTACTACTAACACTACTAATACTACTTAACACTACACCACTACTACCTCTACAACTACTACTACTTCTTTTACAATTGCTCATCATAATATTCTTTATTGATATGAGCAGTGGTGGAAAGAGTACTGAAAATACAGAGGTGGAAAGTAACAAAGTACTAAAGGAAATGTTATCGGTACTTGACTATTGCAATGGATACTTTTCACTATATTTTAGAGCAGTATCTGTTCTTTCTACAGCACTAAATTTTTTTTAACAGGACTGAAAAGCATCTAGTAATTTTTCAAGCACATTTGTGATTAGTGATGTAATATTGACCCGTAATGTGAAGTGATTTGATGACGCAAATATACACGTAAATAATTCATTCATTTTTATACATTTATTTTAAATCAGATACAAAATAATAAAAAAAACACTGTGATAAAATAAGGAGTTGAATAATTGCACCACTTCCTGACAAACATTATTTCACATTTGTTTATTTAAAATGACAGAGAAGACGTATAATGCCAGTTTTTGTTACTTGTTGATTTAATTACGGAGATAAAGCAGGTAAAAAAATCTGTAATCTGACACTTAAACAGCAAATTCTACCACAGAAAACTGAATTTTTTTTCAATCAATCAAGATTTATTTGTAGAGCACCATTCATGCAAAATGTAACTTCAACAGCCATAAAAGCTCGTAAAAAAGTACAAAATAACCCATCATACAAAGAATAACGTTACTTAAAACAGCGGGATGAATTCGTAATGCAAAATCCTACCCTTAAATCCGCGTCGGCTTGATCTTTTTGATGAGGTTTGATAGGTTTTCCCCAATTGCAAGACTCCCTGGAGTTATGTCGAAACCCACGGCTAGCGATTACATCATCATATTCAACACAACCTGGAGGGAAGTTTAGGAAAATAAAAAATAAATGGAGTTTCAAAGTTTTCAAACGAAGGTAGATCTCGTTTGACGTCCGATCGGTGAGACTGGACAAGGGGGTCGAGGTGGGATGTCGGAGGAGTTATAAAGAAGACTCACCCTTTGTGGATATGTAACTGCTTGCAAAAAAAACCTTACCGTGGCGTCTGCTCGTTTCCATGGAGATCTCAGTTTAATGCCGTACCGGGGGAACATTCCGGGGCAAAGCGACGCAGACGCACCTGCAAATTTCTTTGTTTTCTCCTGTTGAAGTGTGCTCCTTGTTCCCGTGACTGCCTTTCAGAGGATTTTATTCATATTTATTCATATTTGAGCTTCACGGGAAGAAATCAGCACTGTGTTTGTCTCGGAAATCATCAGGGAACCGCGAACAAGGGAAACGATGCAAAATTAGGACGAGAACAATACTAGAAATGCATCATGGAAACGCTATTTACTGCAGCGATCTTTAGTTTAACCAAACTGTATGTTGCTTGCGGTAAATAAAACCTGGCCATATTCACTCCGAAGAATGACAATATTTCAGATACAAACAGCGGGAGAGCGGAAAAAACGTTGACTTTATCTGTTCATCTTTTATTCAGACGGCGTCGTAATTCAATTAGCGCTGGAGGATGGGAAAGGGGCAAAGCAAACGGCAGGGAAAGCGCATGCATAACACGCGAATAAGCATTTCATGAGCTTTACTGTGTATTTCATGAAAAACAAAGTGCGATTACTGGGTATTCGTTGCTCAGAAGGACGCGCACGTTACGTAAGACGGTTGAAAGGGTTATTAAGAAGTTGTCACAATATCGCGCGGCGACGGGAAACGGGTAAAATACGTCGGTAATTTCAGATGGAGGTCAGGGGTCGTAGAGCGCCACGGGAGATTTGATGAACACGCATTTTCCAGACATGGGATGAACTAAGACATGGCTCGGTAAATATGCTGCGGTTTTCCGACGTTTGTGCATCCGAAGCAGAGAAAACGGAGCGGCTTTGTTGGTCAAACTTTGAAACGATTAGCGCGCCTTGTGTTGTCATTTTCACTATTGATTGCTTGTACGTCCTGTTTGTGAACATGCTCCTCCTGCCCGGCCTCTGCAGTTATGAATAAACTGCTGATGTTGCTATGGAACCGTCAACAAAAACGGAAAAGAAACGCCAACGAAATTCTGAAACGGATGCTTTACGAACTGTAAATGTGACCGTGTTCGGGTTAATTAATGACCACAATATGATATGGATGCTTTCCTAGCTTTTATTACTCGTTTACTTTATTTGTTGTTACCGTTTATTGATTTTATCTACCGTATTTTTCGGACTACAACATTTAGCGTCACGATTTAACGATAATTCACGAACAACAGTGATATCTTTAATTTTCTTCCATTCTCGTCGTCCGACACGTGACTGCTCCTCAAGTTCGTAGCCGGATTCCGTTCTGAACCTTTCTGAACGACACAATGAAGTTAAATGTGACAAAAATAGACAGATAAACAAAAGTTATTTACATTTAAGTCGATTTTTGGGCTTTATATTGAACAGAAAATCATTTTTTTTGCTCCTAAAATTGTCGAGATCATTATTTTTTCTGTTTTTACCCGATAATCGTGGCATCCCTACTCTGTACTATAAGTTGCACCGGAGTATAAGTCGCACCTGCCCAAAAATGCATAATAGAGAAGAAAAAAACATATATAAGTCGCACTGGAGTCTGAAATGTGATTGCAAGTGTGAAAATAACAAATAATATCACATAAGTCGCTCTGGAGTATAAGTATAAATAAATATAAGTATAAGTCGCACCCGGGCCAAAACTATGAATAAAGGTGCGACCTGTAGTCTGGAAAATACGGTAACCTTACAGTAAAAAACCTCTTAGATAAGATATGTTGGAATGTCACATCATGTTTTTTTCCTCGATTTGAACACGGAAATTCGAGCGAAAATACCGCTCCGAGGTCCGAGCTTCGAGGACAACGGGAACGGAGAATAACCTTTCGTCTGACAACCCACGAACCACACCTCTGGACTTGAATAATGAGCCGACTTTCTTTTTCTTTTTTTTCAGCCATCGTTAAAAAGTCCTCGTATCACTTTTGTGCGTTCGCGTTGAAGGCGTTGACGGCGATCTCTGTGCCAGTTCTCCGTTCCGCATGGATAGGCCCGCTAATTACATTAAAATCAACGATAAAATGTGTCAAAACATCGGCAATTGATTGTAACCAACCCATTAAAAACCACCGCAACAAAAACACTGCGTCCACTTTGACAGTGTGTTAACTGCCCGGTACGACTTCGGCGAAAAGCATAACCCTCACTTCTATTACTACCGGAGTGTCTTTTTACCCTTTAGAACTTACCCAAACTTTTTCCTCCCCGACAGGAGGTTCATTATCAGGAGACAGGCTGCAGGCAGAGCGCGTAAAACTAGACTAAATGTTACAAAGTGATGAATTGGCCTCAATGAATTTGCAGTTCCGTGCGGAGAGGGACCGATCTCCAAGCGCGCTCGGGCGGTGTGTGCGCACAAAAACCCAATTTGGAGCATGCTTAATGACTTGAATTAGTATTGTGTTAGCTACTCTTCCTGGCACCGTCTTAGAGAGAAAGAGAGAGAGGAAGTGGAGAATCGGGGGAGGAAAAAAAAAAAAAAAGAGGATTTTTCATATTGCGCTTCCGTTTTAAGATTTAGCTCGGGGCGTCGTGGTTTTATAGCGGCTCTTCCTCCCCGTGAGCGGATTACAGCGCTCTCCGCGAGAACACGAGCCGTCGCCCGCAGTGAGTACTTCCAAGTCTGAAACGAAGTACGGACGGCGAACGCAACGTAACGGCGGTTCTGTTTCCAAATATGTAATAATATTAACGGCGTCTTCTCCTTCTGGGTTTGTTCTGCTGTTTGGATCATGGCTCTTAATAGCTTTATTTCTGTGTGTGTGTGTGTGTGTGTGTGTGTGTGTGTTTGCGGAGGCCCTGGAGCGAGATGTGCTGAGTAAACAACACCAACATAATGACGAGCAGATGCGGGTGCGGAATAGACTTTGCGAGAAGCGATGGAAGTGGAAAAACAAGAGAAAATGGAGTAGAGCGAGTCGGACAAAGTTTGTGCGCGGTTGTTGGGGGAGGACGACGGCGACGGGCTGTTTTGGCGACGTAGCGGTATCAAATTTTAGCGTCGCGGTTTAACGATTGTTTGCGATTTTTGAGCAAACGGCAATATTTTTTTATTTTATTTCATTCTCGTAGTTACTTTTCCTCAAGTTCGTGGCCGGATTTACGAAAATGAACTATCCGAACGACACAATCAAGTGAAATGTGACAAAAACAGACAGATAAACAAAAGTTCTTTACATTTAGGTCAATCTTTGGGCTTTGTATTGAACAGAAAATTCTTCATTTTGCTTCTAAAATTGTCGCGATTATTATTTTACGTTGTTCGTTTAGAGGACAGTGGGAATAGTGGAGTGGAATTAAATCAGTGAAAAAAAAAGAGAAAATGGAGTAGAGCGAGTTGAACGAAGTTTGTGCGCGGTTCTTGGGGGAGGACGACCGCGACGCTTTATTTTAGCAACGTTGCGGTATAAAATTTTAGCGCCGCGATTTAACGATCGTTCACGAACAACAGTGATATCTTTAATTTTCTTCCATTCTCGTCGTCTGACACGTTACTGTTCCTCAAGTTCGTAACCGGATTCCGTTCTGAACCTTTCTGAACGACACAATCAAGTGAAATGTGACAAAAACAGTTATTAAGTTAAGTTCTTTACATTTAGGTCCATTTTTGGGCTTTTTATTGAACAGAAAATCCTTCATTTTGCTTCTAAAATTGTCGCGATTATTATTTTTTCAGCTTTTACCCGATAATCGTGACAACCCTATTCTGTTCACGACTTAAACAACACACTTCTAGTTCATGCATCTTTGTTTATTTCGTTGTTCATTTAGAGGACAGTGGGAATAGTGACGTATTATGTGTTTTTGTGGCTTTAAACGCGCTTTTGGTCGACTTGGGATTAGAATTCAGAAACGGCATCACCTTCATTCACCTCCAAGAAGAACGTATCGCTGTTGCAGACCTGCCGCCGACCAGCAAAAGAAACAGTATCGCAGTAAAATACTATAAATCTGTCTTTTTAACAGCTAAACCCCTCTGGTCTTTAACTTCACTTCTGAACGGCCTTTTTCCATGTTCCTGCAGAGTTTTAAAGCTGGATATCGCACGATGTCCGGACAAAGAGCGGCGTTCAGCGGTTTGATTCGTCTCTCAGCGGAGCGTTGACATCTGAGCGGCGCACTGCGACGCGGGTTCGACATTTGACAATTAACTTAAAACAGTGTCTACAAAAACACGCTACACTTCAGTTTCCGCACACATTTCGACATTGGAGCGCCCTTCGCTGTCAGTTGTGGGAATGAAAAGTGAAAAGATTAAAACACAAAAATGAAAAGGCCCTTGATGCTGATAATAGAGCCACGCGTTCATTTTGAGCCCGATTTGACAGCAGAATGACCCCGCTGATGGCTTTTTGGACTTTTAAACTGTTCTGGCGATTTTTACGCGACGCAACAAGCCGGGGGAAATTTTAAACTGAGCGATTTCTGAGGCGCGGCGAAAACGAGCTCGTGAACGGGATGAATAAAACGAGCACGAATGAAGAAAAATACAACTCCGGGTGTGTTTTTCATGAAGGAACGGAAATACATGCGTTCGCACATCCGAGAACTTGTACAGTAGCAACCGAGTCCGCCATTTTGAAAGGGGCATAACCGCACGTCTGCTACATACGATATCCAGGATTTATGAGGCCAAAATGCCAAAAACCTGCGTTCTGTAAGGTCATTGTTCTGTAAGGTCATTGCTCTGTTGTCAGACCAATAGCTATTGCCGTGTACCTTAGTTTGCCGTTATCGTCTCAAGAATAAAAGTATTCCTAGCTCATTATGCCGTAGAAAAGGATGCGGTCGTGGTGGTTGCTAGTGTATCGCGTGCCCCTTTCAAAATGGCCGCAATGGGAAAGTCCCAGATGTATGACGTCATGGCGATTGCATGCATATTACAAGGTTGAAGGTGCAGTTTTGCATAATACGTGTCCTTTAAAGACAATAACCAACAGTTCACAACGCCGCCTCCGATCATTTGCGCTCGGTTTGCGCTCGTAACTGTATTTATAAAACCCAAGCTTTCTGGTTGCGTGCGGTTGAACAATGGCTAATCCAGTCGGTCGCAGTGTCCAGCTTTACAGCCTTTATTCCGTTTTATAAATAGTTGCGTGGAGTGCGTAAGACGGCGGATTAACATTTTGACCTCGCTGTAATGCATCTGTCGCCGCGGTGACTACACGATATTCTCGAGTCACGGGTCACGCCGGGATGAGCCGTCATCTTTGTGCACGGATCATCTGTTCAGAGGAAAACACCATTATGTAGGGATTTGGCTCTGTTTATCTGGTTCTGTTTATTTTGGTGAAGAAGAAGAAAAGAAGAGAAAAAAAGAAGAAAAAAAGGGGAAAAGTAGAAGAAAAAGAAGAAGAAAGAAAAGGGGGAAAAGGAGACGGAAAGAAAAACAAAGAAAAAGAAGAAAAAAAGAAGAAAAAGGAAAAAAAGAAAGAAAAAGGAGACAGAAAGAAGGGAAAAAAGAAAAGAAAAAAGGAGACGGAAAGAAAGAAAAGAAAAAAAAGAAAAAAGGAGACGGAAAGAGGAAAAAGGAAGAGAAAGAAGAAAAGAAAAAAAGAAGAAAAAAGTTTCTTTTTTTCCATTGCTCATATTTACAATAAAACTATAATTGATATTAAGTATAAGTTACAGTTTATAGGGGAATAACTGAAATGCCCAAAAGTTGGAAACACCAAGTAGATAATTTCAAAAATGATAATAACACTTGCAATAGACCGGGTTTGTCATAACGCTGTGGAAGTCACTTACCGTTTCCATACGTCGTTATACTTTCTCACCAATGTGGCTGTACGATGTGTCAGAATCGACATGTTTAAATGACTTTTTCCACAGCTGTCACTCAAACTAAAGCAGTTCACCATAATGAAGAGAAGAAGAAGAGATGAAAAGTCCACATATTCCGCTCCCTTAACGTTGGCCTCCTCTGGCACATGTGGGTCCTCGTTTTGAAAGGACTCATTATGCTAAATGTACTTTTTTGAGCTTTTACTGTTAGATCAGATACATCGTTCTGTGTTAGTGTAGAAGTCAAAAGAAGAGTAAACTTAAGTACTTTTAACCTCTTTTAATATTACTCCATCGGAAACACAGCTAGATTTGTATTCGGCTTCATTTACGCTTATTTTATTTGATCCGTTTATGAGGTCGACTGAGAAAACACTTGTGACGTGGATAAAGGTTGAGATCCAGAGGCATCTTTTTCTTAAATTAATATTTGTGCTTTTTAATGAGATAAAAAAATAAAAATAACGGGACACAAAAAATAAAATAAAACATAAAAAACAATACAAAAAAAGAGAGATCGCCTTTTTTAATCATTCATTAATATTGCTGCTTTTTAGTGAGATAAACAAACAATAAAAACATAAATAATAGATAAAAAAGACAAAAAAATAAATAACATTTTTTTTCCTTGATATTGTTGAGATAAACAAACAATAACATTATTTAAAAAATAGGAGACAAAAAATATAAAAAAAAATTAAGAAAAATAATTTTTAAAATAGAAAGGTTTCCTTTTTTAAATAATATTGTTGCTTTCTAGTGAGATAAACAAACAATAACAATATAAAATGTATACAAAAAAGACAAAAAAGAACAACAAAAACGGCCCCATAAAAAATGCGAGGCTTACATTATAATGTTAATTTATTTTCTCCATGGTAATTCCCGCTGCTGCCTGTAGGTGCCTGATAGAAAGTGGTGTGTGGTTTTCAATGCGCTACATAAAGGTAAAAGGTACAAAAGCATGTTTAAAAGTCCAATAGCAATACAACAAATAAAGCAGACATCTCCTTTAATGTTAAAGGACACACATTTACACATCTCAGTTACAATGCAGTTCCATTCAGGAGGAAACAGTGCAATCGTTCACTCCGTCTCACGCATTTAGACGTTCGAATCAGACTGTATTTTATAAATCCAGGAACAAAACAGATGCGATTGCCCAAATCTTTCAATAAAATCCATCGGACCAGTTCCAGATTGATTCCCCTTCCGTTCCAAAGCTGCGGGGTTGTTTTCATGCCAGTGCCTTTGCGTTTCAGTCTCTCTTTAAAGCTGCACCGGTTCATTTCATACGTCTGAACATTAGGTGCACGATATCGGCTCCTCAAACTCCGAGATCTGCACCCTGGCGAACCCTTTATCCCCCTCTCTGCAGACCGAACCCCGAGCGTGTGTCGGCGGAGGAGACGAGTGATTTGACGCTGGGGCGGCTCGGGTCCGCTGATGTGAAAAATAAATGCTGATCTACGAACGGAAAATACACGGTGAACGCAAGACAGGAAATGCATCCGATTTGAATAAACGGCGAAAAACGAGGTCGTGACAAACAACGACTGGGGTATTGGCGGAAACGGACGAGGCGGATGTGGCAGGACGATGATCCGCACGCTGTATTTATTCATGTATTTATCCGGTTTTGTTTTAATACCGTTGTTTGTATTGAAGCGCCTGATATGTACTGTGCACGAGTGAAATTTCCCTTGTGGATCAGTAACGTTTGTCCAAGTCGTGTGCAGTGATTTAGTCTTCACTGGGAGGTTGCCAGTTCAAGTCCCGCTAGCCCTGTTCAAAGCGTTTACATTTTTTGAATTTAAAACTTTTTTTTTTTAGATTAGATTCAAGCAAAATGAGCAAATTATGATCAAGTAAAAGAGCAAATCTGTTGTATCATCCACAAACGGCACCATATTCATGACTCTGACACTTGACTCATACAAATATAATGAACTAAATAAATAATGTTGGTCCCAATACTGAACCTTGTGGGACACCACAAACTATATCCATGAAACAAACATCACCCATCTTACATACTGTTGTTTTCCACACAAATAACTTTTAGCAATTTCAAAACTAAACCCCTGATTCCAGATCCTTCTAAATGACAAAATAGCATATTGTGATTATTCATTCATTAATTTTCTCCCGCTTGTTCCCTTTCGGGGTCGCGGGTGACTGGAGCCTATCCCAGTGACTTTGGGCTTCAGGCAGGGCACACCCAGGACAGGGGCCAACTTTTTTTTCTGTTCAATGACATTTGTGATTTCTTCTATTGCTTCAATTATGGCTAATGATGTTGACATTTTAATGAGTCAAAAAGAAAAAGAAAAAGGTAAGAGCAAAAGTGGTTAAAAGTTTGTAAGTCAAAAATGAAGAGGAACATAATGTGATTTCATTGGAGTAATTAAGACGAGCGACAGAGTATCTTAAAATATGAAAAATCAAGGTGGTTTTGACAAATGAGTGACATCACAGCCTGGTTTAAACACATTTACTATTGCATTTCACATTTATTAATTGTATGCATTTGATCTGCAATTATTCTACACAATTAACATTGCTTTCACTGGACAATATCTTGCTGAACGATTTGATGTATTTATGAATTTATTTATGTATTTAGTTAATTAGTTAGTTTAGAAAAATAAATACAAAATATAGCCGCAAGCGGCAATGATCGGCCCTCGCCACGCCGCCGCAAATTGTCCTTTTATTACATCTACTGCTGAATCTGTGACGCGGTCACATCTTCTCCCCTTTGTTTTACCATCAAAAAGCAATTTTATTTTGAATTCTTGGCAAAATGTGCGGCTTTGCCGCACAGACACCGTGACTCTTTGAATAAAAATGTGGATAACTTTTGATGGTTCACCCCTGAAGATGATTCTCACCAAATTTCAGGTTAATAGGGCTAACGCCCTGGGAGGAGTTCGTTAAAGTCTAAAGTGTAAACATGTTCTGGCGATTTCCCCATTGGAATAACGTGGGAAGTTTTGGTCATCGCTACAGCAACGCCGTAACAATTATGACATGAGTCTCATTGACTTTTTTGATGGGGATGCTAAAATTGAGTTGTGTATCAAATTTCAGATAATTTCGCAAAACTAAACATTTAACCTCCATATAAAATCTGTAGGGGGCGCTGTGGCGCAAAATTAATGAATTTAACTTCAAGTAGGTTTAGGGCAAAGAGTTTAACAACTGATTCTAATTTGACGCAATTCGGACTTTATCTGCGCAAACGGCAGAAATGTTAAATTTGGGAGATTTCTGAAATTCTAGCTAAAGTTTGCGGCTTCGCCGCTCAGAGACCGTGACAGGTATCAATGTAATTTGGATAACTTTTGATGTCCCACTCCTCAGTAGCATTTTCACCAAATTTCAGCTTTTTAGAGCCAACGCCCTGGGAGGAGTTTGTAAAAGTACGACGTTTGGAAAAACTGAGTCATGCTTAGCCATTTTTGAACCAATATGGCCGACATTTGGTTGGGTGGACGGCGTTGCCGTAATAATATTTTTTACTTCTCTTGTCACCATCTACCTCTGCGCCAAATTTCATGATTCTAGGATCAGATTTTTTTGGGGTCATTTCCTATCTCAATGCATTTTTGGTACATTTGGGGGCGCTGACGCGCCAATTTTTTTATTTTAGAAAAGGGAAATAGCCAGAATGTAGAGAGGCACGATTTTTAGAGGTGTGCAAATTTTTGTGACTTTTCGTCAATGTTCACTGGGTGAAAAATAGGGGGGTTGGTCCCGAGAAGAAAGAAAGAAAGAAAGAAAGAATAATATTCCGATGCGAAAACAATGTTTCCCATCTTTCAAATATCATAAACTATACATTTTTGGAAAGCGCTCGCGCTTTCCTACCTCGTGGTGTGGGTCCCTGGTCACTGACGGGTACTTTCGTTAATTTTGAGTGGGCTCCGCCCACTTTGTGTTTTTGGCCCTCTATACAGTAATAATATTACATTTTTGCATTACATGCTTATATGCACGGAACATGCAAGAGATGGGCTACTTAGAGCAAATGAGTTCTTTATATGTAGACCGCGAAGCGGTCGTCATCCCAATGTAAAGTGCTTCGCCCGTTTACAACGGTAATGTTCCATTTTCCTACTACTAATTAGTATGCACGGGGCGTGCGTGAGTGGAGGAGTGCGTTAGTGAGTGTTTGGAAGTGGGCACTACGTGCGCACTATGTGCGCACTTTCGCAGCCGTGCTTCGCACGGCCTTACGAGATTAATAGGCCTCTCGCCAACTTGTGGCACTCGGGCCTAATAAGTATTGTTTTTCATTGCATAATTAATCATCCTTCACTGCACATTAGATTCGTTGCAAAGCGAAAATACAATTTGAGGCTTAAAACAAACAAACCTCATTTTCTGATCCTTTTTAACCGAGAAGCAAATTTATCAACATTTCTGAAATGGAAATATTTTTGAGTCATAAAGAGCTCAGGTAATTGTTACATATATATTGCTTTCCCGCGCTCGCCTCCAGTCGCCTCCAGTCAAGAACGACGCACGAAAAAACAAAAAACCACCTCTGAGTTTGTGACATTTTATTAGACGAAGCACAAACATCCAGGTCCTATTCCAGACATTTTCTTTCATTTAAAATTGAAGGGAATATTGTTTCGTTTACATTTGTTTTTGCCAACATTGTGAATTAAAACGCGCCACCTCGACCGGAAACGCCGCTCTTCTACATTCCGACTCGCCGCCTCCCTTTCCCCCGCTCCGTGTGATTCGCCTTTAACTCTGCTGACTCTCTGGAGCAGAATAAATTGAAAACTTCTCAGGCAGAATTGGCGCCGGAGTCTCGTATTGTCCCTCCCCCCCCCCCCGCGCCCCGATGTCGACAGGGAGTCTTGTGAGGTGATGTGCGAGCGGCCCTCTTATCCTTTACGCACCGGTGGAAATCGCTTGTGTTAACGCCGACCGTCCCGGGACACGGGCACGAAGACCGCCACCGGCGCCGCGTCGACACGTAACGCCGGCGATCTCACCGGGAGCGGCGGGTATTTTTAGCGTCCGCGGCTCTTTCATTTTCATCATTTGTTGTTGCCGTGCGTGTCTGGTTTTCTTCCCGGGCCGAGGCGGCGAAGGGGAGGGGAGTGACGAGCGTTCAGGACGGGACGGGAGGTGGTTCGCCAAAAAACACAAGTTTAGTGGGCTGAAATTTTGAGAAACGTTGCGTGATAAAGGTGCGCGTTTTGCAAAGTCGGGTAGAATAGTGGGTTTTATCAAGTTTTAACGGCAACACTTTGTAATAGCGTATTTTCGCGCCAAAGTATAAGTTGCACCAGCCAAAAAAATTATAATAAAGAAGAAAAAAACATATATAAGTCGTACTGGAGTATAAGTCGCATTTTTGGGGGGAAATTTATTTGCTAAAATCCAAGACCAAGAACAGACATTTCATCTTGAAATGCAGTTTAAAATAATAACAGATGAGAGAACATGGTGAATAGGTGTACGCATGCTAACGCTAACACCTTCAGCTACATGACGTATGCTAACGCTAACACCTTCAGCTACATGAGGCACAGACAGAACTGTGGTAAGTGTCTGGTATGTTAACGTAACATATGAACAGTTATTCAGATAACTATAGCATAAAGAACATGCTAACAAGTTTACCAAAGCAGAGGAAGTGCAGATTCTTCTTCTGCGTCGCTTAGAGCCTAAAGCGCCCTCTTGTGGTTGTCAGTGTGAAAATAACGGATAATATCATATAAGGGCCAAAACTATGAAATAATATGCAATTTATAATCCGTAAAGTACAGTAACCTTAATTAGACTTAAATCATAATAAAGAAATAGTTTAATGAGTGACTACATTGTGAATTAAGTCTTTGTCGATGCTTTATTAAGGCTAACAAACGTGTACTAATATAAAATCTTTATGTTGTAACCAATGCAAACTCCTGCTTGTTATTTTATTTTATGATTATTTGGATGGATTAGTGTCTGTTAAAGGTGTACTATGTAACTTTTCTGCTTGTCTCCATGGAACGGTAATGGAAATTTGCCTGAGAATTTGCCTAGAATAATACAGAACATTCCAGGCAAAGCAATAACGTCTCCAGAGTCATTAAGACAAACGTTATTCAGCCACAAAATGACTTGGCCATACATTATAATTTAGTAACAGATCCAAAAATAAGTGGCCGTAACTCTCACAGTGATTAAAGTAGCAAAAATAGCCAACAATGTGTCAAACAAGGCACAAATGTACAGATATCCATGTATATAGTGTACAGTATAATCTGTTTTCATCGGTTTGTGTAGTTTTTTAAAATAGTTTATTGTCCTTTCTTTGTATTTATATCTTTCATTTGCTTCATCTAATTTTTTTTCAGATAACATTTTTTTTTCCCAGCACGTTGTTACATGGTTTTTAAAAGTGCAAACCAAAGTTGTTGTTATTATAAGTTGTTATAGGTGCTGGAAGTGCGTGAAGCGCGTCGCCCTAAGACAAAACAGCCGTATGCATCGGGAAGTGCAGATGGAAATAAGCAATTTAGCGACAATCTGGTGCGGAACAGCTTTGTTTTTACGAGCTAAATATCTCTCTGTACAATGTCCCTTCAAATAAAGACGAAACTAAACCAGCGGTTGAAGCGGCGACGGTTTACAAAAGTAAACCAAAGGGAAATGACCCTAAAACCAACTACAAACTCTGAACAACAGTCGAACAAAAGCGAACAAACCGCACGACTACTTTTGAACGCGTTTGTCGCTACACCTTCAAAAGTAAACTCACAGCAACCGCCAACGTGAGTCGGCACCGTGCGAATCGAGTCAGCTTTCTGCATTTAAGATTATCAGGCTGTGATTATCTTTAGTTGTCGCCGTAGTGACAGAGCTACGAGCGTGACTGTTGTAAAGTCAAACAAAGGCCAGTGTGTTATCGTCCATCACTAATCCCTGTGTGTGCGAGGGAAACGCTCTGCTGGCATCGCACACACATAAACACACACACACACACGCATAAACACACACACACACACGCGCGCACACACACACATGCACACACACACACACACACGCATAAACACACGCACACACACACACACACACACACACGCATAAACACACACACACACGCGCACACACATGCGCATGCGCATACACACACATAAACACACACACACACACATAAACACGCGCACAAACACACACACACGCGCACGCACATAAACGCACACGCGCACACACATGCGCACATGTCTCCACGTTTAACTGCACATCTACTCATCAAAAGTGGGATTAAACCTGGAACTAAACCTAGACTGTGACTAAACCTAGACTGTGACTAAACCTAGACTATGACTAAACCTAGACTGTGACTAAACCTAGACTGTGACTAAACCTAGACTGTGACTAAACCTAGACTGTGACTAAACCTAGACTATGACTAAACCTAGACTATGACTAAACCTAGACTGTGACTAAACCTAGACTGTGACTAAACCTAGACTGTGACTAAACCTAGACTATGACTAAACCTAGACTATGACTAAACCTAGACTGTGACTAAACCTAGACAGTGACTAAACTTAGACAGTGACTAAACCTAGACTGTGACTAAACCTAGACTGTGACTAAACCTAGACTGTGACTAAACCTAGACTGTGACTAAACTTAGTCTGTGACTAAACCTAGACTGTGACTAAACTTAGACTGTGACTAAACCTAGACGACTAAACCTAGACTGTGACTAAACCTTGACTATGACTAAACCTAGACTGTGACTAAACCTAGACTATGACTAAACCTAGACTGTGACTAAACCTAGACTATGACTAAACCTAGACTGTGACTAAACCTAGACTATGACTAAACCTAGACTATGACTAAACCTAGACTATGACTAAACCTAGACTGTGACTAAACCTAGACTATGACTAAACCTAGACTGTGACTAAACTTAGACAGCGACTAAACCTAGACTATGACTAAACCTAGACTATGACTAAACCTAGACTATGACTAAACCTAGACTGTGACTAAACCTAGACTATGACTAAACCTAGACTGTGACTAAACTTAGACAGCGACTAAACCTAGACTATGACTAAACCTAGACTATGACTAAACCTAGACTGTGACTAAACCTAGACTGTGACTAAACCTAGACTATGACTAACTAGGACTTGAACATCAGAACTACACCGGGCTCAAACCAGGACCAAACACATCCCTTTATATTCAAGTATTCCATATCTTGTTTTTGTCACTGTCACGCCTAAAATAAATCAAGCACACGACTGTCAGTGAGATGTATTTACCTCGGACTGTTTCGTCTGTTGTGAGCGATCTTCAGAACTGAACCGACACCAGCCGAGTCCGTCAGGCCCTTTTCTTTGCGCGTTCATGGCACGGAACAAAAGGTAAATGGTCTCATTTATATAGCACTTTTCTACCTCAAAGTGCTTCACATCCTTCCAGCGCGACATGCAGACACGGAGGGCGATCTGACCACTCCACCAAGCACGTTTCTGTCACCGAGGGAATCGTACCGCCGATATTTGGAAGAGAGAAAAACGCCCCAAAATGTCAATACTTAAAAAGTAAAATACTGTATTTTCCGGACTATAAGTCGCACCTTTTTTCATAGTTTTGGCCGGGGTGCGACTTATACTTATATTTATACTTATATACTTATACTCTGGAGCGACTCATGTTATATTATTTGTTATTTTCACACTTGCAACCACATTTCATACTCCAGTGCGACTTATATATGTTTTTGTTTCTTCTCTGCATTTTTTTCTTTATGCGTTTTTTTGCTGGTGCGACTTATACTCCGGTGAGACTACTTGTACTCCAATGCGACTTGTACTCTGGTGCGTCTTGTACTTGTACCCCAGTGCGTCTTGTACTTGTACTCCAATGCGACTTGCACTCCGGTGCGTCTTGTACTTGTACCCCAGTGCGTCTTGTACTTGTACTCCAATGCGACTTGTACTCCGGTGCGTCTTGTACTTGTACCCCAGTGCGTCTTGTACTTGTACTCCAATGCGACTTGCACTCCGGTGCGTCTTGTACTTGTACCCCAGTGCGTCTTGTACTTGTACTCCAATGCGACTTGTACTCCGGTGCGTCTTGTACTTGTACCCCAGTGCGACTTGTACTTGTACTCCGGTACTGGGTACTTGATTACTCGCAACCTCTGGTAATACTCCTATTTCCTAATCCTACTGAATAAATTCACCTTAACTAATGTACGTTATTATTACTGCACAGAAAAGTCTTAAATCCGACCTCACAACAGCAATGTGCAACGCTCTCCACATTTCAAGGTGTTTTATTTCATTTCTGGTCCGAAGTGTCCGGCAGTAAGACGAGCCCTGTTGTGTACGTGAGGTTAAAGGCCGCTGCTGCTGGAAAAGAAAATACCGTCTCTCCTCATAGTCGGCCCCGGGACACGTACAAAGTACATTATACAGCTCAGAGTGAACAATGCGTCATGCCCACAATGAAAAAAAGAATCAAAGCCACGACCAGTGCTCAGCTGTACGAGTGTGTGTCCTCAGGTTTACAGGCTCCTGTCCTGGTTGTAAAGTAGGTCATTATGAAAACAGGGCCACAGCTGACTGGCCCCTGGCTCCACATCTGAGGAGACGGAGGAGCTCACAGGACCAGACTCTGGCAAGATGTCCCTGGATTTGTGCTCTGGTTAAAGGCACAGTCAGTAACTTTTCTGCCGGAGGGTCCGTAACAATAAAAGGTGCGTCTGATGTAGAGAAATGTGCTGAATATAGAGATGCCGTGACTGTTTTTCATGCGTTTATCTCATCCACAACCTCTTGGTCCAGGCATGTCCAAACTACGGCCCGGGGGCCAAATGCCGCCCTCAGACCAATTTGTGTTGGCCCTCCTGCTAAGTTGGTCCAAACAGAAAAAGTAGTACATTTTACAGTAAAATTGGGAAAAAAATCAAGCAATTTGATGATATACCAACCTAATATTGATGTTCCAGGTCTTATCAAAGGTGTGGAAGCATCGGACCTATGTCAGATGCAACATTTCATTTGGCAAGTTTGACTTTGTCGGGTCGTTTGTGGGCCCTAGGTGAAAAAAGGTTGGACACCCCTGTACTTCGGTCCAACCTTCTTTGAGGGCGGGGACAGAGCCTTCCAAACGAGCCAATCGAATGCTGAGCGCTGGTGACGAAAACAAACCAAAATATGAATTAATTTGTCACATTTATAATGCACTTTTCTACCTCGAACACGCCATAAACTCACACAAATCAAATTCACGCACACCAAAAAAACTTAAAAACGTGATAAAAAATATTGGCGATTTGGTCTGAAAATTTGGAGTATTGCTATTTTGTCATACTAATTGATACTTTTCAATACCTCAGTTTTGGTACAGCATGTAGTACTGGTTTGTGGACCAAGCGGGGACCTATTGGCTTCCCTCTCCCCAGACACTTTCAGTCTTCCCGTTTGTAATTGATGACGTCACAATTTGGCCCCTCGTTTAAAGTGCGGTTGCTATAGGTAACGGTTATGTCAGATCTGCTGTCAGGGCCCAACCAGGAAGAAAAGATAGCTTCATTCAATTGTAGGAAGCTAGGAAAAAACTGGTTAATGTTGAAGCGCCCCCTACAGGTCGGACGACTCATTGAAGTAAAATGCAGTTCAGATAAATACATTTTGAATTTTGCTAAAAGTTATCTAAATTTCATAACAGAATAGCAAATTTTTTTAGGTTTATAATTTCACTTCCTGTTTGTAATTGATGACAACACAATAGGAAATTACCCAGCAAACACTGGGCCTAAACTCATCTAATGTCACAATTACTTTATTTGACGAATAAAAAATATATTAGAGCGACTTTATTTCATTGAATTCATGTTTAGAGAGTCAAAAAATTGTTTCTTTGTGTAAATTCTGCATCAACTTTGACTGGAAGGAGTGTCCCTGCTGTGATGTCACTTCCTGTCACTTTCTACAGATGTTTCTATTTTTCTCCACAAATACCTGCTCGATATATGTAAAACTAATGTATATGTACAACAGGTATATAATATAGATATATAAATTGTAAAACCCTGTCACACGTCACTTAAAAAGTCAAACTATTCAACATTCTCTGTGGAACATAAAAAGTGGCGTTGGAACAATCAAACTCGTCAGCATTTACAATTAAACATTCTCCCCGTTATAATAACTCTCATGTAGCGCTTTGTTGCACTTGCTGCGGAAATGTGCATGTACGAGGTAAATATGTCACTGTATCATGAATAATGACAGCTTTTTTACGGGACAAATGTACTGTAATATGTATTTTATAAGATAAGATAAGATAAGATAATCCTTTAATGTCCACACAAGGGGAAATTTGGTTGTTGCACTGCAGTAGAAACAGGAGGAAAGACAGATTATAGGAAGTTTCAAAAACACACTCTTAATAGAACTCTTATGAACAAAACAAAAACTCTTATGAACAAAACAAAAACTCTTATGAACAAAACAAAAAACTCTTATTAACAAAACTCCTCTCCTATCTTAATGGGGAATGGAGGGGGGGAAATAAAATAAAATAGATAATAAAAATAAAAAATAAAGATAAAAATCAGATAATAATAATAAAATAATGATAATAGAATAAAATAAAAATAAAATAAAGTAAAAATAGCTAGCACAAGACTAGGTAATACTATTAGCTGGTAAGTAAACCGTATAAAAAACAAAATAGAACACTCTTATTTACAGGTATTGCACATGGTTGATTCAGTATTGCACATGATGGAATTGCACATGGTTACATCAGTATTGCACATGGTTGATTCAGTATTGCACATGATGGAATTGCAAATGGTTACATCAGTATTGCACATGGTTGATTCAGTATTGCACATGATGGAATTGCACATGGTTACATCAGTATTGCACATGGTTGATTCAGTATTGCACATGATGGAATTGCACATGGTCACATCAGTATTGCACATGGTTGATTCAGTATTGCACATGATGGAATTGCACATGGTTACATCAGTATTGCACATGGTTGATTCAGTATTGCACATGATGGAATTGCACATGGTTACATCAGTATTGCACATGGTTGATTCAGTATTGCACATGATGGAATTGCACATGGTCACATCAGTATTGCACATGGTTGATTCAGTATTGCACATGATGGAATTGCACATGGTTACATCAGTATTGCACATGGTTGATTCAGTATTGCACATGATGGAATTGCACATGGTCACATCAGTATTGCACATGGTCACATCAGTATTGCACATGGTTGATTCCGTATTGCACATGATGGAATTGCACATGGTTACATCAGTATTGCACATGGTTGATTCAGTATTGCACATGATGGAATTGCACATGGTTACATCAGTATTGCACATGGTTGATTCAGTATTGCACATGATGGAATTGCACATGGTTACATCAGTATTGCACATGGTTGATTCAGTATTGCACATGATGGAATTGCACATGGTTACATCAGTATTGCACATGGTTGATTCAGTATTGCACATGATGGAATTGCACATGGTCACATCAGTATTGCACATGGTCACATCAGTATTGCACATGGTTGATTCAGTATTGCACATGATGGAATTGCACATGGTTACATCAGTATTGCACATGGTTGATTCAGTATTGCACATGATGGAATTGCACATGGTTACATCAGTATTGCACATGGTTGATTCAGTATTGCACATGATGGAATTGCACATGGTCACATCAGTATTGCACATGGTTGATTCAGTATTGCACATGATGGAATTGCACATGGTTACATCAGTATTGCACATGGTTGATTCAGTATTGCACATGATGGAATTGCACATGGTCACATCAGTATTGCACATGGTCACATCAGTATTGCACATGGTTGATTCCGTATTGCACATGATGGAATTGCACATGGTTACATCAGTATTGCACATGGTTGATTCAGTATTGCACATGATGGAATTGCACATGGTTACATCAGTATTGCACATGGTTGATTCAGTATTGCACATGATGGAATTGCACATGGTTACATCAGTATTGCACATGGTTGATTCAGTATTGCACATGATGGAATTGCACATGGTTACATCAGTATTGCACATGGTTGATTCAGTATTGCACATGATGGAATTGCACATGGTCACATCAGTATTGCACATGGTCACATCAGTATTGCACATGGTTGATTCAGTATTGCACATGATGGAATTGCACATGGTCACATCAGTATTGCACATGGTTGATTCAGTATTGCACATGATGGAATTGCACATGGTTACATCAGTATTGCACATGGTTGATTCAGTATTGCGCATGATGGAATTGCACATGGTTACATCAGTATTGCACATGGTTGATTCAGTATTGCACATGATGGAATTGCACATGGTTACATCAGTATTGCACATGGTTGATTCAGTATTGCACATGGTCACATCAGTATTGCACATAGTTGATTCAGTATTGCACATGATGGAATTGCACATGGTTACATCAGTATTGCACATGGTTGATTCAGTATTGCACATGATGGAATTGCACATGGTTGATTCAGTATTGCACATGGTTGATTCAGTATTGCACATGATGGAATTGCACATGGTTACATCAGTATTGCACATGGTTGATTCAGTATCGCACATGATGGAATTGCACATGGTTACATCAGTATTGCACATGGTTGATTCAGTATTGCACATGATGGAATTGCACATGGTCACATCAGTATTGCACATGGTTGATTCAGTATTGCACATGATGGAATTGCACATGGTCACATCAGTATTGCACATGGTTGATTCAGTATTGCACATGATGGAATTGCACATGGTCACATCAGTATTGCACATGGTTGATTCAGTATTGCACATGATGGAATTGCACATGGTCACATCAGTATTGCACATGGTTGATTCAGTATTGCACATGATGGAATTGCACATGGTCACATCAGTATTGCACATGGTTGATTCAGTATTGCACATGATGGAATTGCACATGGTCACATCAGTATTGCACATGGTTGATTCAGTATTGCACATGATGGAATTGCACATGGTCACATCAGTATTGCACATGGTTGATTCAGTATTGCACATGATGGAATTGCACATGGTCACATCAGTATTGCACATGGTTGATTCAGTATTGCACATGATGGAATTGCACATGGTCACATCAGTATTGCACATGGTTGATTCAGTATTGCACATGATGGAATTGCACATGGTCACATCAGTATTGCACATGGTTGATTCAGTATTGCACATGATGGAATTGCACATGGTCACATCAGTATTGCACATGGTTGATTCAGTATTGCACATGATGGAATTGCACATGGTCACATCAGTATTGCACATGGTTGATTCAGTATTGCACATGATGGAATTGCACATGGTCACATCAGTATTGCACATGGTTGATTCAGTATTGCACATGATGGAATTGCACATGGTCACATCAGTATTGCACATGGTTGATTCAGTATTGCACATGATGGAATTGCACATGGTTACATCAGTATTGCACATGTTCAGGGCTAGCAGTGTTTGTTGTAGAGTCTGACAGCAGCAGGATGGAGTGTTTTAATAGTGCAAAGCTAAACTGGCAGATCGTGTGTACTTCTTACGTTCATGTAAATACGTGCGAGAGTGTCAAAATGTGAAATGATCTTATTGTTGAATGTGTTTTGTTTGCACTGTATTATTTCCTCTGCAAATGGAAAAGAGCCATTTACGTGGAACGTCTTACGAGTTTAATGTCTCTGCACTTTGTTCCGTCAAATAAAGACTTAAACTATAATCACCCCCGACTTTTATACTGATGTTAATTTTGGGGTTTTAATTTATGTAAATGTTTGAAAGTGCCAATTGCAAAAACAGACACTAAATAAATTAAAATAAATAAAAAATAAATAAAAACGAAATAAATAAAATAAATAAAATAAATAAAGCAAATATTATAGAATTTCAGATTTTTTTTTGTGCTTCACGTGATAATGATATTCACTAATATTCAATTTATGTAAGCGTAGTTTCTTGTAAGAGCTCATGATAGCATTAGGTGACATTTTTGAACAACGTGTGACACAACGCTCAAACTAGTACACGAGAGGTGCGTCTTGGGTTGATGGATTGTCCAGTTCTGTGGTTTCAGGTGTTGGGGGTCAAAGGTCAAGACCGGTTCAACTCGGGGTCAACAACCTCGACTTTGACCTGGAAGTGCAATGGCAGCGGGTCGAGTTGCCAAAAATGGTAGTAACATCGCCACAAAATAATTGTACTTTGTTGAAGTCAGAGAAATGGCTCTAGTAAAAGTAGAAAAGTATTTGGGGAAAAGTACTGCTAAAGTATCTGAGTGATTTATCATTTAAAAGTCGGCAAGATTAAACCTTGAATGATGCAATCAATCTTATGTTCTCAAAGGAGCGACACACAAATGAGAAAAACCAAATGATATCTTAAGGCTTTACAAAAATGTACTTTCTGAAAGACAAAATAAAGTGAAATGAAAAAACAGCCAGATTAAAAAGAAAAAAAAAGTTGGGCTGTATATTAAAATACTTAATTTTGCTTCTAAAATTGTCATGATTATTATTTTTTGGTTCTCATTATTATATTGTGACTTGAATAACCATGATGATTGATGAACCTAATATTCGTGACATCCCTGGGTGTCACAAAACTAAATTAAAAGTACAGCTAAAACTCTTTAAAAATACAAAATGCACACCATCGTAAATACATTTTGAGTAAAAACGTACAGTTGATGGGGTTATAATGTCAATCAACTGAATAATTGGCTTTTTAATGAATTATTTACAACGATTTGGCTTTAATCAAGTGGTTAACAGATATTTGCATCATAGGGACCCGCAGATGACCTCTGAATGTTGCCATGGTGACAGGAATGCAGGTGAGGTTGTATCATCGTACAACCCCCACTTGGAGATTTCTGACGTTTCTGCATACAAAGCAGCTTTCAACGTTGGGAAAACTTTTTCCATCGAATCACTGATTTTGGATTAAAATGAACTCAGAGCCATTTTCTCTCCCAAGACAAATGCGAAAACGCAAAAAAAAAAAAAAGACTACGGTTTTAGTTAACAATCATCTTATTACAGACTTTGTCCACAAGATGACTTTACTGTACATAATGTTATTGTGTTCTACATGTTCCTTTCACCGTTTTATGACTCTTGTGTAACTATGTGGCCTACTGTTACTCCAGATCTTCTTCCTTCATCTTCTTGCCCCAAATGACTCTTTAAAGGTGCCATATCATGCTTTTTTTCACGTTTCGTAGTCTATCTTAAGTGTATCATTGATAATAATAAGGGTTGTGCAACACCCATAACATAATAGTTAAGAAATATCACCCAGACCTTGGACCCCGTCACCAACCCGGAAATGCAAACGGCTTGGTTTGATATTCGCCCCCACCCTTGTGAAGAGCGATCTGGCGCGCTCTTCGTCACACGTGACGCGGTCCTGTGGTTATGACGCGGTCTTACCCCACCCCCCGTCAATTTGCAGATCCGAGGAAAGGAGATAGTCTGTAATGTAGCTAAAAACTGCGGGACTCAATCACAAAAACAACACTCTGGGTACATATATGAAGCACAAATAGCAATGTAAGAAGGTTAAAAGCTCTGAAAAGTCGACTTTGCATGTTATGGGACCTTTAAATACAATAAACACACTCACACTTATGCATTGTGTCATGTTTGAAATCTTGAACAATTCTAATCGATATCAACTTATAATGTCGCCCTCTCTCATAAGTGAATAACCTTACAGTACTTTGGCTAGTAAGAATCCCCTACAGCATCTACCTCACCCGTCGCCATGTGAACACGCCCCTCCTCTCACCTACGTGCCTCGCTCGCCCTCGCAGCCACACCACGGCCTTAAGATCAAGCAGCTTACATTTCTACCCACGGATCGCGCGTGAGTCCGTGTGAGTCTGCGCCGCGGGATTACAAATGTGGAAGGGGGGAAAAGTGATGCTGCGCTACCTGGCAACGCTCAGGGGCACGAGTGTTTATAGCAGAACTGGGGGAGAGAGTACTTTTACTTATTGCCTGTTGATAGTGAAACCAGTGATGTTTGTGTTGTACTTGCTTTGATCCAACAAGTGAGTTTTATATGGAAATACATTGAAACTCTTGTACTGTGAAGAATTTGACCTTGGCAGACAGAGACATTCGTGGTTTTCACTCCACTCGAGCTTGAACTGATCTAAACATGTAATTCATGTGCAGATGACTACAATATAAAGAATGCAGGTCAAAACATACTGCAATTTGGCTTTAAAAAAATTATTGTATTGCTTCTACTCTGACAATGTTCAAATCTAAGCTAAATAAAACTGTTTTGTTTAGTTGCGCATTTGACCGAAAGGATTTTGCTTAAACTGTTTTGTGATTTCTGTCATGTCTTGGTGATTTCAATTGCCTTGTGTATGAAATGTGCTCCACAAATAAACTTGCCTTGCTATTTTTGCATGATAATTGATACATTAATACCTACTTTAATACTTTAATGACTACTTTGCTTTCCTCACCCCCACACAGTGTTGTCCCAGGCCCAGTGGCGGAGGAACCTCCCTCCCGCTTACCCCGCGCCTGCCTCGGGCCAGACGCCACAGCGCCCACGCACAACCATTTTCCCCCATAATTACTTTATTTAAGCGCGCGTGCTTAGAATTACTCATAATATCTCTCTCTCTACTCCCTCTCTTTCATCTGTGTGCAAAGAAGCAGTCGCCACGGCATCAGGGAGATGAGGGTTTGAGGTCAGAGGTCAGAACGGACCGAGCGACTCTACTTTTCAACCAACAACCCTCCCATGTCATGCACTCTCTCTCCCTTCCTTTGCCCTCCCGTCTCCACTGTAGCAAAACCATGATCCACTTTTCCATCTCCTGGTCTCAACAGCTAAATACATCTGAATTATCAGCTGCTCCAAAGTACGAGAACCCGACTTTATATCCAAAATACAATGCGATACAAAATGTGATAAATATGGTTTTGTTTCTTTTAGTTACTTTTTAAACTCAAAAGCCTTGGAGTTAGTTGCAATTTCATAAAACAAGGCTCAAGAGAGCTTTAACACATATTTATTTCTCCTTTAAAACCCAGCGCCAGAACAATGACTGTAATTAATACAATGGGAAGTGTAAAAGTTTATTAAATCCGAGGTATAATTGTTCTGTTTAAAGCTCTTTGTTGGACTATAAAGACAAATAAGCCTGCGCCGCACTCCAGCTAAGTAATATCACAACTAATTTCATTGTTATTCTCAACGGGAAGGTTTGAACATGATGTATGGACGCTTTCTCTCACCTGCACTTCCTCCCTCTCTCGTGAGCTGGTTCACAAACGCTGAAGTAGAAAATGTAAATTATAGTTGGACTAAAGACGTGCCTCGGCAACATTCGATCAGTCGACTTAAAACTGGCAAAAGCTCTCGAAACGTTTCTGTATCTGTATGATCTGAGCCAAACTGCACTCACAACACCACGACTGCACTGGAGTTTAAGCAATTTATACAGAAACGGACCAGGAAACGGTGAGTTTATATGTAAAAAAAGGCTAAAACACCACTGACCCGGTAATTGTGTCAAAATATATACATCTCTATCAAGGGCAACAGACAAAATTGGAGTGTCAAATATATATTGTAGAAAATGTTTTGTTTTTTATGAATATATATGTTTTTTATTAGTAGTGTTATATATAAATATATTTTTAATTGATTTTTTAAAAATTAAACAGCCCCAAAGCATGATGTTGCCACGCCACAGTGCCAGACACGTCTGGCACTGCAACATCTGAGTCCCTGTCGGCGTAGTGTGTTACTGACCGTAGCCTTTAAACGTTGGCCCCAGCTCTCTGCAGGTCATTCACTAGGGCCCCCCGTGTGGTTCTGGGATTTGTGCTCACCGTTCTTGTGATCATTTTGACCCCACGGGCTGAGATCTTGCCCTGATGCTCCCCCTGATTGAGGGAGGTTGGCAGTGGTCTTGTAAGTCTTCCATTTTCTGAGTATTGCTCTCACAGTAGATTTCTTCACACTAGCTGTTTCAGCTTCAGTCTTCCCAGCCTGGTGCAGGTCTACAGTTGTGTTTGTGGTGTCCTTCCACAGCTCTTTGGTCTTCACCATAGTGGAGTTTGGGGTGTGACAGTTTGAGGTTGTGGAGAGGTGTATTTTATACTGTTAATGAGTTCAAACAGGGGCCATTAATACAGGTAACGAGTGGAGGAAAGAGGAAGTGACAGGTCTGTGACAGCCAGAAAACTTGCTTGTTTGTAGGTGTCAAAATACTTATTTTCCACCATTATTTGCAAATAAATTATTTAAAAATCAGACAATGTGATTTTTCAGATTTTTTTTGTCATTTTGTGTCTCATAGTTGAGGTCGACCTATGATCCAATTATATATTATATATTTACATATATGTATATATATTTATTTATTTTTTAAAATTATATATATATTTTTTCCTATAGATGTTTGCTTTAGATCGGTTCATTTTCAAATAAAAAAAAATCAATTGAACTAGATGCTATTAAATGTGTAAGTGTTTTTTTTCTAATACATCTAAAATGCATAATTTTTGTATTAAAACAATTATGTATATTTTTTTAATAGATGTTTGCTTTGGATCGGTTCATTTACCAATCAAAAATAATTGGATGGAAAAAGATGCCATTAAATGTGTATTTGTATTTTCTAAAACATCTAAAAGGCATTTCATTAGTATTTTAGACTGGATGATGTTGTGTCTTAAACATTCACATTTTGACCCGCTTCCAAAGTGATTCCCCCTCAGCCCTTTAACCTCAGAGTGGGTTAAATGAGGTATTATACATTTGTATTTCACAGTGTTTCCTCCGAGCCTGGCTGGGTTTTGAAGCGTCCGTCAGTATTCAGAGAACGTCCTCGGCTGATCTGAGTCCGGTTCAAAGTACAGCTTCAAACGAGTGCAAATCAAACTGCAGCCGGACTTTCCTCTGCCTTTTCCCCTCTTGTTTTTCAATTACACGTGCGATGTTTGGCTATAACACGACTTACAGGGCAATTCAAAGGCTAAGGTGACACCTTTGCACTCAAAAGCGCTACACGAGTAAAAGTACTGAACTCAAGGGGCACTACCATGTATACGTTTTTAGGTGGGGGGTCCGAAACGTTCCCATGGAGATGCTGTTGTTTTGCCTGAAATGATCCGCGTGGTGTTAATAATCACAAAGCCACAGCTCAGTTCAGTTTGGCTCATTTGCTGAAGTATTGGGGCATTTATTTTCACATATATAGACATGTATTGGCTCTTGAAAATGTGTTTTCTAATTTTTCTTGAGATTTCAGACCATCTTAAAAGTCATTATGCTGTGTTTGCCCATGTGTGCGTTGTGTAACCATGTTAAGTGTGAAAGGATTTAGACATTCTTAGTGCAATACAAACCGAAAATAATGAAATAAATGCTCGGATGTGTTCTATACTTTCTCTTTCGTCTTATAAGAATGATAATAAAGTAAAGCCTTTTTTTTTTTCAAATCGCACCATCCATGAAAGGACTATTCATAGCTCGAGAGTAGATTGTTGCGATGGGCATTCTCCGGCATACTCTGGAACAAACTGTACTTATTGAGTAACATGAGATATTTACACAGAAATATGGTCCATTCTAGTGATGCACATGTTGTCTTTTCTCAGGTCGGGCCAAGAAAGTCATTTGAATGCTGCAGGTTCTAAACTGCAGACCCGTATATCGCACGTACGCGCTCCATGTCTTTGTATTCAGCTGTGTCTAGAGTCACTTCCTCATTAGACTCATTTCTCAGTGAATATGAGCCTGATTGTAATAAAACACACAGTGTTTTGAAGCTTAAAATACAGAAAACATGTGTCTCCTGGGTTAAAACGCAATCAAACGCATTGATATCTTCTTCTACAGCGAGTCAAACGCTTGCGCTTCCTGCTAGAGTGCCCCCCGGTGGCCGTAAATTAGACTTAGTTCTCTTCTTCCCACTGCAAGTATTTCTATTGGACATAACTTGATGTTGGCAATATTAAACGAGTCAAACATTTTTACACTTTACTTTCAGAAATGATTTGTGTTTCTGTAATTCCTTCTATAAACTTGAGTATTTTTTGTTGTTTTGTCCATCTAATTACACTCATAAATTGAATTTTAAATACATTTTACGTCCAAACTACAGCATCACTCTGTTCTGAAGTACTAGTTTCTCCAAATACATTTTTACTCTTACTGGGGTAATTATGTCGGTCAATACCTTTTACTTCTAGGTGAGTATTTTAAACGTACCGGTGCTTACTTCAGGTACACATTTTTGGCTTCTTTACCCGCAGGTCGACCTCTGAACACCCTCTGATCTCTGCATCGTGCACAGAAAGAGGATCTTAACAAGCAGCAGTTCTGTGCCAGATCCTGATGGACACGTGGCACTGGGTTTACTCACCTTGACAACGCGGCGAAGACGAGACACTTTCGCCGAGGCTCGAGGTGAAGGCTCCTGACACCGGCAACTGACACCTCACAATCCCCCACCGCTCCCGATTTTAATGGGATTAGCAGAAAGTGCCATTTTCACACATCATTTCCGCAGGTTTGTCGGAGCGTTTGTCAGGAGTACGGCATAATTTAACGGATCGTACAGCAAAGGTCACACACTCCGCTTTTTATACATTCTCTGTCAGACTTCTTAACAGAATGTACTGGATTTTCACAGCCGTTGGTGTTACTTTCCATTTCACTTTGTCCTTCGCGCAGTAAGCGGTACGTAATTACATAGCAAGAAATAGCAGAACAAATAATTGGTGTTTTTTAGCAGTAGTTGAGCCGTTCGCTGTAGAAAATGACTTTTTAGAAACGGCAGAGCAACAGTAAGTAGGTGGTTCAGGTTTCAGCCTCGAGAATATAATTTTTCTCAGTCGTGCAGCAGACCGGAATTATATTTAACAAGAAGATTGAAGGGTCCAAAGAGCGGTTAACTGCTGATTGTGCATGTGGGTGCAGTGGACATGCGGCGGGAACAGACTGAAGTTTTGAAAAAAGACTTCTTGAAGTTATTCGACGTGCTTGATAAAATGGAAATCAAAACTTTCATAAGTGGACCTCTTCCAAACATCGACAGGAGGATAAACAAGTTTAGCCGGCTTCTTCAGCTGAACACATGGCTGTCCAAAGAGTGCTCCCCGAGAGGACTACACTACATTGAGAACTTCTATCTATTCTGGAAACGAGAGGACCTGTTTAAGAGAAATGGCCCCCACCTATGCAGAGGTGGAGTGAGGGTGCTGACAGAGAACCTGCTCCACGCTCTGAGGCATTGGACTGGGCCTGGACAGGGTCCTGAGCAGATAGTTAGAGAAGAGAGGAATGAGAGAAGAATTCCTGCTCCCTCAGCCAGAGACCGAGCCAATGTTTCAACATCAAAAGCACCACAACCTCAGCCTCCACCAAAGGATTCATCAGCAGCTGCTCCACCACCACCAGCAAAGGATTCAGCTCCAGCTGCTCCACATTCACCTCCACCACCTCCAGCAAAGGAACAATCTTCAAAGGCCTTGGACCCATCTGTGACAAGCCCAACAACATCCCTGTCATCGCCCCTGCCTTCACACCA
This sequence comes from Eucyclogobius newberryi, assembly GCF_026437365.1. Classification (NCBI taxonomy): domain Eukaryota; kingdom Metazoa; phylum Chordata; class Actinopteri; order Gobiiformes; family Gobiidae; genus Eucyclogobius; species Eucyclogobius newberryi. The sequence continues at coordinate 7,963,909 of NW_027316389.1, forward strand.
GCCCTGGGTTCCCCCTGCAACATCTACTCCCACTAAAGATTCATCATTCTCCTTCTCATCTCCACTCTCACCCATGGGCCTTCCCAGCCATTTTGAAAGTCTGATCAAATCAGGCATTAAGATGGCTCCACTCACGCCCAATATAGCAAGGGCTATGCCGACTACACCAACAAAAGCCCCACCACCCATCCCCCCTCGCCTCTCACCTGGTCCCAAACTCTCCTTGGCTACAAAAGCCCCACCACCCATCCAACCTCGCCTTTTACCTGGTATCTCCCATAGCTAGGATGCACTGGGTTTCAGCGTTGCCGGGACTTATTGTCACATTAAAAATCAAACCAACCCGGGGCCCTATGTAAAAAGAGCCCCCCCTAGTGCTATTTCTGTAGTCACATCATCACACAGATGGAAAAACAAAATGCGAGTCAGGCCCAATCTGAGAAATGTGATTCATATTCCCTGTGAAAAGATAAAGCCCAGTTCCACTGAATCTAGTCTGAAACTTGCTGTGCTAAATGTCAGATCCTTATGTAACAAATCTCTCTTAATTAATAATTTTATTTCTTCTTATAATCTTGATTTTATGTTTTTAACTGAAACATGGCTTGACAAAAACACAGGAAATGTAGTTCTGATAGAATCTGCTCCACCCAACTTTAAGTTTGAATCTGAAACACGAGAAAACAAAAAAGGGGGTGGAGTCTGTGCTGTCTTTAGAGATGAAATAATTACCCGCAGGTTGTCTTTTGGGGTGTTTTCATCATTTGAGTATGTATCCTTTAAAATGGAGCTAAAACGGTCTCCATCCATTCTCTTCATTGTTTTATACAAGCCTCCCCAGCACTGCCAAAGTTTTATTGATGATTTTACTGAGATGTTTCAGTCATATGCACAGACTTTGATGGTTTGGTCATTACAGGTGATTTCAATGTGCATGTTGATAATGTTTGTGACAGAAACGCTAAAGAGCTTGATGCTGTCCTTGAAACCTTCAGTCTTACTCAGCATGTGAGAGGCCCCACCCACAGCAAAGGACACACTCTAGATCTCATAATTACAAAGGGGGTAAATATTTCAAATGTTAATGTGATCGATGTTGCTCTGTCTGATCATTTCTGTGTCTTCTTTGACCTGTCTGTTTCTCCCCAACCTCCGGTTGGTCCTGCAGTTGTTCAGAGGAGACACATAAGTGATGGCACAGGTGCACTGTTTATGGAAATGATAAACTTTGAAAATGTCTCATGTTCTAATGTAAATGATTTGTTGAACTCTGTTACATCTAGTGTTTTGAATGTTCTGGACACCATCGCCCCTATAAAGGCTAAAATGGTTAAAAATAAGCAGAAGGCGCCGTGGAGAAATGATGATTCGGTCAGGGCACAGAAAAGGGAGTGCCGCAGGGCCGAACGGAAATGGCGCAAGTCAAAGCTCCAGGTTCAAAAAGAGATTTACAAAGAAAAGCTGAACATGTACAACCTAATCTTATGTAGAACTAGGGAAAGATATTTTTCTGAAATAATTGGAAGCTGCAGTAACAACTCGCGTGTCCTGTTTGCCACAGTAAACAGATTAACAAACCCTCCAGCTCAGCTGCCGTTAGAACTCATTTCCACATCCAAGTGTAATGAGTTTGCATTATTCTTTAATGACAAAGTTCAGGGCATTAAAAATGCTATAAATCCCACAATGCAAAAAATTACCCTAAAACCACCAAGACACTTAGAGCTAACTCACTTTGCACCAGTAACTGACAAAACTGTCCATGAGATCATCACCAGTCTGAGTTCATCTACATGCTGCCTTGATGTGTTACCCACCAGATTTCTAAAGTCTGTGCTGAACAGTTTGTTAGCACCATTCACTCACCTAGTTAACATGTCGCTTCAATCTGGAACATTCCCAATGTCTTTGAAAACTGCGGTCATAAAGCCTCTCCTAAAGAAGAGCAGTCTTGATGCCGCAGTACTGAGTCATTACCGGCCCATCTCTAATCTGCCATTTTTGGGCAAAGTCCTTGAAAAGGTTGTTTACCAACAGCTCACAGATTTCCTCTTAATAAACAACTCATTTGATGTTTTTCAGTCAGGTTTTAGACCTCATCACAGCACTGAGACTGCTCTTGTCAAGGTGACAAATGACATCCGCCTGAACACTGACACGGGCAAAGCCTCAGTCTTAATTCTGTTGGATCTGAGTGCTGCTTTTGACACTGTCGATCATGGGATCTTCTTACAGAGACTAGAGGACTAGGTGGGCATCACTGGCACTGCCCTAAACTGGTTAAGGTCCTATCTGGAAGACAGGAAGTACTTTGTTGAAATTGGTAGCTGTGTCTCAGACCACATGACCCTGACCTGTGGAGTGCTCCAAGGGTCAGTCCTGGGTCCCCTTCTGTTCAACCTCTACATGCTGCCGTTAGGTCAGTTGATACGCAGTGAAAATGTGTCCTATCACAATTATGCAGACGACACTCAGATCTATGTTTCACTATCGGCAGGTGACTATGGACCAGTAGATTCACTCTGTCACTGCATCCAACAGATCAGTTTGTGGATGCAAAACAACTTTCTCCAGCTGAACTCAGACAAGACTGAAATAATCGTTTTTGGCCCACAGAAACAAAGAGAAAGTGTTAGCGGTCACCTCCAGAGTCTCGCTCTAAAACCTACAAACCAAATTAGAAATCTGGGGGTAATAATGGACTCAGACTTGAACTTTAATAGCCACATCAAATCAATAACATCAGCAGCTTTTTACTATCTAAAAAACATGGCCAAAATCAAAAATATAGTGTCAAAACCAGATTTAGAGAGACTTATCCATGCGTTTGTCTCCAGTAGATTAGACTACTGTAACGGCCTGCTCACTGGCCTCTCCAAACGAGTTGTAAAACAGCTGCAGTACATCCAGAACGCTGCTGCTCGGGTCCTGACTAGAACCAGGAAGTATGATCACATTAGTCCTGTTCTCAGGTCTCTGCACTGGCTCCTGTGGCTCAGAGAATAGACTTTAAAGCAGCTCTGCTTGTGTACAAGTCTCTCCATGGCCTAGCACCAAAGTACATCTTGGATATGTTAGTGCCATATGAACCATCTCGGACTCTGAGGACCTCAGGGACCGGCCTCCTGCTGGTGCCCAGAGTCAGGACAAAACATGGGGAATCTGCGTTTCAGTTTTATGCAGCTAAAATCTGGAACAGTCTTCCTGAAGATGTGAGACAGGCTTCAACTCTGACAATGTTCAAATCTAAGCTAAAAACAGTTTTGTTTAGCTGCGCATATGACTGAAAGGATTTTTTCTTTGCACTCTTCTCTTTTGTTTGTGATTTTATTAGTTTAGAAAATCAGTTGGATTGATAATTTTTAATTTAGTTAATTTTATTGTATTTCTGTTTCTGTAATTTCTTTGTGATTTGAATGCATTTTTCCTGCTGTGAAGCACTTTGAATTGCCTTGTGTATGAAATGTGCTCTACAAATAAACTTGCCTTGCCTTGCCTTGCCTTAACTGTCAATATATTTCACAGTACGTCCTTAACAACAATACAGAAACGTTGTTAAATATGCAAATGTAATACATGTATGGGTATTAGAAATCAATCAAAGTAGCGCACAGTTCATACGAAAGTAACTCGAGTAAGTGCTTTATAACAGTTAAAACATGCTAAAATCACAATACAATACAAACCAAGGACAAAAATAAAGGTATAATGAGTAACAAGGATAGATGAACGGCCGATTGAATTTAAAGTACTGAAACATAGATGTTAAAAGTACATGGTGTAACTTTTTATTGAACTAATATGACCTGTAATTTGGCCCCTTGTTTAAAGTGCGGTTGCTATAGGTAACGGTTATGTCAGATCTGCTGTCAGGGTCCAACCAGGAAGTAAAATGATAGCTTCATAAAAATTGTAGGAAACTAGGAAAAACATGGTTAATGTTGAAGCGCCCCCTACAGGTCGGACGACTCATGGAACTGAAAAGCAGTTCAGATAAATGTTTTGTGAATGTTGCTAAAAAATGTAGAAATGTTGTGACAGAATAGCAATTTTTTAAGGTTTATAATTTAACTTCCTGTTTGTAATTGATGACATCACACTAGGAAATTACTCAGGAAACACGGCGCCAAAACTCATCTAATGTCACAATTTGTTTAATTTAACAAATACAAATATATGAGAGCGACTTTATTTAGTTGTGTTGATGTTTAAAATGTCAAAAAAGTAGTTTATTTGTGTAAATTCTGCATAAACTGGAATGAGTGTCCCTGGTGTGATGTCACTTCCTGTCGTTTTCTACACATTTTTCAACGTTTTCTCCACAAATACCTGCTCGATTGATGTAAAACTATAATGTATATGTACAACAGGTATAAATACACCAAATAAAGTCATAATTAGAAAATCATTTTAAAAAAAAACTGTCATAGGTAATTTGACTAAGTCTTCGTGAAATTGCCTGCCAAATCTGTCACAAGCACTTTATAAATTCTTACGCCGTCTTTGTGTTGCGATGCCAAGCACACGCACAAACGCACATGAATCCGCTCTATGTCCAGCTGTCATTATTATAACATATCGTCTGCCAACGGGGGGTTTTACACATGACGGATCGACACCATGTTTAGACGTGGTGCGGTTTCAAAGTGTTGTTGTGAGTCGAGTGGTAGATTGCTGTTTTCATCATTTTACTCGCTAAAAATTGTTCAAACGTTTCCTGACCATTGCAGCCGTATCTAAACCGTTATCAGAGTTTAATAGAAGGTTTTATCAAGTTTGTATCTAGATAAATGGAATAAAACCAAGCAAATTGAATATTAATATCACTGAAGTCGGTTGATCTCTGTTCTGATCCGTTTGCTCAGGTTTATCAGCAGTTAAAAAAAATAAAAAAATGTAGTGTTTTCACAAATGTCTGGTTCATATTTAACGTAAAATGAACAGCATATTATACGCATTTTGTCTCGGAATGTGTTGCCGTGGTAAGTGACCAACCATCGACTTTTGACTCAAATTAGGCGAACACAAGAGACTTTGGAGATATATAAAAAAAAAAAAAAAAGACCGTTTGATTTGAAATGGACCTGTATCTTGTACTGGTGGCGTCCCCTGCTTGTCTCCATGGAGATAGTTAATACCATGTAGAACACCTTTCATTTTACCGTATCACAAATATTTAAAAACAGTACGACTTAATTTGACAGCAATATGGATACAAAAATGTGTGAAGATGTTTATCCCATTTTAGCCACTGTAGCATCATAAAGTTAAATAAATCAAATTAAACGACTCGTCAACTCTTCCTCACAGTTTTGAGAGTGATATTAAATGTACCTCAGCGTTTTGTCATGAAAGGCAGGAACTAGAACAGAGCTTCCTGGTCTCACGTGTTCAGAACAGACCAGTACCAATGTAAACCTTCTGCTCCATTCATTTTAATGACGCAGCAACTTAAAAACACGCTTACCTTGTCATGTATTCGATTATTTTATATGTCTTTAGAGTAGGGGTGTCCAAACTGTAGCCCGGGGGCCAAATGGGGCCCTCAGACCAATTTCTGTTGGCGCTCCAGCTTGCTGCTAAGTTGGCTCAAACAACACAGAGTTTTTCCTGTAAAATTGGAAAAAATCAAACATGTTTTGTCATACCAACCAAATATGAATGTTCCAAGTCTTATTAAAGGTTTGGAGGAGCATGTTTGTGGCCCTCTGCTCCGTACATAAGTTTCAAAATGCGGCCATCGTTTGGACACCCCTGCCATAGAGTCGTCATCCATCTTTCTCAGTTCACTTATATATGCAGTACAGTATTTTTTGGAATTTTTCATAGTTTCGCCGTGGTGCGACTTATACTCCAGAGCGACTTATATGTGATATCAACTCCAGAGTTTGTGGAGTTGTTTAGAAGTGACACAGAGGAAGAAGAATTCAGTGGATTTAGTGATTTGGGGTAAAACTGATGCTTTGGTAAACTTGTTAGCATGTTCTTTATGCTATAGTTATTTGAATAACTGTTCATATGTTACGTTAACATACCAGACACTTACCACAGTTCTGTCTGTGCCTCATGTAGCTGAAGGTGTTAGCGTTAGCATACGTCATGTAGCTGAAGGTGTTAGCGTTAGCATACGTACACCTATTCACCATGTTCTCTGTGTGTTCTCTCATGTTATTATTTTAAACTGCATTTTAAAATGAAATGTCTGTTCTTGGTCTTGGATTTTATCAAAATTTGATAAAATCCAATACATTTCCCCCAAAAAATGTGACACATACTCCAGTGCGACTTATATACGCGTTTTCTTCTCTGTTATGCATTTTTTGGCTGGTGCGACTTATACTCTGGTGCGACTTATAGTCCGGAAAATACAGTATTTATGGTTCCTTATAAACTAAAATACCTTTGGTGCCTGCTATATTTTTGGTGCGATCATATTCAAGAAATATTCATCATGTTAGCTTCGTTTAAGCTTCTGGCGCTAACTGCTACGTCGTCGTCGGGTCACCAATACAGAACTTCTTTCAGAGCAAACTCAACATTTAGACTATACGCTGAAAAACAAAGCATCTCGGTCACGTAACTTAGCCTCGCCGCTCGAAAACAAGTAATAAACAATGTTAAATCTCCTTTATCTGCTTGTCGATACTCCTTTATATGAAATAGGACAATATTATGATTCTGTTTTCTCCGCGCGCGGGTCCCTTTCACCAAAAATCAGTAAAACATTAGGTTAAAAGCATTACACTGTGAAAGCGCGCGTTCCAAATCAATATGGCGGCCGCTTTTGTTGTTACTGCGGCTCGTGGCGGGTGATGGATGGCTCTGCGGCTGGAGGTGGATTACGCTAACACACTTTTTCAGTCAAAAACATCTCCAAACGTGGTTTCGTCGGTGGATTTGTGACCAGGAGCTGCACGGTGGGAATACAGCCCGCTTCTGCCACAGCGTAAGGAGCACCTTTCGGTCCGGGAGGCGCCATAAATATTCATGGCGGAAGAGTCCTAGATGTTGCTCTGAGCTGCGATTCATTTTTCTGTAAAGTCAGCTGTCAGGACCCAAACGTGAGGAATGTGCCAGTGGGTCTTGCAAAGTCTCATACGTGCGTCATTTTCTTTCTTTTTTTGGCCCGTAGGTTTTATTTGACGGGACAGTGCGGCGTGAAATGGGGGTACGACTGGTGAAGGACCAGCAGGAAATTGTTGAGAATCAGATTTCAATTAAATGTATTTTTGTAACGCCCAAAATCACAACAGCGGTTTCCTCGAAGGACGAATGTGAAAAACAGATTAAACAATGTTCATAGGGACTTGGCAATGTCCCAGCGTCCCGTGTCCTTAGACAAATGTCCCAGCATCCCGTGTCTTTAGACAAAATGTCCTAGCATCCCGTGTCCTTAGACAAATGTCCCAGCGTTCCGTGTCCTTAGACAAATGTCCCAGCGTCCCATGTCCTTAGACAAATGTCCCAGCATCCCATGTCCTTAGACTAAATGTCCCAGCATCCCATGTCCTTAGACTAAATGTCCTAGCATCCCCTGTCCTTAGACAAATGTTCCAGCATCCTGTGTCATTAGACAAATGTTCCAACGTCCCGTGTCCTTAGACAAATGTCCCAGCATCCCGTGTCCATAGATAAATGTCCCAGCATCCCGTGTCCTTAGACAAATGTCCCAGAGTCCCCTGTGCTTTGACAAATGTCCCAGCATCCCGTGTCCTTAGACAAATGTCCCAGCGTCCCCTGTCCTTAGACAAATGTCCCAGCATCCAGTGTTCTTAGACAAATGTCCCAGCATCCCGTGTCCTTAGACAAATGTCCCAGCGTCCCCTGTCCTTAGACAAATGTCACAGCATCCTGTGTCCTTAGACAAATGTCCCAGCGTCCTGTGTCTTTAGACAAATGTTCCAGCATCCCGTGTCCTTAGACAAAAAATGTCCCAGCATCCCATGTCCTTAGACAAATGTCCCAGCATCCCTTGTCCTTAGACAAATGTCCCCGCATCCTGTGTCCTTAGACAAATGTCCCCGCATCCCCTGTCCTTAGACAAATGTCCCAGCATCCCGTGTCCTTAGACAAATGTCCCAGCATCCCGTGTCCTTAGACAAATGTCCCAGCATCCTGTGTCCTTAGACAAATGTCCCAGCATCCTGTATCCTTAGACAAAAAATTTCCCAGCATCCTGTGTCCTTAGACAAATGTCCCAAGCTCCCGTGTCCTTAGACCCTTCTTCTCGGCCAGGAAAAACTACAAAACCTCCTTGGGAAAAAGTAGAAACCTGGAGGAGTTCCAGAGTGAAGGAGAGATCTGACTCCCTCAGACGGACAGGAGGACGCGAGACAGTGGAGCTGGAGCCACTCAGGAGGAGAACCAGTTCTTCAGGAGGAGAACCAGTTCTTCAGGAGGAGAACCAGTTCTTCAGGAGGAGAACCAGTTCTTCAGGAGGAGAACCAGTTCTTCCAGTCAGATGAAAACCCGTTCATATGAAGTAGAATAGTAGAAAAAGCTTCAGTTGTAGTCACATATGCCTCTACATATGAAGTAGAGGCAGTATCTCCAGGGACTCGAGGAGCATCACAGGTCATCGAAGTGCCGTGAGTGGGACAGGCTCCACGAGACAGGTTTGTGTGCCATCAATCATTTCTTACATAAACAGATCCGAGCCTTCCAAAAGAGTAGTTATCATTGCTGTATTTTTATTTCCAACCTTTTTCAATGTCACGGCTTTGTTCTGTTAAATAACCACCAGAAAGCACTCTCAGTTTTGACAAAATGGAGGAAAAAGAGCAACAAGAAAAAGAAACATTGGTTTTTAGATGCCATTTGTTTCGCAGCTTAGACACATTTACATTTTAGAGGTTGAATTTGAGGACGGGCGTTTGGAGCGAGCATAAATGAGCGGCAGTGGCTCAGGGAAACAATTCATTGTCTTGTCTTGTAACCAGAGGTGGGCAATACATTTTGTTAACTTTTTTCACTTTTCTAATTCATCTTTTTATAAATTAGACGTACATTAGATGCGCCGTTGTAATGACCACAGGGTGGGACAAAAGAAACGGCTTAAAGTCTGAAAAGTACAGTACTTTAGCTCCTCTTTTCAGACAGATACACCAGGACTAGGGCTGTATTCAATATATCGATATTGTGATATATCGTGACGTACTTCTTGGCAATACGTGTATCCATACAGAGCTCTGCATCGTGATACTTTTAAACGACATGAAGTCATTCGAAATTGACGAGTTCTACACTGAACCTGTGGACTGCAAATCATAATTTTAGTCAACTTTTAACACCGCTATTAAGGGATATCCATGAATCAGTATCGTATCAAGTTCTGAGTATCGGTATCGTATCGTGGACCCTGTATCGGAATATGTATTGTATCGTGTGTTACTAGGCAACACCCAGCCGTAACCAGGACTCACCACGTCCACCACAAGCTACAAAACATATTAACACTGACGTCTAATTTTCTTTCTTATGCACCAATCGTCAAAGCATCTTTATTCTTTATACATTGTTTGCTGACAAAGGCAACAAACTTTTTTCTTTGACTCTGAGAGAAGTTTTCACTCCTAACTCCTCACCCCAAGTGTCAGTGTGAGAATGGGTGAGTGGAAAAGCCCCACATGTGACCGTTTACTATTTCCCATGGACCTCAGCGCATCGTTTGACCCCATCGACCACAACGTTCTTCTGCAGAGGTTAGAATGTGATGCAGGTGTCGGAGTCCCCGCCCTCAGCTGCTTAAAATCCTATTTATTTGATAGGTACCAATTTGTTAATGTAAATCAGAGCTCCTCACCTTGCTCTAAAGCAGTCCTTCTCGAATAGTCTGACCCCGGGACCTTGCTTTTTTTGCCACACTGAAATAACGTGTAATTGCACATCCACTACAGTAGGTGGCAGTGGCGCCCGCATTGTCCGTGCGAGCGCCACTGAATCAATGCGCGCACGTATCGATACTGTTCTACTGTATTGTTTTGGGGCGCAGACGGCACAGAACAGGAAATGTAAAATTCCGTGAACAATCCCTCAAGAGACCTCATGAAATAACGTTTAACAGGGATGAGAAGACGGCGGATACATACAAAGATAATGAGACAAACGACAGGCTCCAGAATGCTAAGACGAGGAGATACGACAAAACGTACGTAGCGCTTGGTTTCACTTGGTTTCACATGCGCTGGAGAAACGAGGAAAGACCAGTGTATTTACTGTGTCTAAAATCACTTTATTGCACTTTTTATAGTTCTGTTCTCTTTTTTGTTGTTTTCTTTACTGTTAATAAGTATGTAATGTTATGTAGAGGTGTTGCCTAATTTTATTATAAGTACACCTAACACCATTGTTATAAGTCTGATAATAATTTTATAGACAAATTATATGATTTATAGTCGCGGCGGAGAGTGGGGGCGTTAGCACTGCTCTAAAGTAACTTATGGTGTGCCTCAGGGGTCAGTACTCTGCCCAATCCTGTTTACTCTGTATATGCTGCCGTTAGGTGACATTATCCGAAAGCATGGCATGAACTCCTCCAGGTTTTTAATGTTTCCCAAGGATGTTTTTGTAGATGACTGAACATATAGGCTTACTTGACGTTTTATTCCAACAAAAAACTTATCTCAACCAGCTATTCTTACATTTCTGCAATGTTCTTTTTAAAATATGTACATTTCACAATTTGCGTAAAAAAGGAATATAAAAACCTCAACTTTATTAAACTAAAAAGGAGTAATTTTCCCCCAATATTTCTTCAACCTGAAACTGTTAAACTCTAAATACATTTCTGACTTCTAATATAGCTTATAGCCAAGTGCCACTGCAGCAACATTGCACCAAAACTGATGAACTATGGGGCTGCTGTAGGCGAATCCCATCTCTCCAAATTATATATACAATATGCCCCGGCAGCGCTCATGTTCCACTTCTGATTACAAAATGCATTATTCAAACTTGAGCCGAATTATTACCGCCTCCCACTTCAGCGAAAGTCTGGCTCTGAGCTGGAGGAAAGTGTAACTCGTAATTAGGACAACAGGGATTTTAGAGCCGTGTCCGCCACTGGAAGATGTCACAATCTACACCTAAGACGTTTCTCAGCCTGTATCTTACCCTTGTGCATTAGATTGGACCTACGGAGATATGGAATTGATACGAATCGCATTATTTGCATTATTCTTTATCTGTTCCGTAGGTGGCGTTTACGTGACATTGCAATTTTCTCGTTTAAATTGAGCTGAAGATGGAAATATGGCGGGGATTTGCTGTTGGGGATTGCAGGCTTGTTGACCGGGTTTGTGGTTCATATCTCTGTAATTACAAAAACTGGCACAAAGTTTGATGCATTCCCTGTCAGTGTACGGCCAGTAGATGGAGCTCTAACACCAAATCCAGATGACGGAACGCCTGACCAATAGAAAATCTCGTGTGCTTCTCCATACGTGCATTATTTTCATCTCTAAATCATGAGACGCCAAAGTAAAAGGTACAGAAGAGTCCTCCTGTAATCCAGTTCTCAGGTCTCTGCACTGCCCCCTGTGGCTCAGAGAAGAGACTTTAAAGCAGCTCTGCTTGTGTACAAGTCTCTCCATGGCCTAGCACCAAAGTACATCTCAGACATGTTAGTGCCATATGAACCATCTCAGACTCTGAGGACCTCAGAGGCCTCCTGCTGGTGCCAGAGTCAGGACTAAACATGGACTGGCCTCTTGCTGGTGCCAGAGTCAGGACTAAACATGGATGGGCCTCCTGCTGGTGCCAGAGTCAGGACTAAACATGGGCTGGCCTCCTGCTGGTGCCAGAGTCAGGACTAAACATGGACCGGCCTCCTGCTGGTGCCAGAGTCAAGACTAAACATGGACCGGCCTCCTGCTGGTGCCAGAGTCAGGACTAAACATGGACCGGCCTCCTGCTGGTGCCCAGAGTCAGGACTAAACATGGACCGACCTCCTGCTGGTGCCAGAGTCAGGACTAAACATGGGCCGGCCTCCTGCTGGTGCCCAGAGTCAGGACTAAACATGGACCGACCTCCTGCTGGTGCCAGAGTCAGGACTAAACATGGGCCGGCCTCCTACTGGTGCCCAGAGTCAGGACTAAACATGGACCGGCCTCCTGCTGGTGCCCAGAGTCAGGACTAAACATGGACCGACCTCCTGCTGGTGCCAGAGTCAGGACTAAACATGGGCCGGCCTCCTGCTGGTGCCCAGAGTCAGGACTAAACATGGGCCGGCCTCCTGCTGGTGCCCAGAGTCAGGACATATGACTGAAAGTATTTTTCTCTGCACTCTTCTCTTTTATGTCTTAAACTGTTTTGTAATTTCTGTCATTTCTTTGTGATTTGAATGCATTGTTTTGTCGTGTGAAGCACTTTGAATCGCCTTCTGTATGAAATGTGCTCTACAAATAAACATGCCTCGGCTTACAGAGAATGCATAATACGTGTCCTAAAAGCGATGAGATGAATGTGACAGAGACTAGAGAGATGTTTTTTTGGATCCACTCGAGTCTGAAATGAAGCTTTATTGAAACAAGCTTCGACATCCGCGGATCCTTTTGTGGCCAACAGTGAATCTCCCGTAGTGTCACGTACTTACGGCGCCGTCGGGTTCATATGTGATTTTACAGTTCCACCTAAAGCCCCGCCCAACAAAAAGCGCCATTCACTGAACGCGCAATAAATCAAAGTAACTATTTCAACTTATGCGATTGAAGCTGAAATGTAAAGAGGTCGGGGGAACGGGCTTTTCTCATCTTTCCCTTCTCTTTGGTTCTTTAGAAGTCCAGAGTTAGTTTGACGCAATGAATTATAATTATACATTGAGACACTTTCCATATGGTGCTGCCGCTCTTCTGTTAAATGTGCAAACATAAAAAAGATTTGCTTTATGGCTCGGCAATAAGGCATAATAATGAATCCGTTTTTTCACATGTATTACAATATTCAAATTGCCTTTCTACGTTGCCTTACAGAACATAAAAAAAAAAATTATTATCATGATTAACGTTTATTTAACCAGATGAATACACATTGAGATAAAACTGTTTAAAAATGTCAAGGCTGTAGAAAAAAGTAGCAGCACATAAATCATAAAACTATTCATACATTTAAAAGAGACATTTAAGAAACGTTATTGGACATGGGCGCGCAACCGCAAATAGTCTTATAGATTAGATTCATCCAATCAAAGACTCGGATCGTAGTAGTAGTTTTTCATGCACAAAGAAGTTGGACTGCGCGTAACAACGAAACTCAAATCCTCTTTTACCCAAAACCAGACCAAATTAGACCAGTTTTGTCCCAGTTTATACGCAACTAAAAAGAACCGATTAGGCACGTTTAGCTTTGTCTAGAAATTTAGCATCACAGATTCTCTTTTACGTGGAAGAGTAGGGCGGTGTTCACAATATATCGATATATCGTGGCGGACTTCTTGGCAACACATGTATCGATAAAGACCTTTTCTACTTTTAAAACAACATTAAGTCATTATAAATTGCCGAGTTCTACCTACAGACTGCTGCAGGCTGAATCTGAGGAGCTGAACATGTGACTTCATCATAGGACAGTTGTATTCTGATATCAAAAACAGTGTGAACATGAGATTCTAACACGAGATTCATTTTGTCATTCTACTTGATCAAAACGTCCATTTAGTAAACGTTTAACAACAGTTTTATGGGATATCAATGAATCCGGACGCGTATCGCATCAAGTTCCACGTATCGGTGTTCGTATCGCGGACCCTGTATCGAGAAACGTATCGTATTGTGAAGTACTCGGTGGTATCCAGCCCTACTAGGAAGTGCGTCACTCGCGTTATTTGTTCCCCGCAGCGCAAAAAACCACCAGGTACCGTAGTTCTCACTTTCATTTCGACGTAGCGTATCGAAACGGAACTACACTGCGGTGGAGGGGCTAAATCGAGCGAGCACACGTACAAACGCTGTGGCTGATTCTGACCTGGAGTAGTTGAAGGCCACTCCCAGTCTGCTCCCGTATTTATCCCGACTGCGCTGTTCACGTGAAATCCGAGCACGGACTAGAAGAAGTCGAGTTTTTGGGAGCGTCGACGTGCCCGGGTTGCCGTGCACTTTTAAATTGGACAAGGCAAGCTATCCAGTTACCTCGGTGTGGGCGTAAACGTGCGAGTGAGTCCACCACAACCCGTTAGAAATCTTAAAGTACGATGATACGTTGATAAAATGTACTCGATATACATCAACAGACTTTTGATCCACCTTTTCCGTCACATTTCTTCCTCTAAAGTCTGAACTCTCCGCCATGCGTCCAGTACCACCTCTCAATTAAAATGGATGATTGTTGATGATCATAAAACGTATATAATCCTGAGAAATGAGTTATAAATGCAGAGTATAAATTCTTCTAACTCTCCAAACTAATGCATGATGTGTTTTGTGGATATGTAGTTTGCAGTGTGTGGTACAATTAGGCCTCTTGAATTAGAAATCACTTCCTGATTAAACTGCAGAGATTAAAAAACATAAGAGGAAACTTTCCAAATCCTCATTCCAGGGCCAATTTAGACCGGCTCGTTTCACAAACCCACAACTTGTACAAAGTGGCACAGACGGACCAGAGTTTTCGAAATCATGTGTAAAAAGGCCGACTTAAAACTACTTAAAACAGTTAGTAACTTAAGCAGTAACGAATGAGTCAATAAGTACTATCAGTTTTGTCATTTTGGAACGAAACAAGCTGGTGTGTACGTTCATACTTTCTCACATTCGCGGTAAATATGCGCAGGTAGTGTTCTTATTCATCCAAATTCAACACGATCAAATCACAGCCGCTAGTTACAATAAAATGACAGAAACGGAGGCTGCAGACCTGAAGTTACGTGTCGCAGCTGCTCTTCAGAGTGCCAAACATCACATCTGAAGAGAGGAAGAAGACACTCTCAGCACTGCAAACAGATCACAGCATTAACATTCTTCCCTCGGACGAGGGACGACGCTGCGCGCCTCAACACGGCTGATTATGAAGCCAGAGTCCACATCCTCCTCCAGGTCACGACCACATGAGAGCGTTTGAAAGGAGAGCCGACCCGTGGCTACGAGAAGAAAGGGATGGACTGTTTACAAAGGCTTTAGAGAGGAGAGGAGGTGATAGACTGTTTACAGACGCTTGAAAAAGAGGAGAGGAGGTGATAGACTGTTTACAGACGCTTGAAAAAGAGGAGAGGAGGTGATAGACTTTTTACAGACGCTTGAAAAAGAGGAGAGGAGGTGATGGACTGTTTACAGACGCTTGAAAAAGAGGAGAGGAGGTGATGGACTGTTTACAGACGCTTGAAAAAGAGGAGAGGAGGTGATGGACTGTTTACAGGAGCTTGAAAAAGAGGAGAGGAGGTGATAGACTGTTTACAGACACTTGAAAAAGAGGAGAGGAGGTGATGGACTGTTTACAGACACTTGAAAAAGAGGAGAGGAGGTGATAGACTGTTTACAGATGCTTGAAAAAGAGGAGAGGAGGTGATGGACTGTTTACAGACGCTTGAAAAAGAGGAGAGGAGGTGATGGACTGTTTACAGACGCTTGAAAAAGAGGAGAGGAGGTGATAGACTGTTTACAGATGCTTGAAAAAGAGGAGAGGAGGTGATAGACTGTTTACAGATGCTTTAAAAAGAGGAGAGGAGGTGATAGACTGTTTACAGACACTTGAAAAAGGAGAGGAGGTGATGGACTGTTTACAGACGCTTGAAAAAGAGGAGAGGAGGTGATAGACTGTTTACAGACGCTTGAAAAAGGAGAGGAGGTGATGGACTGTTTACAGGAGCTTGAAAAAGGAGAGGAGGTGATGGACTGTTTACAGACGCTTGAAAAAGAGGAGAGGAGGTGATGGACTGTTTACAGACGCTTGAAAAAGAGGAGAGGAGGTGATGGACTGTTTACAGACGCTTGAAAAAGAGGAGAGGAGGTGATAGACTGTTTACAGGAGCTTGAAAAAGGAGAGGAGGTGATGGACTGTTTACAGACGCTTGAAAAAGAGGAGAGGAGGTGATAGACTGTTTACAGACGCTTGAAAAAGGAGAGGAGGTGATGGACTGTTTACAGACGCTTGAAAAAGAGGAGAGGAGGTGATGGACTGTTTACAGACGCTTGAAAAAGAGGAGAGGAGGTGATAGACTGTTTACAGGAGCTTGAAAAAGGAGAGGAGGTGATGGACTGTTTACAGACGCTTGAAAAAGAGGAGAGGAGGTGATAGACTGTTTACAGACGCTTGAAAAAGGAGAGGAGGTGATGGACTGTTTACAGACGCTTGAAAAAGAGGAGAGGAGGTGATAGACTGTTTACAGATGCTTGAAAAAGAGGAGAGGAGGTGATAGACTGTTTACAGATGCTTTAAAAAGAGGAGAGGAGGTGATAGACTGTTTACAGGAGCTTGAAAAAGGAGAGGAGGTGATGGACTGTTTACAGACGCTTGAAAAAGAGGAGAGGAGGTGATAGACTGTTTACAGATGCTTGAAAAAGAGGAGAGGAGGTGATAGACTGTTTACAGATGCTTTAAAAAGAGGAGAGGAGGTGATAGACTGTTTACAGACACTTGAAAAAGGAGAGGAGGTGATGGACTGTTTACAGACGCTTGAAAAAGAGGAGAGGAGGTGATAGACTGTTTACAGACGCTTGAAAAAGGAGAGGAGGTGATGGACTGTTTACAGACACTTGAAAAAGGAGAGGAGGTGATGGACTGTTTACAGACACTTGAAAAAGAGGAGAGGAGGTGATGGACTGTTTACAGACGCTTGAAAAAGGAGAGGAGGTGATGGACTGTTTACAGGAGCTTGAAAAAGGAGAGGAGGTGATGGACTGTTTACAGACGCTTGAAAAAGAGGAGAGGAGGTGATGGACTGTTTACAGACGCTTGAAAAAGAGGAGAGGAGGTGATAGACTGTTTACAGGAGCTTGAAAAAGGAGAGGAGGTGATGGACTGTTTACAGACGCTTGAAAAAGAGGAGAGGAGGTGATAGACTGTTTACAGACGCTTGAAAAAGGAGAGGAGGTGATGGACTGTTTACAGACGCTTGAAAAAGAGGAGAGGAGGTGATGGACTGTTTACAGACGCTTGAAAAAGAGGAGAGGAGGTGATAGACTGTTTACAGGAGCTTGAAAAAGGAGAGGAGGTGATGGACTGTTTACAGACACTTGAAAAAGAGGAGAGGAGGTGATAGACTGTTTACAGGAGCTTGAAAAAGGAGAGGAGGTGATGGACTGTTTACAGACGCTTGAAAAAGAGGAGAGGAGGTGATAGACTGTTTACAGACGCTTGAAAAAGGAGAGGAGGTGATGGACTGTTTACAGGAGCTTGAAAAAGGAGAGGAGGTGATGGACTGTTTACAGACGCTTGAAAAAGAGGAGAGGAGGTGATGGACTGTTTACAGGAGCTTGAAAAAGAGGAGAGGAGGTGATGGACTGTTTACAGATGCTTGAAAAAGAGGAGAGGAGGTGATGGACTGTTTACAGATGCTT
The DNA here is from genome assembly GCF_026437365.1 of Eucyclogobius newberryi. Classification (NCBI taxonomy): domain Eukaryota; kingdom Metazoa; phylum Chordata; class Actinopteri; order Gobiiformes; family Gobiidae; genus Eucyclogobius; species Eucyclogobius newberryi. Next base: position 7,981,396 of record NW_027316389.1, read on the forward strand.
TAACCACCAACTTGGCACCGGTGGTTTAGATTGAGAATGACTCTTGGATGAGAGACGAAACGTTTTGAGGCCAGACGATAAAACTGCATTATCGTATTTTCCGGAGTAGAAGTCGCACCAGCCAAAAAAATGCATAACAGAGAAGAATATGAGTATGAAATGCGATTGCAAGTGTGAAAATAAGAAATAATATCACATATAAGTCGCTCCGGAGTATAAGTATATAAGTATAAATATAAGTATAAGTCGCACCTCAGCCAAAACTATGAAAAAAGGTGCAACTTATAATACTATAGTATTTTCTACAGTGGAACACTCCTGGACGAATGAGGACATGTACACAGAAATGTCAAAATATCTAAAATATTTAAATTAGAACTAAACCCAGATCTAAAACTGGATTAGACCAGGAGTGGAACAGGAAGAGCACATCTTTTCTCTCTTTTTCAGTGTAAATACTTTTTTTTAATAATAAACTATTTTAGTTTTGAGATAAGCCCATTGTGATTGTGGGTAAATTGTCTAGAAATTTGCAAAAAAGAGCTGCTATAAATGGGAAGAACGGGAATGATTGGGCAGAGTAATATTTCTGCAGTTTTCATTCATATTTAATCACATTTCTAATGAACTGTCACAATATTGTCATCTCAGCTGTGTCGTCTGAAAACACCAAGAAAACTACAGAGTCGTCTTTGTCAAACGCTGTTCAAACTCAACCAAAACTTTTGAGCTGGAGTCTTTCTTTTTGTTCATTTAAAAAAATAGATAATAATAATACCAGCGAAAATCCTCTGAACATCGTCTGCTCCAACCCACGTAATCCTGTTTTAATGTTCTTCTCTTATTTTATTGTAGATTAATTTTATGACGTGTGGAGCAGTCGACTTTGGCCAAGGTAAAATAAAATAAAAACATGTATATATATTATATATATATATATATATAATACAAAAAATACAATTAGAATATAATAAATAAAACTAATAAAACAAATACAATACATACAATAAATATGATAAATGAAATATAACAAAATAAAATAATAAAGACAATAAATAAAATAAAGACAATAAATAGAATAAATAAAACAATAAAAATAAAGACAATAAATACAATTAAAATAAATGAATTTAAAATGAATACAAAATGAATAAGATATAAATATCCCACCCAAACCCTACATATAGAATATAGAATATACTTTTTTTTTCATACAACCACACCAGACGTTGGCTCTACCTGCACCTCCACCGTCATTGCCCCTCTCTACAACGACTTTATGTGAATCGCGATAAGACCGTGGCGAAGGTGTCCGGATCCGCGGTGTCGGACTCCCTCCGCCTGCTGCTAATGCACCGTCACGCAAAACACACAGTCCCGTCCAATCTTTTATTAGTGCCAGCTTTCCTCTCACTCCCTCTCTCCATCCGTCTCTCTCTGCTGTAAAATGTTGTTTTTCTGTCAGCCCGCCCCTTACTCGCCCCTCACTCGCCCCGGCCCTATACCCACACTGACAGCTCCCAATTAAACAGAACGGCCAATGACACATATCAAAATAATGCACGCCAAGAACTGGGCGAAATAGAGAAAGCTGCAACTAAATCCTTTCATTTTATTCCTACTGTGATGCTGCCAGTTTGCAATGGCGTGTGTGATCTAATAACGTTTGACGCCTGTAGTGGGTTTTATTTGTTTTAAATGGGTAACACTGGGGTCACCTGTCATTTCAATCTGGAGGAAGAATATGAAGAAAACGGTGCTATAGGCTAAGAAATCCGGTGCATTATTCAGCTTCTCCGGCCCCAAGCGCGCTGCATATTGCATTCCAAGTGTATATATGAAAATAATGTTCTTTAAAGGTCTTGATATGTATATTTATTAATTCTCCCGTCAGTTCAGGGGTTTCAGGCGTAAGGATTGCTCTCGGAAGGATTTGCCACGGCCTCTGTTGTCATAATTATAGCACAATAGCTACAGAATTAACAGCAGTTTTATTCCAGTCAGTGGTTGGATATTAATGATGCTGCATCCAAAAAGCAGGCTTCGGAATGCTGCACACTTTTCCATTCAGGAATTACGGCGTGTGCGTGCGTTCCAGTGCGATTCGAGAAGTTTGAACTAGAAAAATCCAACCTCAGAGACCAACTGGAACGCCGCTTAAGTCATGGGTTTCAGCTTCCTGTTTATAGTGACATCTGAGGACTTTTGCCCATTCGAAAAGATACAATGTTTTGTTTTGAATTGTTAACTACGGCGACAGTGATTTTCCTCCTTCATTTTAAATTGAAATGAATTTGACTCATTTACGATCATGTGGTTTTGTAGTTCTGCTGTGATTTAATTTGACTGGATTATTGTTTTAGAACAAGATCAAACTGAATACTTTTTATATTGTGTTACTGGAAACTGGTTTTTTTGGGTGGATATTTATCAACCCAAAAACAAACCAAATGGGAGGAAATAAGAGCATTTTGAAACGTACCTTTAATTTGATTAATCGCTTGGAAAGTAGAAATGCAATTCAATGCCGGCATCTGAGACAAACTTTAAAGCAGTTTATTTTACATAAGATACGATAAGATAAGATATTCCTTTATTGTCCCACATGGGGAAATTTCATTGATAGACGTAGGTAGATACAGAGGTACATACAGAAGAAAAGAACATCAACGGCATCGTATTTTCCTTGAGATGCCTTCAGTTTTTCACTTTCAACGTTCACTTCACAAGTCATTTTCCTCTACGTTGCATGTACTTTATTCACAAAGGGCACTTGTACTCTCTGATTTTGTATTCGTTCTCCATATTGCCCAGATATATTGCTCCTAATCTATAGTCTAAGCTGTGGCCATGACTTATCTGAGCGTCTGTGGTAATGACGCTGCCTCTGTAATGCCACCGTTTTGTTTGCCTGACCAGCCATTCCCAACACGTTTTGACAGAATACTTTACAAAACCTGAGGGTCTGGGATCCAACCCAGTCGCTCAATTTCCAAAGGGAGTGATTGACAGGCGGATGAACCAATCAGACAAACGCATTGTTCTATCGTGTCTAAACAAACATGGTGGATTACGAGGAAAGAAAAACAAAAATAACACAGACTGAGAAACGTTGGCGACTTCTGCTGAGTCAACAAGCGACGCACTAAACTCTGTAAATCTGAGGTAAATGAAGTCATATATTTTGTTCTGAATGTTCCGGAAATATTTGAGAGACACGTGACACAAAGTCTTCTGCATTTGAGAGACACGTGACACAAAGTCTTCTGCATGTGAGAGACACGTGAGACAAAGTCTTCTGCATGTGAGAGACACAAGACACAAAGTCTTCTGCATCTGAGAGACACGTGACACAAAGTCTTCTGCATTTGAGAGACACGTGACACAAAGTCTTCTGCATGTGAGAGACACGTGAGACAAAGTCTTCTGCATTTGAGAGACACGTGAGACAAAGTCTTCAGCATCTGAGAGACACGTGACACAAAGTCTTCTGCATCTGAGAGACACGTGATACAAAGTCTTCTGCATTTGAGAGACACGTGACACAAAGTCTTCTGCATGTGAGAGACACAAGACACAAAGTCTTCTGCATGTGAGAGACACAAGACACAAAGTCTTCTGCATTTGAGAGACACATGACACAAAGTCTTCTGCATCTGAGAGACACGTGACACAAAGTCTTCTGCATTTGAGAGACACGAGACACAAAGTCTTCTGCATGTGAGAGACACGTGAGACAAAGTCTTCTGCATTTGAGAGACACGTGACACAAAGTCTTCTGCATCTGAGAGACACGTGACACAAAGTCTTCTGCATGTGAGAGACACGTGACACAAAGTCTTCTGCATGTGAGAGACACGTGACACAAAGTCTTCTGCATTTGAGAGACACAAGACACAAAGTCTTCTGCATTTGAGAGACACGTGACACAAAGTCTTCTGCATGTGAGAGACACAAGACACAAAGTCTTCTGCATTTGAGAGACACAAGACACAAAGTCTTCTGCATTTGAGAGACACATGACACAAAGTCTTCTGCATCTGAGAGACACATGACACAAAGTCTTCTGCATTTGAGAGACACGTGACACAAAGTCTTCTGCATGTGAGAGACACGTGAGACAAAGTCTTCTGCATTTGAGAGACACAAGACACAAAGTCTTCTGCATTTGAGAGACACATGACACAAAGTCTTCTGCATCTGAGAGACACGTGACACGAAGTCTTCTGCATTTCAGAGACACGTGACACAAAGTCTTCTGCATGTGAGAGACACGTGACACAAAGTCTTCTGCATTTGAGAGACACGTGACACAAAGTCTTCTGCATTTGAGAGACACATGACACAAAGTCTTCTGCATTTGAGAGACACGTGACACAAAGTCTTCTGCATGTGAGAGACACGTGAGACAAAGTCTTCTGCATTTGAGAGACACGTGACACAAAGTCTTCTGCATCTGAGAGACACGTGACACAAAGTCTTCTGCATGTGAGAGACACGTGACACAAAGTCTTCTGCATGTGAGAGACACGTGACACAAAGTCTTCTGCATGTGAGAGACACAAGACACAAAGTCTTCTGCATTTGAGAGACACAAGACACAAAGTCTTCTGCATTTGAGAGACACGTGACACAAAGTCTTCTGCATTTGAGAGACACGTGACACAAAGTCTTCTGCATTTGAGAGACACAAGACACAAAGTCTTCTGCATTTGAGAGACACGTGACACAAAGTCTTCTGCATGTGAGAGACACAAGACACAAAGTCTTCTGCATTTGAGAGACACAAGACACAAAGTCTTCTGCATTTGAGAGACACATGACACAAAGTCTTCTGCATTTGAGAGACACGTGACACAAAGTCTTCTGCATGTGAGAGACACGTGAGACAAAGTCTTCTGCATTTGAGAGACACGTGACACAAAGTCTTCTGCATGTGAGAGACACGTGACACAAAGTCTTCTGCATTTGAGAGACACGTGACACAAAGTCTTCTACATTTGAGAGACACGTGACACAAAGTCTTCTGCATGTGAGAGACACGTGACACAAAGTCTTCTGCATGTGAGAGACACGTGACACAAAGTCTTCTGCATTTGAGAGACACGTGAGACAAAGTCTTCTGCATGTGAGAGACACGAGACACAAAGTCTTCTGCATGTGAGAGACACGTGACACAAAGTCTTCTGCATGTGAGAGACACGTGACACAAAGTCTTCTGCATGTGAGAGACACAAGACACAAAGTCTTCTGCATGTGAGAGACACAAGACACAAAGTCTTCTGCATTTGAGAGACACGTGACACAAAGTCTTCTGCATGTGAGAGACACAAGACACAAAGTCTTCTGCATTTGAGAGACACGTGAGACAAATCAGCGGCGGTGGTTGGATCGGTCAATCCTGGAGAGTTTTTTTGACGCCCCCCAATGGTCCGAATCCCGACCCTTACGCATTCAAACAGAATGTGGGCGTGGCTGGCGGGTCAGTTAACCGTTTCGTACCTTGTGACCCCCAAACTAAACATTTCAGCGCTGTCTACGTTCAGTTTTGATTGGACCTTGGGACATTTGCATTGGGGGATGCTAAAAGTACTACAGTTAAAATTCAGATTTGTTTTTGTCGTATAAACAAATTCCCTTCTACTCAGGAACAATTCACTTGGAAAATGTGTACTTTTTATGCCAGAACAGAGGTAGTAATGAAGAGAAGGTGGCACTGATACATGACTTTTGCATGAGATGAGCTTCACACTGGTTTTGCGTTCATAACTTGTGCCTCCAGACTCTCCCCTGCACTTAGTCACCGCAGCCCTGGACTTTGACTGGCAGGAGACTGGACGCAAATCTCACTTCTGCACGTTTTCGTCGGACTCGCGGGTCGAGTCCGAACCGTTTGTGACGCAGGCTGGTCCTCGGGCAATTACCAGGGTCTCGTCAGTAATAGAAAAGATCATTCTTAGTTTAAAAAGAAAACGCACGCTTTCATGGCGAGTACAGTGTCTTGCCCGAGGACACAAAGACACACATGCGCTGAAATGGAGCCGACGTTCATCATTCCTCTCAGCCTTTTGGAGCTGCTCCGTGTTTAAGGTCTTACCGTTTATGCCTGTGATAACATGTGGTACAATATTGTTACATCCAGATCACACTGAGACGCTTTATTGTATTTTTTATTCATTTTTTACAATCTGCAAAAAAGTTGTAGAAGCCCAAGAGCGTGTTAGCCCAAAAAAACACTACTTTTTCTACCAAATTCAGGAAACGCAGCTGTGTTATTGACATGATGGATATGTATTCCGACACACGCGCACTTCTTCCCTTCTCCTCCCGATCGCCGTCCATGTCAAGGGCTAATCTGAACGCCCTCTGAACGCTTAAGCTGCGGAACATTCGTGCGCGAACGCTACAGTCCGACGTGAAAGGGAAATCATTGTGCTTAATAGTGCAATTAATCACATTTGCAGCGACGGTCCCCGGGGCCCCGCACGAAGCCCGGTGGGGGGGCCGCAGAAGGACACGCGCTCGGTGGATTAAGTCTTTGATTTGTCTCCATCGACCTTCATGTACAACTGGGTTTATGAAGACGAGATGGTTCTTTATTTTTATCGTATCTATCTATTTTATCGTATATACGATTATGAAATGGGTAAAATGCAGAGTCGATCTTGCAATTACGATTCAATAAAAACATATTGAGTTAGATCGAGAAGGGTCCAAGACGACTCACGACTGGAGCAGGAGCAAATCAAGTCAGGACTAAACGGAAGACCAGACGAGCGGGCGGATACTGCACCTTTAAGAACCCATTTTTATTCATTCATTTTGTAATATTGAAAATATTTTTTGTTATGTTTTTTGGGTCATTTCTATTGACCGGACTATAAGTTGCACTGGAGTATAAGTCGCACCAGCCAAAAAATGCATAATAGAGAAGAAAAAAACATGTATAAGTCGCACTGGAGTATGAAATGCGGTTGTGAAAATAACAAATAAAATCACATATAAGTCGCTCCGGAGTATAAGTATAAGTATATAGGTATAAATATAAGTATAAGTCACATCCCGGCTAAAACTATGAAAAAAGGTCCGACTTATAGTCCGGAAAATTCGGTAAATGGAAGACGCCGGGCGAATATTGCACCTTTAAGAACCCATTTTTATTTGTAATATTGACCTAAAAGATATGTTGTTTTTTTCCTTCTTTTTTTGTAATTTCTATGTCTAAACAAAACAAAACAAAGGGGAAAAAACCCTAGTCCCTGATCCCGTATTCACTTCACGGTTCAGCATACTCTGTAGAACCTCCTTCATTGAGCCCTTCAGACACACTACTTTCTACTACTACTACTTTTTTTCATGTGACTCTGGAGTTTGGGGGAAAAAAGTCAGAGAAACTCAAATGAAAATCAATTTATGTACAAAATATTGGTAAATCTTTCTGTTAAGCACATAGTTATGGACTAATAAACATCATACACGTTTTATTTTACATGAATCTCACATTAAACATAAAAAAATACTGGATTATTCAACTTTTTGTCTGCAATTTTTATTTAACACCTCAAACTTAACTCTTAACTTTATTCTTTGTAAATTCAGAAAGTGTATTGTACAAGCTAATTATTAAACATTTTATCTTCTCAAACTCGTAAGAAAGAGCCGTGTGAGTCACTAGATGACACTTTGGCTTGACATCTGATTGGTTTAAATATTTAAATACTACTTCCTTATTTCACTGTTTGAAAATGACTCCAGCTTTAAGTACGCGGACAATGCAGCGACTTTACAGCTCAACGCTTTATTTAAGAGCGGTTTATTCATAGTCACGGCTCGACAGCGCTGTGTTAAAACGGCTCTTCGACTTTCATTCAGTCATGTTGTGTCCAGTTTAAACCCTGTTGCATTGTGGTCCATATTGACCCCTAATGACTGCCGCTGGACACCACTTTTCAAGGTGCATTGCAGGCAACTGTGAGTGCACTACTTTTTCCCCTGTTGAACATTCGGACACTACTAAAAATAGCACAACCAGAACAACCAAAGTGATGGAACGGGGGAATTTATGGAATGATTTTAACTGAAAAAATCAAGGAATCAAGAAAGACATGAAAATATATCATAATAAGTATGAAAAGGAAAATTAGACAGACGGATCTGTTTGCAATGTAATTTTGTATGTTACTTTATAGCATATGTTTATTGCAATGTGTTAAATAGTGTTTAGTTGAAAAAGGGGCCATTAACATAAGATTGCTGTTCTTTCTGCTTCTTTTCATTCATTATTTGTGTTACTATGTCATTGATAAGGTATTGTATAAGTGATGAATAAAAAAAAAAAAAAAAAAATGAAATGATATAAAATAAAATAAAATAAAATAAAATTAAATTAAATTAAATAAAATTAAATAAAATTAAATAAAATTAAATAAAATTAAATAAAATTAAATAAAATTAAATAAAATTAAATAAAATTAAATTAGATTAAATTAAATTAAATTCGGACGGAGAACAAAAACACAGGCCTCATCTAAACATCGCCTGGTATCAATATCCCACTTGGCTCGATGTTCGACAAATAATATTGTGTCCAGTTTCAGATTGAGGTTTTTTTTTTAATCTCTATAATTATTTGAGTGAAGATCCTGACAGTCGGTTCACTCCACATCAGCCACTTCTTCCTAACAGTTTTTATTTCCTGCTGTCGACGTTTGTTTTTTTCTAAAGGTATCCATCTATTGTTGCCAATGGAGGAATTCTATGTCCCAGAAACATGTACAACCCCAACCACTATTTTGCAGAATTTTAAACGCATCGTGGACTATTACACTGTTGCCACCCAAGTCATAAAACACACCAAACATAAAGACTGAATCTTCTGTTTTCCACTTTCCCCACAAAGCCATTAAAGACATTTTACGGTTTCGCTTCGAGATGATGAAAAGCACTGCCTCCCTCCCAGATTGTCGAGCTTTCTTCAACGTTATTTCCCCGCCTGAGTGACTGACTGAAAATACCCAATTTGCATAGGCCAAATCAAATTACCACCTTCCGCTGCTAATTCTAATGCACCTGAGGATGGATTGGCTGCTCAATTTTTCTTGCATTCAGGGAACAAATTGTGTGAGAGCGAAGGTGCCCCCTGCCACATCGAGTCGTGTGGGATGGATGTGTAGCTAAAGCGTTAAAATGACTGTTTTGCTGAAGCATGGGGGGCTTTAATCAACGTGGCACTGTGCTCCAGACAAAGTGAATTATATGCCGTGCTCTATTGTAACTTCTGTTATGAAAACCTTTTATTCGTGCTTTTTTTCTCACTACTTCTGTTCACTTGAGCTTTGGCATTGAATGCGAACAATGCACATATGATGCACTGTTCGCATTGTAATTGGCCTTTTGCTCTCGATTACCTTTACTTAAGCGATGGAAATATTCAGAAAAACACACACGACTTTCTTTCAGGCAGGCGTTCCCTCATCACGATCATGTGCTCACACTCCATCCACAGGCAGAAGACGGGATTGCCACTGGAAGATGGATAGACAAAAGCTAGTTTCCCCCGACACGTTGAAGCGAACGCGATTTGACGAAAAGAAAATGCACAGAACGAGTCTTGTGACGTTTTATGACAACATTTCCTACCTATGATGTCAAAGTTCTGAGGAATTTGAAACAGAGTGATGTCAGAGGCTCAGAGGCACAGGACGTGTAAATGAAGCTGAATATTTTGATGAGGGAATGATGTAAACAACATGGTTAAAGGCTCAAAAATGTCAAGCTTGACAGACTACATTGATGTACACCCTGATGCTGTTGATGTATTGTTAATGTAAAACAAGCCTTCATTGTGAACATTCTTTTTGCAAAAATGCCAATTGAAGCTTGAACAATGATAAAAAACGGCGGTTGAAAATGTTGGCAGATGATTGAAAAGGAGTCGACAAACTAAAACAGTATTCTGATCTTCAATCAACTGCTACATCCAACTTTTTATTCATGATTTTGTTTGTCCTTATACACACAAAACATAGCTACAAACTGCACTATGCAACACTCCTGGTTTAACTCCTTTGTCTTGAATGTTCCACTGTATGACATAAAACGCATCTATCTCTATGGAGACAAGCAGACTGTGCTACAGATAAAGTCTGTGGAGAGACGACATCGCTCACAGTAAGAATGCATGTTTTCGATGGTAATTTTGAGCAGTAAAAACAAACGGAATTGAAGAAATGCATGTTATATACATTTTTTGCGTATAAGTCACCACAGGGGAAAAAAGGGGCAGGTGCTCTAATATTCCGTTGGACCGTCTTTAGCTTTGATCACAGAACACATTCACTGTGGCAGTTTCAATAGGCTTCTGTAATATTCAAAGATTTATTTCCTTGCAGAGTTGCATTGTTCCTCACACAGATCTTGTATTGATGATGTGAGAGAGTGACCACTGCACAAAACCCTCTCCAGCTCGTCTCAAACACTCTCACAGGGGTTCAGATCTGTAGTGCATTAGTTTCTGCTTCTCCTTACATGTTTTTCTCAGCTCAATTCCAATTTTTACCCATCTCAAACACACTGACATCTTCTCCATGACCACGGGATTCGTCTTTCCATGCGGTTGTTTCAGAAATGACAAGCCACTCGGGTTGAAAATGTACCTTTTGATTTCAATAACTGGTGTTTTGCCCAGTGTTGTGTGGGAATCGTGCCCTGTTTGTGATTTCAATGTGTTTTCCTGCTGTTTAAAGCCCTTTGAATTGCCTCGTGCGCGACTTGTGCTCTACAGACGAGCTCGTCCTGCCTCGATGTTACCATTTGTAATTTTTGACCGATAAATATTTGACACCAGCGCTCCTTAATCCGAAATTTAAGTGCCTCGGCATCAAGGATTTGAAATAAATATCAGCTCCTTGAAAGCCCTGAGCAGCTGGTCTCGTCTCGGGTCGCAGTCTGTTCGGTCAGACATTTGGAGGCAAACTTAATTATAAAAGTAGTTATTTAAAACTCTTAAAAAGAAAGAAGGCCAAACAAACTTACAAACAACTCTAAGTGCCATGCGTCTCTGGTCAAAATTCATATAGAAATGAATTTTAGCAATGAGAAGTGTCAAAATGGTATCGATTTCCATCTTCTTATCGATCCGGTTTCTTCATGTAATTGTAATTAAGCATGATTACTGCATGATTAGGCTGCAGTATACGTCCTAACTGTTTTTGCTCCTTTTTAAACCCTAAAATTAAACATAACCCTGCCTCACCAGCTCTGATGTCCCGGAGCTCAGATAATACGCAGACTGTGGGTTAAAATTACTTGATTCAGCTTCAAATTGTATAATTCACAGTGAGTTGTATAAAAGGCTTATTTGCATTTAAAAAAAAACAGCCGAGTGGTGATTTTCATCTGTACTTTAAATGCACAATTTTGGCAAGTACATTTTAAGCGTGTACTGTTAATGTACTTGAAGGCACAGTGTTTTTATTTTTTTTGATGGTTTGGTTCTTTGTTCTTACTGTGAGTGGGTTTACACCTCCACAAACCTGACTCGTACTTGGCCTGAAGGAGCCGCCTCCCGCTGGATTTAACATTCTACTGTGTGGGAAAACATCACCCCCATGGAGAATGTTCAGAAGTACGGTTTTAACTTTCTATTCCCATGAAATGATGCATGCAGGTGACTTTCCACCTCCAGACAGTTACATACGGTGCCTTTAAGTACACATATTTGACCCCGAATATATTAGGCATCACAGCCGTGTACCCATTAAACATGTTGAGTCACACACATACTTATGTATTCCTATCGACAGCTTCACGTGGCAGGTTCATGTGGACCACCTTCGCTCCAGGATTCAGCTGCTCATGTATTTTTAAAGCAGATTGCACCTCTGTGGAGTGAGCACGAAAATAATGCTGCCATCCGAGAAATCGGGTGGCAGCATTATTTTTGTGGCACGTTACGATGTTCAGGTCTGGTTTGGAATTGTGCGGACAAAAAACAAACTGTCTAACCTCATAAGAACGTCTCTAAAGATTGTGGGTGTGGCCAAAGTAAAGCTTCTGGCCTGTGCACCATCTACGGAACATGTTTGACCAAAGAGGCGATGACTTTTACGAATGATCCTACTCATGTGCTGAAGGGAATACCAAATAATATTAACTTTACTAGGATTGTATTACCAACATATTCATTTCACGAGACCGTATTAAACTATATTTTGAGATACGCTGAAACTATGAAGGGTTTACTCCTTACACGCACAGGCGGACAGAGATCCCATTGTTCCTCTAAGACACTCTCTGATAATACACCTGTGCCGGAGAAAGACGAGCTCAGGGACATTTCTGTGCGAGACTGGAGAAGCACAGAGGAGGAGACCAGAGACGCCCCATATCTAAATGTATAAATTGTTTGAGCGCACAGGGACAGGGCGCGATCCGGAACGCCCGTGTAAGACGCCGACACATTCGATTGGGTCGGATGGTAAGCGCTCTGTTATTTGTATTAGAATTGTACATGGCAGGGATTAAACATTTGATTCATTCGAACAATTTTTTGATTCTTGCCCTTTCTTTCAACGAGCGTGCCAACAGTGCCAACCTCAGAGTTTGACACGCCCCCATCAGGCCGCAGGTTTAGGCTTAAGTGCGGATATAATACGTTTAAAAAAGCCTTTATCTCATCCTCAATAAGATGCGTCAACACGATCTCTTTGAAAGTTGAATCATCTCGTACTTTACATTTTTGGTATCATTTCCACCATTGCTCGATTCTGGAAACAAATCTCCTCAATGATCGTATATTCTAACGTGGTTGTACTTGTATTTAGTCCTATTTATCCTGCTTCTTCAATGTAAAAACACATTCCAGATCAACCTAATTGATTCATTTGAGTATCTGCAATACGTCGTCAATCGCTGAAGGGGCTGCCGGATTTATACCACTTGTCGTCATAGCAACACGTCAGATCTGGTGCGCTTTGTGGAAATGACCATGGGCGAATATGATTCCTGCTAAAGGCCAGTCGCTCACACCAGCGCCTCTTGAGGTTTGAGGTTCACTGTCGATAACCACCGGGTCCGATACCACGACGGACCGAGCGTTTTGTGAAGACTTTGATTTTCTCCAAGAACAATAATTGGCTGATTTTCCGGGAAATACATTTTGCCCTGGCTCCAGATGTGACCCTGGGTGCTGCGCTGCGGTCGCCGTGACACTGAAGAATGAGATAAATGCACTCGAGTCTGTTGACAATGCAGTTTAATTGAAATAAATGATGTCATATGCAGAACATTTTCTCTAAATAATACACACAATAATTGCTACATCGACTAGAAGCTGGGATCATATTTTTTGGGACACAGTATTCATTGTGTAGATTTTCTTTGCATCTGTACAGCTATTTATTTAAAAAAAAAACGTGTCCGATAAGATTTGAGCAGAAAAGTAAAATTAAAACAATTATAAAGTGCTATAGCAACAACTAGTAATATATATTGATCGTGTCACATACAATTGAGTCAAAACTTTTGTTGAAGTTGTTTTGTGCGCTACTTTTGTACTATGATCAGAAAACATGTAAGTAAAGAGTATAAAGAGTGTCCACAGCCCGCTTCTCAAAGGCTGTTTACTCCTTTTATATTTTCCTTCTGTCACGTAATTTCGTATGGAGGGGCGGGGCATACGTGTAAAACTGTACGGGAAAGTCACCTATGTTGACTCTTTTCATTTTGTGTTTGGGATTTGACTCCACAAACTCGCCATATCAAACTTAAGGGTTGAAAGGCAACAACGACGACAACAAAGACGTTGAAATGTGAAGACGTCGAGCTTCGTGCCGGTTTTTGTTTCATGTGCATAGACCGTAACCCAGTCATTCCATTTGAGATATGAATAATACACCAAGCCGACCAATCTGCAATATGACATTTAGTGGGTTTGAAGCTTTTTTTGCGGTGAAAAATATAAATAAATATATCACGTTTTAAGCTTCAAAGAAAAACTCAATGCAACCGCCTTTGTGTTAAATTCACCTCCCGCTGTTATTTTTTTAATCCAGATTCCCACTCTCCCATGTGACCCGCAAAATAAATACACGACCGGGAACACAGAGGGCGACGGCAAATAGTCCTCCATAACGTAACGCGCCGCATCGCAAAGTCTTGAAATAAGTTTGTGTCGTCAAACTCGCACCAAACTCCTAAAACGTACTCACTACACTTACTATACTTACTATACTTACAGGAGCGGCGAGCGTTATCCTCGTGGGATTAGGGAAAGACCGTTATAATCCTGTAGAGATGTGCAGCGGGCGGTCAGGGCTGCTCAGCGTTTCTTAAGTGCAAAAGTAACATCTCTGTAGTAGTCGACGAAATACTTCAACCAGAAAAGCTTGAAAAACAAGCCAGAAGAAGCGTTTTTGGAGTAAAAAAAAAGGGCAGAAAATTAAATGTACGCTTGTCGTTGATGTTAAAGACAAATTGTATCAACCTCTATGCAACGTATATCTTTATGTACATACTTGTTGCTTCTTTTCCTCACAAGCTTTTTCATTTTACAAGTGCAGAACTAGCGGTTAATTAAGCTTTAGTTTGTGACACTGTTAAGTTTGGACGGTTGAGGTTGTCCCTTCATCGCCACAATATCCCTGAGTTTTTTTTTAATATATATATATTTTAAAATCCTCGCACAGATTTTGCAGACAGTTTTCTTTTCTCTGAACTGAGCGCTTCACATTGAAGTGGTCTTATTGGTGCAGATATTGAATAAAATAGTTCTCTACATCCAAACTAGTCCAACCACAGGAAAAGAGCCATTAGCTTTTTAGTAATTACCGCTTTGTTGCGGCCCCTTGGAATCAAGGTTGGTCGGGTTCCCGGAAACACACAATTTTTTTCTTCTTGGCCGAGGTAAAAACAGCCTAATCATAAAAACAAACTAAAGTACTTAAACAGAGACATGATACATTTGATTAGTAGATATTGTATTGTTTCCTATGCCAGTTATTTTGGTCCAATGAGGCCAAAACATCTTTAACTAAAGGTGGGAGATACGGTATATTGAAAAATCACAACTGTTGTTTAAGATATGCTAAATTATTGTATCGAGTTCATCATCAAATGTTTGTTTTAAATAACCTAAAGAATGTGGAGTGTAATCAGACGAGGTTAAAGTTATATTTCTGCCCTTTTTGTGGTTAATCAGATCAATTAATGCAACATAAAAGTAATACTATACACACGTTAGCACATTTGTGTCTGAATACCAACACGGAGATAATCCTCAAAATGTTCCTTTCAGATGTATTCATATTCATTTTAGTCAATACGCCCCCGCTCGCCGTTGAGTTTTGCTGCACCGCAGACGGCCTCAGAGTTACTTAGATGTGTTTTTTCTTCTCGCGCCGATGCTGCAGAGGGCTGAAGAGCTCCAGAACCTGAGCGGGAGGAGACCCTTCTCCCACATTAAAGAGGATGAAACTGGTGTGTGAGTGATGGTGGTGGGAGGGGCCAATGGCACCGATTGGCAGCCTCACTTCTGTCAGTCTGCACAAGGGCAGCTGTGGTTACAATAATAGCTCACGACCACCAAAAGGCTCTGTATAAATTCAATGATCAATACCGTGTTTTCTGGAGTATAAGTCGCACCAGCCAAAAAAATGCATAATGGAGAAGAAAAAAACATATATAAGTCGCACTGGAGTATGAAATGTGGTTGCAAGTGTGAAAATAACAAATAACATCACATAAGTCGCTCCGGAGTATAAGTATATAAGTATAAATATAAGTATAAGTTGCACCCCGGCCAAAACTATGAAAAAAGGTGCGACTTATATTCTGGAAAAAAATGTAATAAATTAGAGGTAGAAATGCTTGGAAACAAAAACAAAACAAAAAAACAGAAGATATTAGAGCTCTTCCTATGACATCACAAACCTGGGAGTGTTTTCTGAGGCTCAGAGGGAGAGGACTCATTAAACAGTCTTCACAAACAAGCAAGAACGAAACAAGAACTCATCTGATGAGGGAATAATGTTTCTAGCATGTTTAAAAGCTCAAAGAAATCACGTGTCCAAGACCAAAATAAACATATAATACAGCATTAAACTCACGTGAACGAGTCTAAAGTTTTAAAGAGTGTTAAGTTGTAATTATCTATATACTCTGCAATTAAATATGACCTTGTACTGACAAACAATCATTAATTACACAATAAGAAGGCTTTGGTCGTTTGTCGATTGGGAGTGCCGCGCCGCCCGGCTGAAACTGCCATATCGATAAGTCTCACGTTCAATACCTTTCGACGACCCTATAGAGCACCTTTAACACTACTGGTTCCCGCATTAATCACATTCTTACTGCTGTAACTGGTAAAAGTAAAGGTAAACCACTGGCGAAAATCAAATCTAGCACAACTGAGAGACATGAGTTGAAATGTGGTTCTGTCTCAGTAGTTTTTAGTTAGCCTAATGTCCCCATCCCCATGACCATTCACGCTCACACGCACGAGTCTTCGGGGGCCGTCCGGAATGACCAGTCCACCTCCATGCGCTTACGTCTGGACAATGGGCCGACGCCAAAAACGCCCGGAGAGAACCTTTCGGCGTCGTTGGCGCAGTCTGCTCGTCTTTATTCTGGTTCACCGCGAGTTCGTGTGGCTCTGGAAATGTCCGACAGATGCTGCAGTATGGGTATTAGCCCGAGGAAACGCAGCGCCATGTTTAGCCACGTTTTCTCATGATTTTCGGTCACGCTCAGTCACTCTTCTGTAGTGCGGCGACTGGATTTGTGTTCGAAAAGACGCCATTAGTTTCCGTTCGCAGTGGTTCAAAGATTTTGCTGATTTTGGCCGTAATCCGGTGCAGTTCCACACACGCAGAGCTCAGCAGTCAACGAAAAGGAGCAGATTTTGTACGGTAAAAGTGTCGTTGGTGGTTAGTCAGAGTGGTGTAGTGTGGAGTAGGGACGTCATGATATAAAATGTTAGCGTTACGATTATTGTGAGGAAAAACGCGATTTAACGATCATTCATTGAGGCTGTGACATAACAACAGCAAAATCTTTAATTTTCTTTCATTTCCATCGTCTGACACGTGACTGTTCCTCAAGTTTGGGAGCGGCTTTTTAAAATTGTTCCTTCTGAAAGACAAAATAAACTTAAATGGGACAAAAACAGCCAGATTAAAAAAAAAAAATTACATATAAGTCTATTTTTGGGACGCTAGATTGAACTAAAAAGTCTTAATTTTGCGTCTAAAATTGTCACGATTATTATTATTTGGTTCTTACGATTATTGTGAGAAAAAACATTACAATTTAACGATTATTCGCGATTATTGAGACTGTGACCAAACAACAGCGACATTTTTATCTTAAGTTAAATGGGACAAAAACAGCCAGATCAAAAAAAGTTATTTACATTTAAGTAAATTTTTTGGGATGATAGATTGAACTAAAAATACTTCATTTTGCTTCTAAAACTGTCACAATTATATTTTTTTGGTTCTCATGATTATAATGCGACCTGAATAATCACGATTATCGATAAACCCAATAATCGTGACATCCCCCGTGTCCCAATACCCAACAGAAATCTAAATCCCTCACAACCGGAAAGTCGCGTAGTGTGTAAATGTAAATATAAAACGTAGCATAGCGTAAACGGACATACTGCAAAGAGATAACATGTGCCAACTGTAAGTAAAAATGCATTTCCTTGTATTGTACTAAGGAGGGTTAAGCGTCTTGCCCAGGGACACAACAGCAGTATTCATCTGTGGTTGCTGTTTCCAAGCCGGCAGCGGGATTTGAACCGCCGACCCTCGGTTCAATCACATCTCCCACAACGGCATGGACGAGATATTAGATGCAATGTTAATGTGTTATTTTCACACGTTCATAACAGGTATAAATCAATGCGAGTTCATAAGCAGATCGTGCATTTCATTATAGTAACGCATTTTGTCCCGCTTTGCAAACATTTAAGGCCATAATATGTTGTTTACAGTGAGATTATGTGGAATTGTTTTGAAGACAACATCGGAATATCACATGTATTGTCCATATAAATATTCATTGATCATTTTATATCCAAATGAAGGTGTAAATAATCAGTTGGACTGATTTAAAAGGAGTTGGACTCCGAAAACACATTACCCTTTGTGGCTAGGAGTTTTTTATTTTTTCTTAATTAGTTAATTTTATTGTATTTCTGTTTCTGTAATTTCTTTGTGATTTTAATGCCTTTTCCCTACTTTGAATGGCCTTGTGTATGAAATGTGCTCTACAAATAAACTTGCCTTGCCTAGATATACTTCATAAAAACATATAGATCATGTATTATTCATAAAAAATCACACAGTATTTATCACTTTTGGCCATTTTGATTTAATAATTGTCCTCTTTTGGCATCAGCTACAGACTTTCAAACTTCAAATCAACGATTATTAAAATAAGTCAGCGATTATACACTAAATCCTAATTATTGCGACCCTGGTATACATTTATTTGACTATTTCTTTGAGTCTACTTCTCTAAAACTTCCTCATACTCCCCAGAAGGTTACGGTTTTAAAAGTTCATTGGGACATATTCATAGCTTTGCATTTATGTCCATGAATCTTTGACATCGCGCGCTCAGAATATCCCCGTAAGTAACCGACCGCATCGACCGGCTGCGCTCTTGAATATTCTTCCAAGGCCATATATTATTGCTTTAATCTTATTGACCTTACTGTGCAAACCTGCCAGAGAGCTGGACATTAAAAGGAGGCGGCCTATCGATCGGAGCGGCTTTGACTGTGGGAGTTTCGGAAAAAGTGAATTATTCGTTCTGCGGCGCAAAGTTACGAGGCCTATATATTGATGCGAGGCTGCGGGGCGGAGGCCACGAGGCTGCGGGGCGGGCGGCCACGAGGCTGCGGTGTGGGCGGCCACGAGGCTGCGGGAGGCTGCGGGGCGGGGCGGCCACGAGGCTGCGGGGTGGGCGGCCACGAGGCTGCGGGAGGCTGTGGGGCGGGGCGGCCACGAGGCTGCGGGGTGGGCGGCCATGAGGCTGCAGGGCGGGGGCGGCCACGAGGCTGCGGGGCGGGCGGCCACGAGGCTGCGGGGTGGGCGGCCATGAGGCTGCAGGGCGGGGGCGGCCACGAGGCTGCGGGGCGGGCGACCACGAGGCTGCGGGGCGGGCGGCCACGAGGCTGCGGGGTGGGCGGCCATGAGGCTGCAGGGCGGGGGCGGCCACGAGGCTGCGGGGCGGGCGGCCACGAGGCTGCGGGGCTGGGCGGCCACGAGGCTGCGGGGCGGCCACGAGGCGGACGGCCATGAGGCTGCGGGGCGGGGTGGCCACGCGGCTGCGGGGCTGGGCGGCCATGAGGCGGACGGCCATGAGGCTGCGGGGCGGGGTGGCCACGAGGCTGCGGGGCTGGGCGGCCATGAGGCGGACGGCCATGAGGCTGCGGGGCGGGGTGGCCACGCAGCTGCGGGGCTGGGCGGCCATGAGGCGGGCGGCCACGAGCCGGGCGTCTGCGGGGCGGGGACCACAAGGGTGCGTCGCCTCCGATCAAAATCAGCTGCAAATTAGACGGGCATTGGCGCCGTCACTCCGCATCTGTCAGACATTAAACACAAACAATACAGACATGTCTTCTTGCGTCGCCAAGGCAACTCATACAGTCGCAGCACTTTGTGAGGTTAAAGTGCATCGTTATATAGTAGTGACAGCGTAGACTTCACATTTCAGACAAATGTGTGGACTTTATGAGTTCTTGGGGGGATATGGGGAATACATACATGCAGTACATATACCACACTGTCAGAATACTTCTGTTGAATGAATGTTTGGCGTCTCAAAATCTGACAATTTTATGCGGTGAGACGACACAATCCTGAGGTGAATAGACGTTACAGTGCCCCCTACAGGTCGGACGACTCATTGAACTAAAATGCAGTAGGATAAATGTGTTTTGAATTATGATGGAACATTATAAAAATGTCCTCACAGAATAGCACATTTTTAGGATTATAATTTCACTTGCTTGTAATTGATGACATCACACTAGGAAATTACCCAGCAAACATTGAGAAAAAATGCATCTAATCTCATTGTTTTTAATTTGATGAATTAAAACATTTGAGAGCGACTTTATTTCGTATAATTAATATTATTAAACATCAAAATGTGATTCTTTGTGTAAAATTCTTCATAAACTTTGACTGGAGTGGTCACTTCCTGTCATTTTCTACAGATTTGTCAACGTTTTCTCCATAAAAACCTGTTTGATTGGTGTAAAACTATAATTTATATGTACAACAGGTATAAATACACCTTGCCGGAAAGTCAAAAGTAATAAAAACCTGTCATACGCCCTTTAAAAAGGTACTTAAAGGTGGTATGGACGATTTTTTTCAGCAAATTTGTTATCATATTTCCTCGTGGCGTGGATAAATCATTTGTCCTGCCACGAATCAATCATAAAACGCACCTACCGCTCACCTGCAGCCGCGTCAGGCTCGTCCCCACGTTTCCGCGTGCCTAAGCGCATGGATCTATCATAATATAGTTCCCTCAGTGTACGAGGCAAAATGAAGACGGAGAAAGACAGTTCGAGCTGACGCAGAAGTGGACAGAAATCTACGGGAGACGAGAGATGCGATGCGCTCTGTTGCGCTGATAAACAAACGTATGTGTGTATTGTATCTGTCCACACGGGGGAGTGGCATGTGCACATCCGCCTGCGTTCTCAAATCGACGAAAAATCGTCCATACCGCCTTTAATAGTAAAGTAGGAATAAATATATCATTATAATACTTAATAATAATAATAATAATATTAATCTAAATGACTTAATAATAGAGAAAGGTACATTGATTTCAACAAGTCGTTCTTCATTGTGGTATTTCAGCGTAACAAGCAGCGGATTGTCATGTTTTTACTGGACGGAACATTTTTCAACCAACTTAGGGGGTAGGTGAAAACGGACATTCTCTGAGCCACAAACGCAGGACAGTACAGGATTACTCAAACACGCACCAGTCAAAACACAATTCTGAGTAAACTAAAGATGAAGGACCACCATTGTAATGATTCAAATGATTTAGAAAAATGAAAGTTAATGAGTTAAAGCAAAATAATGTAGTAGTTTTGATTGAATTATATTCTAGTAAGACTCTATTTATGCCTTGATTTCCCTATTATTTATCATCCATTATCTCTCTACGCTACAGTCTAGTTACAGTAGAGAAACTGTTCAACATCGTCACATTATGTATAACTCAGCTGGCCATATGCTCACATTTTATTTTTATTTTTTCAAACAACACGTCTGGTGGTTTTTGCTTGCTTTGAGTATGCGATGACACTTGTGTAGCTCTACGCGTGATGACACATGGCGAGGGCGTGGCCGATGAGCATGATCGTGACACTGGTCTCACGTGGAGCTTTGCATTGTGGTTAGAGCCGTGGATTACTGACTCACAGTAAATATGTTACAGTCACACCTACAGGACATAAGGATTATATAAGTCACGGTGGGAGGGAGACGAGGTGGGAAAGACACTTACACATTTGAACACATCAGAATCAGAATTCACAAACATAGGAACTTGCTTTGGTGATTCGGTGCAACATGAAACAATGAAAAACAATGATAAAACAAGTCAATCATAAAAATTGTAAATGATAGACAGTGATGACAGTGAAAATATGTTAGATTATAGCAAGATGCTCATTTCCATCTGTTGCCAGGTTACATATAAGACAATTACAGAACAATTATTACTTTTTTATCATGAACTAATTATTAGTTAACTTTATACAGTTTCCAGAAGTCTGTAAGCTGTTTAGCGTTCTTACCGTTCTTCCGTCGTTTCCCGGTCCGTCCAGTAGATCCATGGCTCCATCACGTGTGTTCAGTTCTCCATGTTGTCCATTTCCTGGGTGCAGCTCCACATCGGCCCGTGCGCTCCTCAAACGGTTCCCTCCTGCCTCCACCTCCGCACACGTGGTTCCAGGCGACCGGTCAACCCGAGGCTTCTTCTAGTTCTTCTTCTTCTTCTTCTTCTAGTTCTTCTTCCTTCTTCTAGTTCTTCTTCTTCTTCTTCTTCTTCTTCTTCTTCTTCTTCTTCTTCTTCTTCTTCTTCTTCTTCTTCTTCTTCTTCTTCTTCTTCTTCTTCTTCTTCTTCTTCTTCTTCTTCTTCTTCTTCTTCTTCTTCTTCTTCTTCTAGTTCTAGTTCTAGTTCTAGTTGAGTTTTATGGTGGTTGGCAAACATTTAAATTGTGCATTACAGCCATCATCAGACCCTACATACCCCACAGATCCCACAGACCCTACAGACCCCACAGACCCCACAGACCCCACAGACCCTACAGATCCCACAGACCCCACAGACCCCACAGACCACACAGACCCTACAGACCCTACAGACCCTACTCCACCCTAATGTCCCCTTCATCCACTGTTCTAAACAAAACCCTTCCGTGCAATCCTCTCCAATTCCTCCCCGGTCACATCCCCTACACCTAAAAATCTTTCCGCAGCATCCAATACATGCGTTCCGCACACATCCGGGAACTTGTACAGCAGCAACCCGAGTCCGCCATTTTGAAAGGGGCACAACAGCAGATCTACTACATACGATATCCAGGATATATGATGCCAAAATGCCCAAAACCTGCGTTCTGTAAGGTCATTGTTCTGTAAGGTCATTGTTCTGTAAGGACATTGTTCTGTAAGTTCATTGTTCTGTAAGGACATTGTTCTGTAAGGTCATTGTTCTGTAAGGACATTGTTTTGTAAGGACATTGTTCTGTAAGGTCATTGTTCTGTAAGGTCATTGTTCTGTAAGGACATTGTTCTGTTGTCAGACCAAGGAATGATAGCTATGGAATGTACCTTAGTTTGCCGTTATCGTCTAAAGAATCAAAGTATTTGTAGCTCATTATGCCGTAGAAAAAGATGCGGTCGTGGTGGTTTATATATATCGCATGCCCCTTTCAAAATGGCCGATATGTGGGAAGTCCCGGATGTATGACGTCACCGCGAACGCATGTATTTCACCTTGACCCGTTCAAACCCGAGGCTTCCTTCAAGGAAATGCACTATATGTATATATCATAGTATAGTGGTAGTATAGTAATGCATTTGCGCGTGGTTTTAATTGTCATGTGATATGAAGATGTAATTTTTCAGTAATTTGCTGTTGTAGGAATGCAATACAAAATTGAGAATATTTTAAGGAACAATATCCTGCTCTTCTATTGGACGAAATGTTGTTTGATTGCATGTTATGTGAATCCTGTGGGAGGAGCCACTATGGCCTTGTGTTCAGTGGCTGGTGCAGAGGAAGTGAAGAGGAGGCGTTCTGTCATCCTCACCTTATCAAGGAAACAATCCCACTGGGGATTCGAGGTCAACCTTTGGGGTCAGTGGGATTTGAGCCGAGCCTGTTGTTTGGAGCCAGTTGCAGCGCTCGTAATGAGACACACTGCATCAGTATCTGTGCTGACCGCTGCGCCACGTTAGTCTCCTGTTTATGATGCTGTTATTGATTGAATTAGTGCTATTTTTAATTATATTTTAATTGCTACACAGGCCAGTGAGCGACTCAAAATAATGAAAACATTGTAACCCAACATTCAAAATAAATACATCATAAATAGTCGTGATTTGCTGTGCTCTTTAACTTTGCGACACATTAAAGGGTGCACAGGTAAATCCATGCCTCTTTTGAGGTGGTTTTTGCTGTGAAAAGTTTGAATCGCTGCTTGGTGTAGAAAAGAAGTGGAACTTGCGTACTTAATTGCGTTTTGTCCAGATTGGTTTTACAGCAGGAGGTCAATCAGGAAGTGGACTGGCTCATTAAACCTACACCTTTCAATTTCCCAAAGACGTAGGTTTTTCCTCTTTCTTTTCAGTCTGACTTCAGCTCGCCCCTTCACTCGCTCCCTGCAGCGATCTGACGCCTCTCAGTCTGAACCTGTGTGTGCCTATAACGCTAATGTTGCACATCTCATTTATGATGCTAATATTTAATTGTGATGGTACAATACACTGCTAAATGATTATTATTACTTCTGTGTGTTTGATTGTACATTGAATACTTGAATTAGGGTGCACGTCCATGAAAGAAGCTGTACCTGGACGGCGCGTGGAGTTAAAAGTAGGTCAGCCACGCCTACTCAGTGTGTTGAGTGTGGCCCGGGTGTGTTCTGGGTGTTGTAACCCTGCGTGCCTCAAATGTGTGTATTCTGAACCGTGGACTTATTGAAAGTTGCACAACGTAATGTATCATCGTATCATTCGAGGGTGCAACACTAACACGTATTCATCTCGCTTTTATGTTATTGTAGGTGTTTTTATTGCTCAGAAATACCCTGTAAAACATGCATTCTCCCGGTGTCTGGTCATCTCGACACATATAGTACTATGTGACCTTCTACCCATGACATTTTGACTGTGTGTGTGCGGTTCAATGAGCCTCATTCACGAAGCGCTCTTACACACACATTTGCACCTTTTATTTGCAGTTTCATTTGCACTTTTTTGATATTCACAAGGCTTGTTCTTCACTGAAAATGTCCTTCTGGAAGATAAACACTACGAATAATCAGGAGTGCGCTTACACACTCCTATATTGCAACCAAAAATGCAAATTCCCATGATTGTTACTGTTGTAATTAATACACATTTAATATTCTAATGCATGAATTAACCTTACATTGTCACACACACACACACACACACACACACACACCGCACATTCTTGCTCTGCTTCTTCCCCCAACCAACTTCTCTGTCTGGGTCAAGGGTCGCACCTCACGACCATATTAGGATAGAGCATGTCCGCGATGTCTCTGAGAGGTGGTCCCAGAAGATCCACCTCTTTATGAATATTCATATCCAGTGTATGAGGAGCCCCCAGCGCGCTTGGCCAGACGTCTGGTGGGAACTTGTGAGGACATGCGTGTTTTAATCTGTTAGTTCTGTAATTGTAGGGAATAAATTATTTTATTTTAACGACCATATCTTGTCTTGTTATTCTCAGTATATTAGAACCTAACATTACATTGATATCTTTAATTCAAACAGTTGTTGACTTAAATATGCTTCCACTTTTCTCCTCGCGCTCAGTGTCCTGTGGGGTCCATACTTGGAAGTTTAGAGGGCAATATTAGCACATACATATTCATTTTAATGTAAATAAATGTGTAATGTGCAGCTGAAGGTTGATGCAACTCTCTTTTAAGAAGTAAATTTGTCTTCTTGAATCTGGCGCAGAGTTCTCTCGGCATCTTCTCCGTGTGGAAGTCATAAACAGGAAATCATTCTCGCCCATTGTCCTCCAGTGTCTGCTCGAGCACACGATGGCCTGTGACCGTGGGACGCCCCAAGAGCTCCGACCGTAATTGGGAAATAATAATGCGCCGAGCCCGAAAACGCAACAGCAGAAGAACCGGTCGGGGGGGAAATCCATCGCAATTACCAGCATCGCTCTGTTTGCAGCTGACATAATGACTGTACTAAACACCACCGTAAATATATCTGACAATTTAACTTGTTGTCGCGATGTGGTCGAAGGATTTTTGTTGATTCGCACACAAAAATATTGCGTGTTTAAAGCTTTATAAATATATGTACTTTACACAGTATATAAGCCATAATTTACACATTCTTATTCTGATTAATTTCATGCATATTGACCTTTTATTTGCTTTATTTTCCGGACTATAAGTCGCATGTCGGGGTGCGACTTATACTCCAGAGCGACTTATATGTGATATTATTCGTTATTTTCACACTGACAACCACAAGAGGGCGCTCTAGGCTCTAAGCGACGCAGAAGAAGAATCTGCACTTCCTCTTCCTCTGGAGTTTGTGGAGTTGTTTAGAAGTGACACAGAGGAAGAAGAATTCAATGGATTTAGTGATTTGGGGTAAAAGTAGTGCTTTGCTAAACTTGTTAGCATGTTCTTTATGCTATAGTTATCTGAATAACTGTTCATATGTTACGTTAACATACCAGACACTTACCACAGTTCTGTCTGTGCCTCATGTAGCTGAAGGTGTTAGCGTTAGCATACGTCATGTAGCTGAAGGTGTTAGCGTTAGCATACGTACACCTATTCACCATGTTCTCTCATCTGTTATTATTTTAAACTGCATTTCAAGATGAAATGTAATTTCTCCAAAAACTGCAACTTATATATGTTTTTTCCTTCTCTATTATGCATTTTTTAACTGGTGCGACTTATAGTCCGGAAAATACTTTAACCAAGGAATTCTCACTGAGGTGGAGCATTTCTTTTTGAAGAGATTTTTGTTTTTATTGCTAGTGGAAACCTACACAGACACGGGGAGAACATACAAACTCTACAGAGAAAGGCCCCTCTAACTGCTGTGCCACCCGTTGTCGACAGTGCGACCCAAAACACGCACGATAAAGGACGTTGGCAGATGGCATC